>NW_017256696.1:2259393-2413417 GCF_001594055.1 Mycetomoellerius zeteki | reverse complement strand
TATAAATTTTTGTATTTTCATGAAAGAAGATTTATTGTAGAATATTTTACATTCACTATAATATAATATATACATATTTGCAACCATTGTAAACATTAAATCGATATTTTTACAAAATTCATCAAATTTCCTAAATCGTACCATCAAAAGATAAAACTGATAACTGACAATAATAAAACTGATAATTGATATCAATATAAATGTCAAGTGCAAAAATATATTTAAGCCAATTTTATTTTGGTGTTATTTGTTTTTTCATTACTGTTATTTATATAATAATTATAAAATATTTGATTTTCTTCAATAAATTATTAAAATTAGGTATTAATTAATTATTAGGTATTAGTTAATGATTTCTTTTATTAATCTTATATACTTTAAATTGTTTTCATTCATAAATTCAATACTTTCAAAGGAAATATGATAAAAAGTACCTATAGGTATTTAGGTGACCGGTTGCCTAAATCGTACCTTTTGCAGCATGTTACAAAAAGACTTATAACAAATGAATTTGTTATTGGTGGATAGTTAAACATGTAATAATAAGCGTCCAATACCTCAAGCTACGATTTCTAATGTTCATTTGCATACAAAACAATGCCAAATGGAAAATATAATAAAAAATAGGTTAAGTGGTACGCATTCAGCAACTCTCCCCTATGTACATATTTTAACTAAAAATTAGAAAATAACTGAAAACTAAAAGGAATGAAAAAATAAATAGAAACGAAAATATGTATAAAGTTTTCATTTCTATGCTCTACGATAAAAATTTTTCCATTAACTGGATTTTTTGCGTGATAGAAATGTGTACAAAATGCAATTTGTCGATTACATGAAAAATGGATTAAAAGTTTGTTTTACAGTAACTTACGGAACTTACACAAATATACGTACTTTATTACATTATTTACTGTTATCGGATATTTGATTCGTCCATTTTTATTTTCATTTTGTCGTTAAAAGAATTATATTTGTATTTGTGCATTATATTTCTAAATTTGATTACCGAGAGTATAAAAAGGCTTATAAAATTAAAACATTAGTAATAACAAATTACAGACGCATAAAAAATGAAAACAAAATAGCAAAGTTTTGAAAAGTAAAAGAAAATGTTATTTCTTTATTATTTCTCTCTCAATGATAATTAGTCGCTGGCGCTTATTAGAAGTTTTTCAATAAAATTAATGACTATATTGTCAGCCATCGCGTAATGAAGCGAAAAGTTTACGTTGTAAAGACCAAACTTGACAGCATGCTCTTTCAAGAAATAAATAATAGACACTCTCTTTCGCAAAGCAGCGTAAAAAGATGTCAGTGCATTTTGATAAAAGTGACTGTTCTTTTATCAAAAGTATGACACGTTTGTCCAGTAAACGATTATTTTCGCGGTGATTATCGGTTTATGATGCTTTGGCCGCCTCATAATTACGCCATGATATTAATTTGCTTTTCTGGAAGGTTAATTACGATGAGAATTTTCTAGTTTCATCGCTATCCGTCATGAATGATTGGATTGAAAATGTAATTTCAATAATATTGAAACATGATGCGCTATCGGTTGTCTCGGAAGAGAATATATCGCGTAATTATGATTACCGCGCAATCACAATATTTGATAGAAAAAAACAAAATTATAGAGGATGGTAAAATATGCGTGAATTCTAAACAAATTCCCTTCCGACTGTAATTACCTTTTAATCAAATCAAACAGCGTATTAAAGCATTTTGTTCAAGTCTTTTATTCAATCATTACTTTATCGTCCATCGTATTTGTCATATAAATAAAAAATAACAGTGAATGCAGCTAACGACAAATTTAATGCCGGAAATAATTTCGCTTATATTCAGTAAAAAATGTAAACGAAAGAATTCCGTCATATAAATGAAAAATGAATGTAATAATATTTTATATGTTTTTACCACTGTAATAAAAGTTGTTTAAAGCTGAGTATAATATAGGCATAACATTTTAATATTGCATGACATACATATTTATAAGTAGAAAATTTCGCGTGGCAACCATATTTATAAATAGAAAATTTCTTTTCTAATAAAACTTTCAAAGAAAATTCTTACAATTAGTCATTGGAATATTTAAAATTCTTCATAAATATTGACATTTCTGCAGAAATAGAGAAAATATTCGTACGAAATTATCTGATTTAACGATTGCGATACCGCGATTTAAAGAACTCATATATTGGAGTTAAAACCTCTCAACCGTGTAATGCCAATTCTTTTCGATAGTAAGCCGATCAATGTGAGTTAGCTTTCATATAATCCAACATCAATATCCGTTCACGTTGAAATATCTCGACGTGAAATCAATTTTGCTTTAAAATAACTCAAAGTGAACATTAAAGGAAGCATTCTTATTGCCATATGAAAGAGTACTTTAATTAATTTCACGTTTGATAGCTTTGATAATTTATTACATTTAGACGGAGAATTGTACAACTTATATGAACTTTTGAAAATATTACTGTCAAAATTCTTTTGAGGAAGTAAAAAAGTTCAAATTTGAAATTTTAAAACATTTAAATATAACCATTTTTTGGTATCATATATGTTATATTTTACATAAATTTTAAAATTTGTTTCCATTAATCGCAATATTTTACAATATAGAGCAAATTAAAAAGTAAATAATTATACCATCTTTTTATTAATTTCTTTTTCTTCCAAACAATTTTTACCTTTTTTTTAGTAACACTGTTAATATATAAAAGACGAATAGACACTATAAAATTTGTGTGACTTTTATTCCTGTTATTTCTAAACATGGTATTTCCTAATTTTTTTTCACTAAAACCAGTTAATGTAATGTAAATGCTTTAAATATTTCCAGTATTAATATATATTTCAACTACTCGATATATTCACGAATTCTATAAATTCTCTAAAACCGTTACATCGCGGTACAGCGTAAACTGCAACACTCGACGTGGTTCGTTCTCTTGCAATGTTACTCGAGCGCTCGCTGTAAAGGAATGAAAGTTTCACATATTCCCGCGAATTGTTTCACTCAGCGTTATTTCGATACGGTCCGTCATTGGCGATTTATTGGCACGTGAAATTATCCTTGGGAACTCCGCGGGCGAAATTCTACGCTTGCGTGGTTCCACAGTTCTCCATGCGAATACGCACACGCGCGAATACAACAAATGGGAAACGTGTTAAACGATATCACATTGCATGCGACACTCGCGACGGACGAAAGTGCAGCAATCGAAATTCAGAGACGGCCGCCATCACGCGGATCTCGTTCTCTCTTTCTGTTCCACCAATAGCGGCATTGAACGAAGTTAAACTCGCGTCCATCGATCCGGAACTCCCTCAGCGAATGGACTTCGCTCTTAAAATTTTATTCTACCGCGAGCTGTAGCATAGTAATGCGTAGTGATATAAAGAAAATCAACCATGGGAAAAAGATTTTTGTATTATTCGAAAAGGTATTGCGAAAGTACACAGTTGGCAAAAGGCAATATTTCAAAAACTTAAATGTAGTCATACGATAAAGGATCTGAAATGCCGTTAGATCTATATTATATTACTATGTTATATTTTTTCTTATACAAAAAGAATGATTTTTCTAAAATATCTAAAATATTAACGAAATATCTAAATAAAAATTTAACTAGATACACAGACCTGAAAATAATTTTGTTATATTAATCAAAATAATTAGAAAATTCAAGCATAATGCAATTCTGCAAATAATTTTTATATTCTAGCAATCAGCTTGTCCAATTATTTCAATAATCCAACAGAATTGTTTTCTAATGCGTATCTTTACACGGAGAGAACGATTTTACTGAAGTATCCAAAAATTTAGCTAGATACAGATTTGAAAATAATTTTGTTAGACACTCAAACTGATTGCTAGAATGTCAAGATTTTTTGACATTCTAGCAATCAGTTTGAGTGTCTAACAAAATTATTTTCAGATTTAAATCTACTTAGTTAAATTTTTGAATATCTGAGCAAAATCGTTCTCTCTCCATGTAAATACCTGAACAAAACCATTCTTTCCATCTAATTATAAAAACAATTTTTTAAATAAAAAATCTTGTTAGATAAAGTTCTACTTTAAACCTCTGTTATTTCATTTTCAATTAGTTAAAAAATCTTTATCGCGATTTCTCTCGACAACTGTCTAAATAACCCAAATTATCCAAAGCTATATGATCGTATCGTGTGATCGTCTTAACACGGCCCGACAATAACCACCGTGGTTCTACTATAATACGACCACAATTGAAGCGGGGCGATAGTAGAGTCGTATCGCGCGTCAGGAAAGTCGAAAGGGACACAAGTGGTTCCAGCAATCAGAATTCAGAGACCGTTTCCTTTGGCGACCAGCCCAGCCTGGCTCGACCCGGCCCTTAAAGTCGCCCTTCTACCTCCCGAGTTCTCTGTCGCCACATTGCGCGCAGATAAACAGGAGATCGTACGCTCTCGCTTTGAAACTTTCCCGGGTAAGTTTGCCAGCTGCCGAGGTCGGCGAACCAGAGACGAGCCAGTCGCCTCTCTGTGTGGTGGTCTCCGTGTTCACAGAGATTGCGTCGGACAGAATCGATATCCTGACGGGAGCGCGCTGCAAGATCGTTGAAATGCCCCTAATTGAACAGCTTACTTCGAAAAAGATTTGGATCAGCGTGCATTTTAATTCCGCGAGCATTATATCAGCGAAGTAACCTTTTAATAGAGTTATATCTTTTTCATCGTAATAAAAATACTATGTCTTGTAAACGCTTTTTGAAAGTACGTCGGAATTTTATAAATGGAATTTTTAAGAATATGGCAATATGAACTTAATTCGCAGGAAATCGTGGGTGTACCAGGTAAATCAAGAGTTCTTTAACAAACTAAAAGCATATTTGGAAAACCGTTGGAATAACAAAAGTTTCTATCAACATAGGATGAGAAATATTTTCTTTGCGTCCTTATCAGAATGCAAATTTCTCAGGTAGTAAGGGTATCTTATAATTGTGAAAGTGATCTAATCAAACAATTTAGAGCAACATGCTCAACAATATCATCACAAAATACAGAACTGTTACAG
The DNA here is from genome assembly GCF_001594055.1 of Mycetomoellerius zeteki. NCBI lineage: Eukaryota > Metazoa > Arthropoda > Insecta > Hymenoptera > Formicidae > Mycetomoellerius > Mycetomoellerius zeteki. The sequence continues at coordinate 2,408,349 of NW_017256696.1, read as the reverse complement.
ATAATATAGTAAGGAAACATTTTCAATCCATTGATCCACTGAAACTTTAATTGTTGTTCTTTGTCTGTCAAAGTTTGTAATAGGAATTTTGATTTACCCAATATAGAGTAACTCAAATAACAACAAGCTTCCTGTGTGCTATTACATCTTAGAAATACGTTATCTTTAATCGAAATAATTGAAATGACAATAAATAGTAAAATAGATATTTTTGATGTAAAAGAGTTTAGTAATAAATAATTTTTTAAATACGTATAATAAATCAGAAGAAAATTTCTTTAAAGCAACTCTTTTTAAATTTGAACAGATTGATAAATAGTTTTATAGTATTATGTATGTATTTGATTAATGTCCATTGATCTCAATGTAGATTAACTTTAATCTCGATTTAACTTACTCTTAATTTTTTTTCTAATATTAAAAACTAGAAAAAGATAAAAAGTAAGTTAAACCAAGATTAAAGTTAATCTACATTGGTAGAAACGGATACAAATCAATTCTTACGTGATATCCTACATTTTCCTTTGCGCCACTCTGAACAATCAGTTGTTTCTGAATCAAGTCAAATTTGCCGTAAGTTTATTATGGGAGCAACTGTTTCTAGCTCGATCCTAACCAAATCCTAGCCAAAACTCAATTCGTTCCTCGCGTAAGTTTAACCGACGCCAAATCCAAGTCCTGGAGACCTATCTAAACCTAATATCGATCAAGTCTTAACTCTATCTTAACTCGTTCGAAATTCCGTTACGAATTAGCCCAGATTGATGTCTAATTTATCTAAATTGGTTTTGTTTTAAGATGCAAATTAAATTTTTTTCTAGTTTTACATAGTTTGATTCTAACGGAATTTTAATTTAAATCCTGTAATTTGTTGACATAACGCGGAACTTTTACTTATTTTACCAAAATCTAGAATAATTTTGCTGAGTGACCCACAAATCAGAAAGTCGGAAGTTAAAATTGTTATTCCTTAGAATGTAGCGAATTGGAAATTTCATTAGAAGATACGCAATATTTAACACTATTGTTTATATTACTTACGCAAGATGACCTATTGTATTTTCTTTCGTATCTTCTTAATATTCTTTAATGAGTTTAATTTTGCCTTATAGAAAATGATGAATGCTATTTTTTTATTACCTTTTAATTTTTTTTTATTTTCAACTTTCGCTATTACATTATCTTTCTGTTTTGTACATATGTTATAACTAAATTAAAAAATTTTATTTGTTACAAGAAAAGTAAAGGTTTTTATCACCTTAAAATTAAATGTGAAAGAATATAAATAAATTAATGGTCTTATATAACCAAGTAAAAAAGACACAGTTTTATTTCGTATACGTAATCAAGCGTTAGCTCAAATAAAAAATTGATATCGATATATGAAAAAAACAACCTTTCTTATAAAGGGTTTACTCAAAATGGCGAGAAATAATTTATTGTTTCATACAACATACCTTTCTTCTTGACAAATTTGATTTATAGGTATAACACGAACTCAATTTTACGAAATACATAGCCGCTATTTTTTCATTCATTCAAATATACAGGGTATGGACCAATTATTTCTATCGGCGAGCATAAACATTTCCTCTGTTACGGACGTATACAATAAGCGCGATGTAAATGTAAGCTATATGTGTCAATTGAAAGAGCTGTTCGCGGAACGACACCGATGCGTTAAAATTATTCGCATTCAATATTCAATACAATGTGAAGAAGAAGGTGGTTCTGGAAATATCGTGAATAATGAAAAGGCGATCAATATGCAGATTCTTTTTCAATAATCTTTTCTGCTCGTAATTATAATAATATTATTCAGAAGTCTATTAAAAATTAATAATATGTTATTAGTATTTACTAAAATTTTTCTATAATTTCCTTTTAATTCTTATTTCTCATGTAAATTATACACTGATTCCAGATTACTTATGTATGTCATGGATTATCTTACAATGACATTACTAACAAAATAAAAAGAACTTGTACTTTTTAATTTTCAAATATAAAATTTTATGATTTTTGCCACGATGGAATTAATATTCGTATTAATGAGTAGCGTAACATTATAATTTTTAAGTTTTTCTATTATAATTCACGTGCGCGTAATTATGATAAAAATATGCATTAGACATTCTATTGATATTTCAGCAAAAATTGACAATTTAAATATATTCACGTTTAAAATGTATTCGGCTTAGTACGATGACTACGGCGTAAAGTTGTAATCTGCGCACTCTTTTAATGAGAATTTAAATCGCTCACGAGATTATCTGACAAAGACAAATGTAACGTTTTAGCATATTTCTGCATCGCGGGCTGTGTCATACCGCGAGCTCGAGTAGATAGACATGACGAAGGCAATGGAAATTCTTTTTCATTATTTTATTGTACATCGTCGTGCAAACACAGCTAGATAAACGATGTAATTTCACTACAGTCTCCCGCTAATGCAACTATTTTACAATAGTCTGGACGTAAAATTCCATCTCTGAGATTGTTTTAAAATAAATAATATACAAAGTTAATACGTTAAAACAGACAAGTTGGTCGTGGCAGAAAGTTTAATCGATCACTAAATCGAAATTTTTCATAAAATATTTTCATAAAATATTTGCATCTAAATATTTTTACCATTGTATTTTCTCTCTTAAGTAACTTTTAGATTTTATATTAAATCTACATTCTTTTATATTGAGAATCAAAATGTACCTACTAAATATAAATATATTTCAGAGTCTGAGTATTTTCCGTTTGAATAAGAATTGCAAGTTTTGTCCGAATTAGCATAGAATTTGCGTGAGAAATAATCAATAGATTTTACATAATTGGGCTCTAATTAACAAAGTTCAATTATCAAGTTGTCTGCATTTTAAATTGCCTGAAATCTAATTATTCCATCAGTAAATTATTACAACTTTTCGTGTTCAGTTTCTCAAGTTTTCTATGTAACTTTGTATATTTGCTAGCCATTGCACAACAGTTTTAATTCGCTTTACTCTAGCACAATTAACACAGATCGCGGTTGGTTCATAGATGAATAAATAAATAATGTTTAGGTAAACTTTGAAATAGTTGTTTTTTTTTTGGAATAGCTGCATTTTTTAAAACATCCTGCTAAATTTATTATTCCATGTTAAAAGCCAAACTTCTTTTTTTAGACATGTATAATTTCAAAAATTAAATAATTATTCTTTAATTATACATTCTTTAAAACAAGTTTTGAAACATTTTATAGAAAAAAAATGTTTGGAAAAATTTTACTTTATAAAACGCTTCAAATCTCGTAAGTCACTCTTTGCGCACAATGTATGTTTCATCTCTTTTCTAAAAGTGTTGAGCAGGATGTAGGAAAAGTTTTCCTCTATTACAAATCCCCTCTGTATTTTATACTTCATATCTTCATGTTGCTTATTTCTCCGTACCGTCCATATTTTATGGCATATCATACAGAATTACGTCATGTTATACCCCATGCATACGCGTGTCATTTGTGTATGAGCGCAAAGAAAATTGGATTTTGTTTTATGTCTCTGTGACGATTCTTCGTCGAGCTCAGATGTTTGGTAGCTTCTAGTGCGGCTTTCATTTATAAACTATGAACGAATACTGTAAAATAACGAAAGCGCAACTTAGCTGTGTATCAAACGAAAATGAATAAATGATAATTTCAAGCTACAGCCTTGATCTCTCTATTAAAATTACGATTTTAAGATTTTAATATAAATGTAAATATCGATAATTTTACTTAGAGAAATAGAGGAACGACATGAAACTGGAGGTATCGAGAAATTTGTTTTCAAAATTATAATATTATAATTCCTTGAAACACATGTAGTTTGCAAATTATTATCCTTCCACCAGAGCCAAGTTCTACTTTAAAGGTACAATCATTACTTTGATTGTGAATTCTAGTAGATAAATATAAATTTAAAGTAAAATAATAAATGTACTTATTATTAATTTTTAAAATTTAAATTTTACTATTTTATAAAATATGATCCGACGTCTATGATAGTAAAACATTGTTAAGAAGACTTTCACAAGTATACAAAATTTTTTTAGCAGATTTTTATACAATCTTAAACAAGACTATATTTTAATCTTACACGCAGAAAGAATATACATAATATACGGATTAATACATGGAGAAAATGATTTTGCTAATGTATCTGTATAAAAATTTAGTTAGATACAGATCCGAAAATATAATTCTATTTAGACCGTTAAAATAATTATGTAGGGCGCTCAAACTAATTGCTAGAATGTTCAAGCTCTTTGCAGCATTGTCATCGTTCTATATAATTATTTTGACGATTCAACAAAATTTTCAAGTTTGTATCTAGCTAAATTTTTAGATACTTCAGCAAAATTGTTTTTTTTCCGGTATCTATAAAAATCTGCAACGTTTCAAAAATTCAAGTTGCTGACGGAAGGTGCAAAATTCCACTGGAGGGTTATGTAATATTAATTTAAAGACTAATCTCATTTTTTTAAGCTTTTTTTTAAGTATGGGATCTATTTAATAACGCGTAAATATCAATGTATTATATATATGAAGATGTAAAATATTAAAAGTAGACGCAACATTTACTGGGCAATGTAAACCGTTCTCGAAAATTTATTAATACGAAAATATTTTTTATTTTAATTAGATACATTCTATCTATGAAATATATCATATTTAACGAGAGCATTTTTCATTGATGAAGTTTCCAGATAATTAAACAGCGCTGTAATTATCACGAGCGTCTGAGCTCGAACTCACGTAACCCTATCCCTGCATCTGGCGATGGAAGATTCATTCACAATGACGTTCACTAATTATTCATAGCCGAGAAATGGCCATACTTGCGTCGCAAGTTTCTGAAAATAAAAACATATACGGGAACATATTCTATAGTATAAAAAGAAGCGAGCGAGTCGCACGACATTGGAGTTCCGTTTCAATATTCGTTATAGGCGCAGTTTCTGTGCGAGCCTCGGAGTTCTATTCACATTTATCTCGGTCGGTTCTTTTATTTTTCATTCATTCTAACCGCTCATCGCTGGTATTTCGCCATAACTAGCAAGAAAGTAAATAAATAAGTTGTGCACTCGCGTTGAATGCTTACCCGTGCAAATATACGTGGCCGTCGATTGTCATCCCTGGGAAATCGGCCGCGACGCGCATATAGTTCGCTGGAAATTATGAGCAACAGAACGTATCATTTCTTTCGTTTCTCAACATTTTCTTCATTCTCGACAATCCACCGTATTCTACCCATTGTGCTTGCACGCGATATATACATTGCAAGCAATTGCAAATGTGTTTTTTTCAAACAAAGGTTTAATACAAAAAGAGCATTTTCTATCCGGCAATAATGAAAACTTCAAGAGAAGATATTTTAAATATCAAATGATATTAGACGTTTATAATTTATGTATAAAGCTACATCTATTTGAAAAGAATATCAAAATATCAAGCTTAATAAATTGAAATAGCATCGCATTGTAAACGAATGCGAACTGTAAAAATTGTGCTGCTTACTTAAAACGTTTCTCCATTTTCTAAGTGTTTTTTAAGGCATTAAATAAACAATGTCGTGGTCGTCAGTTCAAACACTTGGAATTCATCTCTTAGCTTTTGTCGACTCGTTATTATTTTAACATAATGCTAATTTTTCTTGTAAGGGAATTTTATTTTTACAACATAATAAACGTTATATTAGCATTGCTAATTATTATTCATGACAATATGATGATGACAATCGAATAAGTGTCTTAAATTGAAGATGTCTATAAAATAAAATTAGACGAAAAATACAATTTCTATTATTTCTTTAGAAGTTCTTATGAAGTCCTTCCTTAGAAGTCCTACGAAGCTTTTTATGTCCAATGGTATCTTTGACATCAGAGTTGTCCAACGAAATAGAATAAAAATATGAAAGAACAAGGGCGGAATAAAATCGCATATTTCTCTTTTTCTTCTAACCTTTAAAAAGTGCTCGCCAACGAGCGCAACTTAAGAATTCCGAAAATTGAATTTTCTGCATATTGAATCATATTTCTCTGCTCTGTACCACGTTCACAGAAACCTGCAATTCCCACGTGAAAAATTCTTTTTTTGCGGAAACGACGAAGTTCTGAGTTATGGTCTGCGTTATGTTTATGTGTGCATTTGCATTTGTAAAATAAATAGATTATGGGTCAAGACGCCGTCAGAATTTGTAATGAATTTTTTGCTACACATAACTTGCGTCAGATAAAAAGAGAAATAGAATTAAATAAATTGAATTAAAAATAAAGATATGAAGTTATTAATTATTTTGGATAATATAGGTATTAATTCGATTTATTTGATACCGTAATTCGTATTAAGTTATTAATTTATACATAATATAAAATTTAATTTAGAAGATTATGCATTGGATAATTTTCATATATACAATAAAATAGTTGCATAATCTATATTACAAATATAAAATAGTAATTATATAATACATTAAAATATATATCTATTATGTATATATTACATATTTTCTAAAAATATCGACTTTAACTAATTCAAAACGTAAAATTATTTCAAAAAGTATTTACGTCTAAAATAAGTTAATAATATTTAATTCTCTATTGCTATTACTTCATTTGTCCGTTTTATCGTTCATACACGTAAATGGATAAAAAAATTGTTCGGGGGGAAAAGTAGGACGCTGATGCTGATTGCGAGCTATCACGCCATATTCCTTTCCGCAACCTCGCACGAAATGAGATTTGCAGAGAGCTTAATGGACCGGCGAACGACAATTGGATCTTGCCTACCAGTCCTCGTGTAGATACTCAGCCCCTTATCTTGAAACGTCACTGATTCTAACTTCAAGTTTCGTGCGTCTCGCATAATACCCGTCCGCAAAATCGAGAGATCGCACACGTCCGACACGTCGCCAAACTCGCGAAAGCACTCTCCCAGAAAATTATACCATGCATCGCGTTATCTTGTGATAGTGCGTGTCAATATCCTGTCAAAGTAACAATTTGCAATATTGACGTTTCGTTCATCGTAAGTAAGATTCTCGTAACCGCGACGCGCCGCTGCTTGCCACTGTCTGTTCTCTATATGCATCAGGTATTTTCAATTCAAACGCCTTTCCAACTGACAGATGAGATGCGAATTATATCGCGGAGTGATGCGAATTTCTCGCATGCTGTGTAGGAAATAGAGAGAATGTCACTCCAACTAATATTATCGTCACACTTATTCAAATATAAGAGAACAATTATAATTTATCGATAGGTATTTTTCACAAATTAAATTTATAATAGAGAGAAATATGAAATTTTTCTACAAATTAAACGTAAACATATTTTCTTTGTAAGAAAATTTTCCATTGGAAAAACGCAAAGAATTAAGTTATTTTGAAACGAAAATTCGACCTTATAAACTTAATGAATTTCAATAGGAGCAGCGAGATTATTACATTATTTACTAAATAACAATTTGATAATCAGAAAATTTCAGACAGTTTAATATCTTATCGTTCGTAATACACAAAATTTATTTTTACTATATAATAAACTTATTTCCCTCGATATAATAAAAATTTAATTTCCAATATTAGACTGCAATATTAGACTCTATTTTCAATATTTGCCAATTAAAAATCTGTGAATAAAAATTGTTCCTCTATTGAATTTCGAATAACCAGAAAACGAAAATTGTTAACTCTAAACTCGTCACAAAAATTAATTATCGTAAAACTCGTTAACAGGAAAGCAAGCAAATATTGGTGGGCAGTTTGCATAACCATGGAATAGGTATAACGTTGATCTCGAAGCTCAAAGAGATACCCAGATGTTATTGATTGCACTCGTATACTGAGTGCATTCCGCGGCATTGCATGCTGAAGAGCAAGAAACTCGCGTTAACCCCAAAAAGAGATGAACGTTCACGTTTACCCAAGTGCAGGAGTGCGGTTCCGTGGCCAAAACTACGAATGCAATTTAACCTCCCCCGTTTGAAGCATATCCGAAGAAAAACACAGAAGCGACGTCTATAGCTAAAGTCGCAACGTAATTCGGCTACCCAGACGGTATGCATATATTCTGGGCTGCAGTCGACCCTTTAACCTCAGAATCAAGAACATCGTCCGAGAAGACTGCAGACCGTGGATGCAGCGAGCGTGAAACGCTCAGTTTTTCCGCCTTGCGAGTGAGTGCACACGTCGTCCGCCAAAGCCACCACTTAAAACTTAAAACCCCGAGAAAAATGCTGCCGGCGAGTCATGACAATAAAAATAATCATCGTGAAAGCGAACAAAGATCATAGGACTTCTCGACCCTCTGTGCAATGCATTCGTTATCTTTCTCAAAAACAATCCTACGCTCACGAACATCTTTGATGTTTATCAACGTTGGAAAAATAAAACTGGAGCTCTCTTTGGCAAAGATTGCGGCAATTTCGCGTGTTTTGTTACGTTTGTTACATCCGTTACATTACACATAAAACATCGAGAAAAATTTTTCAGTGTATATGGAGATCGAGAAATCAAAGATTTATTTTTGGAATTAATGTTTTTTGTTAATAATTTTCAGTGCTATAAATATCAATAGCAGATTTGAAATAACATTTTTGTCGAAACGAAATTTTTTTTAACTTATATGAAACTTTCAATTTTTAACAATAAATATTTATGACGTTCATATATTGACTGTAAATCCATCAATAAGTTTATAATCAATATTTATTCTGCTTAATAGTATTTTATATGTAAAACACATTATTTAATAACTAAAAGAATCATTTACGCTTTCTATAATAAATGTAGACAAATTTGTTTGTTTTTATAGAAAGCGCAAATGATTCTTTTTAATAATAGTATTATTATTAAATAATGTTTTCTGTAAAAGATACCATTAAATGGAATAAAGATTGATTATAAACTTGTTGATGGCTTTATAATCGATATGTGAACGTCATAAATATTTATTGTTAAAAATTAAATTAATTTTTTTCTATATATATAAATCTACTTTTATATTAAGAAGCGTAAATGATTCTTTTGGGTTATTAAAAAAATAACGTATTTTGTAGATACCTATCATTAAGCAGAGTAAAGATTGATTATAAATTTATTTCTAATAGATTTAGAATCGATATATGAAAATCATAAATATTTATTGTTAAAAATTAAAAATTTAACATGAATTAAACTGGAAATTATATTATATAAGTACATTTTCGATACCAGAATGGAGAATTAATTACATGCTTTTGAAAAAAGGGAGATTCTATATTGTACTGTCTTTTATTAAAAAATTATCCATATGAATAATTGGTACGTATGCTCTAAAATATATATTTCAAACTTTATTGGCTATCTTTGCCGTTAATTACCGTTATTACGCGATTAATTGCAGCCGACACTACAGTTGAATGTACAAGTCCGTAGCAAAGAACACGGACAAAATTTTACAATGGTATGGCTGCATTGTTAACAGCGCGCTGTATTGTTAACGAGCGTGTACCTGCGATATAATATGCACATTCACGCCCCGAAAACGCCGCGAGGTACGTTCGCAGTTTAGCATAATTGTTATTTAACACTCGCCACTATTGCCGCTGAGCATAGCGTTTACCGCTGAAATGCATTACAAAGAAGTAACCCTGATCATTTGCAATAACGTTACGACGCTATGTGAAGCGAATTCGAATTTCACATCGCTCGTATTCACTTCAATCGTATTCATAAAATCTGAAATAAATATTATTTACGAGGGAAAGAAGTAGATGATACTGCGTTACTTGTTATTTGCTAAATGTTTCCAATATGTAAATAGTTTGAATAAAATAAATCATAATTCACAATATTAAATATTTTAGGAAAAATCAAAATGTTTAAAATTAAATATTGGAAAGAAATATTTAAGAAATATTAAATAATTTTTAACAGAGTATTACTGTGAGAGAATTTTCACTCATGCACTCTTTAACTTTAGTATAATTTTTGTTATTAAAATTTTGATAGCTTAAAATAACATTTAATGGGAATGTTTAATATTAAAGTTAATCTTTCTACATTGAAATATGTTAGTTCCAACACTTTGCAACCTTTAAAAGAGAAGTATTTAACAATTCTTAACTATGTGGATGAATTTTCATCCAGAGTGTTAACGTAAGAAACTATATGAGTAGCATTTTTTAAGGTTAGAAACGATTATTAAGTTAAAGGTTCTGAAGTTTTTGCTTTATGATATATGTATAGTAAAATTAAAATCGGAGATTTATTAAAAATCTAAAATATATTAATGTTTGAAACAATTAGTGATTTACTCTTTAGATACGTAAAATTTATAATTTGTGAGATCATATGTTCTCGGACTCGCGTAGAAAATATATTCCTCTTTTTACATTTCTTATGAAGAAAATTTTACGTTTCTCGAATAACTTCTTGTACACACGACAAGAATAGACTAATATAATCCGTTAGCTTAAGATCAAGATATCTACACCAAGAATCTTGCTTGAAAATTCATGCTTGTTCATTCCATTTTCTCTTTAATATCCAATGGCGCAATGCATAATTTAATTTTGCATAATTACGATTTAGCGTTCTCTATTCTTTCGTTTATGCGGCGATGTGCATTTCGCTGAACATAAATTGGTACTAACTTTTGCATTTCTTAATCTTAGAATTAAACATACAGCGTTATACAAACTTAAATTTTAAATGGAAAAACAAAAATGTATATGGCAGTAAATTGTTAACTTAATGGTCTTGCACATATTAATTTTTAAATTTTGTAGGATAGAATTTATGATTGTAAAAGTTTACGTGAAAAGAGATTACAGAACAATATAGAAACTTTTTCTTTTCTTTTATTATATCTTCTACGTCATTTGTAAAAATATTATTTGAGTACTTTTAAATTTCCATGTTGTATGAATCATTTCGTATTTATACCAAAAATATATTGCATACGATATATTGCAAAATACATATTGTATATTGTATAGCATCATCGGGAAAGAAAGGTTTATATGCTATATTTACGATATCCGATGTATCTATAAACAACAACTGCGATGTTAACACTTCCTTTTCGAAATAGCTAGTCAAAATGAAGATAGGGTCAAAAGAAAGAATAAAATTCTGCTTCTTCAGTATGACTGGATTTTCGAACTCGTAGAAAAATTTTGTTTTATATATGACAAAGGATTTCATATAATATGTAGAATTATGTATATATATTTGTTAATAACATATAAATGAATTAATAAGTTACCTTAATTCTGTTTTTAAAAGTCAAAGTGGTGATTAAAGTTACTTATTAACTCATGTATACATATAAGTAGAGGAAGGTCACCGATATTGACATAGGTCTCCTAGCGCGATATCCCCTTATTTCTTAGAAATTAACGTTTGCACCTTATTAATATTAATAAAAACGTGATCTGTTTAGCTAATTAAAGAAGTACAAACTCATAATTCATATATAATATTTGTGGCTTATTTCTATACCAAATCAACTAATAACAAGTTCTATGAATCCGAGAAGAAAATTCTTACGGTATTCTTTTGCAAATTCTATAATTAAAATAATAGTGATTGTATTATTGATAATATTATGTCATTTTAAATGTTTATAATTTCATAAATTTTAGTTTTCTTTACAGAATAGGATATATCTTTATTTATAGAATAGGAATGTTGGCATTATTGCTTACTATGTCAGTTTTGGAGCCCATTTTGTCAGACGCTCATTTTTGCATAACTCACGAAAAACTTAATGAAAAAATTTACGTTTTTATAAAGTGTAAAATATTTCGTAACGGTTGTCACACCACCGAAACTCGTTTTTATGATACGTTATGTTTATATTAAAGCCGCTTTATTTATTAGTCGCGCGCGGCGACTCGACGGACAGGCAGTTCTGGCAACTTCGTGTATCGTCACATTACTCCTCGTAACGATCGCGGCAAGTATCAGGGGAAAACGCGATTATTCTCTGTGAATGATTAACGATTATAAACCTATGTAGTTAATTTACTCTCATCGATTAACGATTTGTGCATTCGAGGCGATGACTATTTATCCAAGCAGGTATTCGGTAAGCAATTTATTTATTCGGAGTTGAGTTCGAAACGATAAGGGATGAGAAATATAAATTGTTATTTCAATGCGATATTTATGAGCGATTTCCGGTTCAATTTACGCATTCGAAATATATTGCGCATATACAATAATAGTGAATTTTCATTGTGTATTTTCAGATGTGCCTTCGTGTTTTATTCAGCCGAAGAAGAGACAATGGCGGTGTATGACGTGAGTAATTGATAACATTTTTTATTGTTTGCTGTCTGAATTATATTTATATTAAATTATTTTTATCAATTTTTTCCAAATTTATTTAGGATTAAAAATCTTTTTCGTGAACATATTATGATTGTTTTATGTTTAATATTTTTTATTTTTAAATATTTATCTTGAGCGTTAAAAAATAGTTGTGCGAGTAATAGAATTGGAAATATAACTTAATAAAAATTAGAAATTTTAGTATATTCTCTATTTATTAATAAAAAGAGAAAAATATAATATTCAATTTTAATATTATTAATTAGGAAAACACACACATATATTTCAATGCTGTGTTTAAACTGCTATGATGTCTTTGAAATGCAGTTCAAAGTTAGTTCATAATGATTTTTATTAAAAAAACGATCGGGTAGTAAAATTAATTTCATCTTTGTATTAATTTTAATAACATCTGGTAAATTAATTAAGACAAATTATTCTACACTTAAAAGCATTAGAGTTTTATCTTTTATCTGAGACTAACAACAATTTGCTATAAATTTCTTGTTTAAAGACATAAATAATTATATCTGTGATTCGACCTAGGAATGGAGTTGACCGGCGCGTGCGGACCTTATTTGATTCATACATAATCGCGAAACACGTGGTTACTGTAAATCAGCTGATCAATTGAGCGTATAGCACAATAGCGTACGCATCACATGTATGTACCTATATACCGCATTCATTCATAAATGGTGCGCGCGCGCCGGATTTTTGAGAGGCTATAGTTTGGCAAAAATTGACGTAATGACATGTGATTGAGTGTTCGCATTTTACGATTTCCAGCTGTCTATACTTAATGCACATGCATTCATCGTATTTTCCAGTGAGTGTACTTTGACTTTGACTTTAGTAAAAAATCCTCAGTATCCGAAAAGCTTATTCTGAAGGGGAAATTAAATACTCAAAGAAAAAGATACGGTTTGATCTTGGGAATCGACGCCAATAGGTACCTTTAACTCTTCACGTGTCCCTACCATATGACTCGTTTCTAGCATTTCTAGCATTTCACATGAATAGCGGTTAATACAGTCGACTGTATTAGACATGATTTATGCACGAAGACAAGAGGTTGGAACCACTCTCAATGGTTGGCTTCAATTCTTGTCGCGTCTACTATTATATTACATTTTGACGTCTATTATAATAATAAATTGTGGCAAATCGGATTGGCATTAAACGCATTGAAAGAAATCAGCCTCCATTCTGTTCGATCCCATAATCAATTCCGTATTCATCACGTCATTTGTGCTCCCTTTTTTCGTACATTATAAAAAATATGAAGAACATTATGCGCTCGTTGTGGAAGACATTAGGATAGAATCACATGGCAATTCTTAAGGATTGTCTACAATGGAGATAGTAAACCGTAAGCCGTAAGAAATTGACCAATCACAGTCGAATATGAGGATAGTAATCGGACTACGATTAGTCAATTTCTTATTATACTTTACACCTTACTATTAAACAATCCTTTAGAGTTGTTCTCTGTTTGAATGTACGATCTTATATCTTCGGCATTAAGTTTTTATATCTTCCATAGCGTGCCGCAATATGTATTTGCTTGAACATGTTGTAATAATTATTTGAGCTTACGGTTGTAATTACTCCTCTTTGAATTTTTTTAGGAATCTTTTGGAAATTTTTTATAAATGTTAATGTGTTCGCGTCGCATTTAGTTTCAATATTTCGGAAGTGACGTACAAAGTCGCGCGACAGTTATATTTTGATAGTTGATTTACATGCGATCGTTTAGCAAGTATTCACCGCGAGTTCATCGCGTTTTCGCGAGTGTTGTGCGAGTCGAGTGCAATGAACCCTGATAACCTGAAAGGAGGAGGAGGCCTAGGCGAGGCATCGGGAAATGGCGGAGCAACCTTGGGGTGAGCAATTTATTATTCAAGTATTATTTGTTATTACTGTTCTCTTCTTTCATTTCTTTGAATTGTTTATGTGAATAATTTTAATAATAATTAAAAGAAAGCAAGATTTTTCGTTTTCAAAATTTTATTTTGTTAGTTTTTTAAAATTGTATAAACATTTAATAAAAGTGTAAATCGCATATAGCTGTATCATGCCTCGTCATATAATAATTGTATTTTGGAATTATTAATTATTTTGAGCGTTACTTTAATTTGATTTTTACATTTGTCTGTTACAGATGAATTTGCAATGTAGTTTACAACTCCGCTACTGCGCATCGTACTGGTGAGTTTATAGAATTATTTTACATTAAAGTAACGGATTTTTTGAGAGAAAAAATTGTAGGTATATTATATCATATACATATTCTGCTTCACGATACATACGTGTATCGATGTTATTACAACAATATAAATACGTTAGATAAATATGACATTACATCTGTTGCTTTAAAATGGATGTTCAAACATAGAACCAATATTTAAGGATATCTTAGGATATTTAATTTGTTATTTATTTATGCGTATGAAAATGCACTCTCATATTTTTGAATCTAATAAAAAGATATTATCGCTTTTATGTCAATATTCTAAAATTCTCTATTGTCAGGAAATCCAATTAAAAAGCATTATTTATATATTAATATATAAATGAATAATTTTTTTTCATAATTTATTAAACTTTTGAATTTATTGTTTAAATAACAGTGAAAAATAAAAAGAAACAGAAAGAAATAAATAGAAATATAATAAATATATGAACATGTAAATATATAGATCGCTTGAGCTCACGCGATAAAGTCTTACATACGCATATATGACTTTTTGTGAAAGTAAGAGTCAATAAAATTCGGTTCTTTCAATGGTTGTATGAAAAAGTCTGACAAACGCGAGGCGAATAAATTTACTCTTTCAACGAATAGTAATTTATACTTCTCATATCGACTTTTTAGATATCCATATGTAATTCTCGCGATTCCGTAATAAATCCATAATAAAGCAGTTATTATTTCATATTTTTCAATTTTATGTATCATTTATCTTACGAGCTTAATATCATGGTTTTTTCATATTCTTTTTGTAGATAGTAATATTGAATATCGTATGCAAATTATATGTTTTGAAAGCAACGTATTTGCAATTTCGAATGATGTTAAAATTTATAAAGCGAGCTAAATTTTATCATTGAAACATTTGCAATAATGTGTTTACATTACTTCAAATAAAGTAGCTTATACAAGATACTTATACAAAATTTATATTTTTGTTAATAAAATTTGTCTTCAATCTCTGACATTATTATATTAAAATTTATACTTTATATTGCTGAATACTTAGCAATATAAAGTTAATAAAAGATTTTTTTACATTAAAAAGATTTTGCTATTTAAATAGTTTAAATAAAACAATATTTAAGTGTTATTGAATCGTTAAAAGTATTTGATAAAATAATAATATTGCATTTATAGAGGATAATAGATCCAGTACTATGTAAATGCTTGATTAAAATTTTGTTGCTCGATTTTATTAGTATTTACATCATATATACTTTTCAGCTTTGTACGTTAATTGGATATTAAAACAATTTCTACATGGCTTTTACTGAAAATATAGCCTCAGGCTTGAAGAAGATATTCACGATGAATATAAAGCTTATTTCTGCTAAACTTTCAAAAGAGATAAAAGGACGGGTAGTGACCTGTCTCTCGATAATTTGATAACCTAACCCGAACCGAAGCCTGTAAAATAAGTAATATTACATCGTTTTGATATAGCAAGTAAAACTTCTCAGGAGGTTTACTAAAAAATGTTTAATCTTGTATACAGCTTTCAGATTGTCGTATATCTTCTTCAACGTTCAATTTTCTCGGTGACTAATAGTGAGAAAGAAACGCATATCGACCGTATATCAATCTTATTTAATGGTAGTGTGCGTACTATATGGTGCGTGCATTATAACGCGACATCATAGACCTGTTCTTTTTAGCTGAACTTTTGCACCAGTTCATCTTTCTTCCTTTTCTCTTTAGGAAGAAAAAAGAAGGAGAAAGATGAACTGGTGCAAAAGTTCAGCCAAAAAGAACAGGCCTCTTAACGCAATTCGATGCGACGCGTAACAATGAAGATAACGTTATTAAGACATAACTATCCGTTCGAAGTTCTTAGATTTAGTTTTGAATTAACGAAAGTATGATCTTCGAAAAATCTTGATTATAACCATGTTAATCATCTGTCAATTATCCGTACATATATACATGGAAAAAACGATTTTGCTGAAATATTTAAAAATTGAGGTAAATACAGATCTGAAAATAATTTTATTGGACCATCAAAATAATTATGTAGAAAATTCAAGCATAATGAATTTTTAATATAACAATGAATTCTTTTTCTCTCAATAATGTTGAGGAGAAAAAATTTTAATATTTTATACTGAAAAAATAGTCTCGTAATACACACAGTAAAAAAATTTGTGTATTTGTGTTGGAAACGGTCCACTCACGTTTGTGTTAACAGTTTGTGTTGAATTTTTTAACATATTCGAGTGTTAATTTAACATAATGTGATTATGTTATTTAAAGATTTTTGTGAAATTGATATTCAATGTTTCTCTTAGTGTCAAAATGACGCAATTTACGAGTAAGTGAACAAGTATTATAACATAAAAATAATGTGTTTTAAAACGTAAATTCTAAGACAAATGAACGAAATATGTGTTAATTTAACATATCATAAATGTTAATTTTCTGAAAAAAAATATGTTTCCACGGTATGTTTACAAATTGTGTCGATGTTATTTTTCTTTGTATTTATTCTCTTACTTAATATTTGTGTTACTTTCTAACATATTCATCTTGTGTAAAATTAACTCAAAAATTTGAGTGTACCGTTTGGGACATGCGATTTATGTTAAATTTAATACATTTTTTCCAACTGTGTAGTTACCAAATGTCGAGTGAAATAATTTTATTTAAATGTTTGGTTAATATATAACAAAAGTTTTATTTATTTTAAATATTTAATATCTAATTATTACCAAACGCTTGGTTATATTATTATGTTTAATAATAATAATACTTGTAGAGACACATGTTGTAGACACGCACTTTTTTTCAATGTAGCAATTAGTTAGAGTGTTTTACACAATTATTTGGATAGTCTAAATTTATTTTTAGATCTATTAAATTAATCAATTAAAAAACCCAGTTAAATTTTTAAATACTTCAGCAAAAACCATTCTTCCTGTCTATATTTCATATCGGTAGGGAGAGTAACTGATGTACGTACGTTAATACCGATCGATGAATCGGAGCTTCAGTGTTTAAAATTTCATGAAAAGCGCAACGTGCCACTCTAGCGATGAAATGTACCCATTTTACAGAGAAAATCTGTCAAAATATTAAAAAAAGCCTGCTATTTCTTTATGAATCTTTGAAGAAAGAGATACAAAAAACTTGAGGAAGAGATATAAAAAAATATAACATAGGTAAATTTTTAGTCAATTTAGTCTTTCGTTTAATATTTCTAATATCTCTAAATATTAACTATCTCTAAATATTATAAACAAGTTATAAACATTTTCATTTTTTATTTAGAGAAAAGAGAATTGAGTAAAATCAGCATTTAATCTACTAAATACATAAAAAATGGATCATTTATTGGATTGAATAAGAGACGATCGCATTTGTTTTTGGATATATTAAACATCTAAAAATAAGCAATCGTCTCTTATTTAATCCAATAAATGACAATAAATTTCGTATGCAATATTGGGTTAAATTTTTTAACTTCCAAGTAAGATACTGAGCAACGCGGAAGTTAACAATTTGCAACAAATTATAAACAGTAATGCAAGATTAATGGTTGGCACTATTGAACTAACAATCACATTATATACCTATTAATTTTACAATATTGCACTGAAAAAAATTTTGTTCCTTTTTGGTCCATGAATGATCGTTAATCAATGTCCGACTTAATGTTCGACTTAACGTAGTTAATTCATTTATATAATAACTGGATTTGTACAACTATATATTCATTCTTGCAATGAATTCTAGGAATAATTTTATAATCTAAATCATTATGAGAATTCATTGGACCAATTTTCATTATTTTTTCATAATTCAATGAATATTTTATTGTATTTACGTACAGTTTTGGTTTAGTGTGTGTTAATTGCACGAATTAACTCAAAACGATTCACAATTTGTATCAAAAACCCTTCAAAGTCCTAGATTATTCTCTTTTATCTCTTTATAATTGATTAAAATTCAACAAGCATACAAATTTAATTGCACAATGTATTAATAGTTATTATATGTTCTGTCATCATAATCAGCTTTGCACGATTATCGTTTGTTTTATTATATTATTTGGAAAAAGCTTACTACTCAAAATATTATATACAAAAATAGAAAAGTCATTTATTATTATAGTTTATACATTACATGAATGAATATTATCTCGTTACGCGAAATACTGACCATTATCGTTTTTAACTCTTTTACATAAAAACGTATAACATTTTTATTTCAAATTATTTATAATCAATTCCGTCCCCTCAAAATTGCGAGTAAGTGTATAAACATGTAATCAACTAATGCAAGATGCAAGCTCTCGCGGAAGACGAAAGACGACATCGTAATCACGTTAATGCACGAAAGTTCATACCATAAAAGTTCGATAATGCAAATCACATGTTGTGTGAAAAATCCTTAAGAAGCTTTGCCGGCCGAAAGCGCTTTAGTGAATTTCCCCGAGAATGACTCTTTTCCTCAAATGATATTAATTTCACTGATAATCCACTTATCACTGCGAATCAATAATCATTTTGTAACATTCTTGTATCTATATTACCAACTTTTTAACGTAATTCGATGTTTGTATATAGTTAATTTCCGGTATGTTTAAAGCATTTATTTAATATAATATCTATGCAATAATTTTTTTATAAGATATAGACATAAAATTTTATGAGTGTCTCTCAATCTGAATAAGGACTTTGCTTTAAGAAAAACATAACGTTATAGTGTTACAAAAGTAGATCACAATTATAATATTAAAAGAGGTATAAATTCATATATTTTATACATGAAAGTTTATAATTTGGTTTTTCTCTCAAAGGAACTCTAAAAGAATGTAATCTTAAACAATTTTTCTTCAAAGAAAGCTATACGTATAATTATAATAATTATAATAAATAGGAATATGAATATATTATACAATTAATATATTTTGTATTTTTGAAACAAATTATTTTTCAAATGAATTTTTTAAATTTATAAAGTTTCGGGTCTACACGATTTTTTTTCTTCGCTATTGAACCATACTGGCCGAGCGATAAACGAGTTCTATTCGAATTTTATATGGTGATTTTGTATAGTTTATACACATATCCCGCATGAATATAAATATCACTCTTTTATACAATCTATTATTTACTCAATTTTATAAAATACTTGCACAAAATAGAATATATTTCTGTTGTTCTTTTAATATCTCATTGATTTCAATAAAGCATAATGTTTTATACTTTTTATACAAAATTAATTAAAAAACGAACATTACTTTTAATATTTTTTGATAGTATAATTAATTTTTTCTTGTATTTAAAAAGTTGTAAATACTTTTCATGTGCTTTTTTAAGTGAAAATTAAGTAACCTAAAATATAATGGTCGTGGCACTGATATTGCATCATTTTTATAATAAGCTCTCTATGTAGGTAATAATATCCATTGAATAAGTTGTTTTTAGAACTCGTTTATAATTTCTAACTGAGCAATTTGTTCCCGTTGTAGTATCATTTTATACGGTAACTTCGTACAGCTGGTACGCCCTCAATCGTTCATAAACTTGAATATAAATACATTGTTCTTATAATCTGCTATTTAACAGAATTTATAGTACGAACATACAGTCTGTATGGCGCGCACAGACGGCTTTTAAATAAAATTTTCCGTGCCACCTACCTGAGTTAGGTTGGCCGTTGCCGTTAGGTCGTGCGGAAGGTGCTCCGTCTCGAGCCTCCACCTCCAAGGCGTAAGCACCCTGCTTCTCGCGATCGAACATTACTTTCGTGAAGATCTCACCGGTTTCCCTGTTGATCTCGAAGTAATCCTTGCCTTCGTTCCTCTCGCTGTTTACCACGTAATATGTGACCTGGATAAATAATGTGAAGTTTATTGACTCTATCTACGTATCTCGCATGCGCAAGTAACTGATAGAATGTCATAATTCCGTTCGACATCGCGTCATTAACGAAGAAAAATTTATTTGCTAGTATAATAGAATAATGACGACATATCACGTCACAAATGGAATTCTTTAACTTATTAAAAATTTGAAGATGTTTTGTATAAAATGTGGGACATCCAAAGATTTAAACTTTAAGTAGGTAGGTAACCACACACAGCATCCCACAATAGTTAAAAACTTTATTCTCTCTGGAAAAGGAAAATAAAAAGTATTACTCAGAAAAGTTTAAGTCTTAAAGTTTATTATTTTTACTTTATCTCATAAGGATGTAAGTAATATAAATTTAACTCTCTCTGAATGTGTATTATTAAAAAATATAACTATAAAAATTAAATTTTTTGGAGTGTTGTGTGAGTACCTCACCTACCTACTTAAAAATTAATAAATTGTAAATGTTGTAATAACATTACGTTATATTCTACTTTCTATATTAATGTGTGTTTCACGTTAGTAGGTAATAACTTTTTATTCTCTATTGTTTCTGTTTTATAAAAAATTTTTAAAGCCAATTGATAATAACCGGCATAAATCATTAACATATATCCACTATCCATCGTAAACGTAGTTTGAATCCTGCGGAATAAATTTTAGTTCTCTCACGCAGTATATTGCGAGTGCAATGTATGACCTATTCTACAATTTGACCTCTTTTACTTTTATTCGTGAAAACTCCCTGTTTCATATTAAAATGCATGTATGTATAAAGTACGTGAAACGCATAAAAATGTCGTCGTCCGGGGTGTATAATGGTGTCGAGAGCTTGAAACTTTGAGATAGTTATCGCGGAAGAAAATTTGAATGAAATTCGCACTGCAAGACTTTACTTGGACAAGTTGCGAACGCGTCGGCACTTTGTACCTTCCAATTTTAATTCCAACCTTAATGAAACGGCAAACAACGTTACTGTAACCCGAACGGGACGGTGCAATTTTATGTAATGATGGAATGGTTTTCTTTCAACGTACCCTGTACTTCTTTGCGATCCCTTAATTAAGAGACGAAAACGGAAAAATTTGATTAAGTCGATGTTAACAATGTTCTTGTTATATAGACTATTCAGTAAATCCTAAAATACGTTGGGTAACACACTTTCGTTGAATTTTATATAATTCTTATTGTTATCGATGAATATTTTCTATATCCATTTAAACTGACGGAATTGATAATTATATATATGTTTTCTTGTTGAAATTATGAACTTTATATTAAATTAAATCAGTTTTTATTAACACAAGCATGAAAAATTTGTAAATAATTTAGAAATTTACCACCCAATTTTATCTTGTATATTATTTATTATACAACGCAATTTCCGTCTTTTTATTTTTACAAAACCTCTATTTGCTATCGCCAATAACGGTGCGTGTGCAAGAAAGAACGGATGAAGGGGAGAAAGAAGATATCGAGTTTTCAGCAACGCGATTACTGTGCTCGACTACATGTCGGATTCACATTCGTTGTATCCCTTTTGTCTTGGTAGTTGTGCGCATTTCCGCCCCACAAACCCTACGTCCGTATATACATATGTATAAAATATATACATACATGTATATACAAACATTATATATATACATGTATAGTCCGTACAAATAGAATGTGCATATTTGACAGATCCTTTGCGCGCGAAGAACTTCACGTAATCGGTGAAATTTACAGTTGCGCATCTCATGCTACTTAATCGGCAAATTTCCACTTGGAAATTTCGTAATATTTCACGGTTGCTTCGTTTCCGTTTGTTACGAAGGTAAAGTTTTTTTGACAGTTGCGTCGCATATCATTTTCATGTCAGAGTTGCTTAGCTAAGAATAAACCCATTTTTGTTTAACGAAAAAAAGATAAATGTGTAGTAAAATCCTCAAAATGACTTTTTTGTTCAACAGTTTTTCATTTCTTCATTTTTCTTAAAAGGAATATGTATATAGAAGATGAAATTTGCAAATGTGTGTATGAGGTAAAAAATAATAAAGAATAATTTTGTATAATTTAGCAGAAATTAAAATCTTTTCATATGTATAAAAATTTATCATTTTTTGTGAAAGATTGTAAACTTATATAATAGAAAAAAGTTTAATATTTAATTAATAAATAAAATTGAAAAATTAACATCTTGATGAAGAAACTGATAATGAAGTTATAATAAATGCTTATCAGTTCGTTGATTTAAAAAGTTTAAAAAGATTTTACAAAAACTCGAAAATAGCAAGAAAAGTTCCATTAAGTATGTGTAATATTAAAAGTTTTAAATCGAAAGACAAAATTGATCTAATTTAAACCCAGATTTGAAGGTTATTTACAATATCTCCAACTACAATATCTCCCTCAGAAACTAGAAGCTTGTTTCATAATATTCAGCACGTTTGCACCTAATCGGTAGTTGTATCGGCATTACAAAATGCGTTTGGTAGCATAGCAACCTGGTTTCAATGTAAAACGAATGATAATCACGCGATTAAATGTCGGCGCGATATACATTCGTGTTGCTGGCATATCCGATAATACGATCATACGTGATAAATTCAACGCCACTCAAACGTGCGCTCGTCGGAATTGCGTTACTCCGTTACAGAGTTTATAACATTCTGCCAACGGCGGCAATGCATTTCCGCATGAAACATTAAAGTTTCTATGCGACAGTCTAAGTTATGGCTATGCGTCTAAGCACTCTGTAACCGCCCTTATTCCCCAATTCCCGGTCGTTCTTCGTCTCTCTTCAATCAGAACTTTGACGACTGAGCTCCTTTAAGTCCTTCTCAAGTGCCCCGCAATAGTGCGATACCGAACATGTTCTTTAGTTCTTTTGTGTAGCTTCGCCGCAATTCTCCTGCAATCGATCCATGCGGAATCGGATCTCTGCGGTAAAGAATGTAAAAAGAACTGTGTCGAACATGTAATGCGCTTTTCTCGGCCATTTTTCATTATAACCGAATTTTTTTGCTAATTTTAATCTAGTTTTTCGTTAATTGTATTTTATGTAATAATTGGACATAAATATTTTAAATACCTTTATGTACTTCTTTGGTAAATTTAATTGGATACAATAACCGTGTTTCAAGTTAGAAAAACGAATAAGTATCATTAATTTAAATTAATTTAACAAAGAAGTATTCTAATATGCATTTATTCTCACATATTCTAAATAAAAAAATCATTTAAAATATCGTAATGATATTTATTGAACCAAATATAATAGAATATAGAAATTTAGATTGTTTAATACTAAATATGCATCTTTTAATTATATATTTATGCAAAAATTGAGAAAAGTTGTTAAAAACTCTGTGTTATGTGATTTATATATATTTCTTATGTCAGTTTATGTTTTAAGATTTCGCTATTAAAATGATACACACAATACAAACGCAGAAGGAATTTAGAACAAGTGTATGGAATTCATATGCTATTTCTTAAATAATTAGCTAGTATCGAAATTAATCACTCTCTCAGGATACGTCAATTTGTTTAGTGTGCAATAGCGCACGATATCGATTTACCTGATTATTGGGGAATGTCCCGTCCTTGTCGATGGCGTTTACTTGGGTGACTTTGCTGCCCACTGGTTCACCCTCGAGTACGGTTTCCTGTTCTCGTTCGGTGAACAGCGGTATCTCGTCGTTAACATCCTCCAGCATGATGTACACGGTAGCCTCGGAAGCCAGCTGCTGGGCTCCATTATTCTGGTGGGATTAAGTTGACCGCGATTACAAAACGATTCTACGTTCGTGTGCTTCTTGATGCCGACGCTTCCTTTTTATTCTCGTGCAAAATTACGAATGCATTTACATTTAAATACATTTATTTTAAGTTTTTCTCGGACTACACGCATTCAATATTCCAATGCAAAGATGTAAACGTTACTATTTGATTATATCAGTTTCTTTTTTTTTTACAGAAGCTTGTATTATTTAATATTTAAATTAGACTGTAACTTTAACGCCTCTATATTTACCTTCAACAGTAAATGCACAAAATTTATCATTTTATCGTCAATGTAACAGAACATTATCGTGCTAAAATTTTATTGCCATTAACTCTCTGTTAACAATGAAATTTTCATCCTTCGTCTGTAATTTGGGTCTTCGAATTTCAGATTTTTATATTGTGTTCCGGATTATATAAAAATTGGAAAAATTTTATACTTAAAAACTTTAACGAGTTTTTAGTTTAGTAGTTGGATTATTTATTTTTTGACCGATTTAAATTTATCTTTTTTTTATACCAGAATTCACAATCAAAAAATCGACTGTGCTTTTAAAGTCCAACTTAGATTAGATTATTTTTATCTGTAGGTTTTTATTGCCAGGAGATATGTTTACATTTTTCTAAAAGATATTTTGATTATGTAAAAACTTTTTCACTCGCTAAAGCGAACGTGTATATAAAAGACGAGTCATACCTCCACTCGTATGGTGAGATTGTATTCTTTTATGCTCTCGTAGTCCAGCGGATGATTAACCTTAATATCAGCCCAAGTTGTCGACTGCTCACCGCGTTGCTGAAGGTAAAACGTATGAAACTTGTTCGTCTGCGCCGTAGAACCGGGCATTAAGTGGTAAAAGACCGTCGGATTATTGTCGATTCCAGAGCTGTCGACACACACAAAGGGGCGTATTACAAAGACGCGCACCGGCTGCCCGGGAGCGCCGAGAACAACTTAACGAAACGGAAACGGAAACGGAAAACGGAAAAACAGAAACGAGAACGGAAATTTTCTAAAGGTAGAAGAGAAAAAGAGAGAGGGACTCGCGTATATACATATATGTACATATCGATATTTTGAAGTTAAAACAACCTATATCTTTACGTGACTCGGAAATCGAGGAGCAATTGTTACGTATGTTATGTAATGTTGGACCTGTTCTTTCCGATTTATAAAATGATATTGATTGTTCTAGTTTCAAGATACGGATATACAGGATAACCTATAACTAACTGCTGTCCCTTTTACCGATACTGTGATCCGCATTTCAGATCATGCATTTAAATGTTAAATAGGAAAATAAATAAAATTTTTGACCTTTTTATGTGAGGATTGCATTTATCATTATTGTATTGAAAATGTGGCTACTTTTAGCTCCAATATAAGATTTGAATACCGATTTGTATTAGAAAAAAATTATATTTACGCAAATTTTACAATTTTTACAAAACAAAAGATAATTCAGCTGAATCAATACGTAACTATTTATGTTCCAAAATAATTTATTGTGTTACGATATTTATTTGATCTTAAATCGTAATTTTAGTTTATTACGTACGACATATTCTTAATTATTTATGAATGTATTTATTATATATGATAGCAAAAATTAATAGAAATAATAAATCCAGCATGTTTTTAACAATATTCTTAATTTATACATGCTACTTTTTTTTCTCATAATTAAATCTTCTTCATCATTAAATTCAATAAATTTTATTTTAAATTTATTTCAAATGACAATATCGTTTAATTATTAAAATATTTCATAAAAGCAAAAACTGTAAAAACTTGTTCTTAATTATTTATAAACATATGTACTATAAAAAATGTAAATAACAAATATAACCATAATGAATATACCTATATTATAGTAGAAATTAACAGGAATAATAAATATATCTAGCATTTTTTAACAATATACTAGAGTGTAGTGTTCATTTAATTAAATATTGTTAATGACGAGAAAGAAGTCAATTGTTAATTCATCCATAGGCACACAAAAGGAATAGCAATTGTTTTGATACATCCTGTACATATGTATATTGAAAATAAGTTATTACTGATATAATGAGAGGAAAAATATCTTGAAATAAAAGTTCATCATGCGATGTGTCGCATACGCGTTCATTCACGCGCGAGCGTATGCGTACACGACCAGAGAAGAGAGAAAAAGAGAAAAAGACAAGTAAACGAGTTAAACGTTCGATCGTCGTGGAAAAAAGAGACTCCTTCGCTGGAGCGTATTAATACATCTAGGATAAAACGAGTGATAATAGTTCGACAATGGATTCTCACTGATCTCTACACATTAAGCATACGCGGCAGCGGCTCCATCAACCGTATCTTTTTCTCATTATCTTCAACATCGCTCGGTACAACGATCGGAACCGGTATAATCTCGGTGATTAAAAGAATTTCCGAATGGTGTTGTGCAAAAGTGGGTTAATCCGCGAAATAAAAAAGAAGAAAAAGGAGTTATACATACAGCTGGACCAGCAACATGAAACTCCGCATTTCAAACTTAATTTACTGAAAACTACTCTGCTTACAATGAGTTAATCCGCTTTTCCATAACACCGTTTTCTTCTATTCTACGCACGAAGCTGATCTCTTTATTATGATACCTAAAATGTAACGATTAATATACGTTTTAGTTATTATTTCTGCTATGTCGCGAAAGTTAAATAAGTATTAAAATTATACCGGTCAAAATTAATTAATACGTATAGTGATCAGTGATGATTTTACCTAACGCGCCGCACGTCTTTTGCTTCCCGTCGTCGCCCGTTCCTTTTTTTTGTTTCCCTTCCGTTTCTCTATTCGGTGCGCTTGACACACAACTGCGCGTGTGTGTATAATTATAAGATGTATTATATTATACACGTAAACAAGAGCGAACTCTTACCGAGAAGTGATCATAACCCTAGGCAAAGTTCACGCAATCAAAAGGCACACATTTGCTGCTCTAGCTACGTTCCCGTTCGCTCACGCGGGCCAATTACTATCCACGACTGTTATCGCTGTTAATTTGGTGGTAGAAGTGTTACAACCCTATTGTATGTGCTGTGTTAAAATGCACGAGTTGGAGCGCAGAGTTGAGCTTCGTGAATGAGTGATTCGTCGATCAGACTGTTATCCGGTGATGTATTGTTATCGTAGTCTGTAGACTGTTCTGCTCTTGAGTAATATTATATGATAACTTATTCTCTCTAAACTATCTTCACTTAACTGCAAGTATAACTGTTGAAATTTATTAATGTCAGAAAAAATTTAAATTAAATGCATTTCGCGCGCGCGCGCGCGAAGCGTGATTTTTTTATATATGTGTTTTCTTCTATATCTATTATTTTACTACAAATATAATTAATATAATATACATTAATATAATACGTATTAATCTGTTCAAAATTTAATCAATTATTACTGATTATATTGATTACACCAATTTAAAAACTAATTTTTTTTTCAGTATAACAATATTAATATTTATGTCTGACAATAACGAATTTATCGCGACACGTGTTATTCATATCTCATTAATAATACAATTATATTAAAGAGCTGTCAGTTTAATAATGTAAATAGATTAATCAAATTCGTGAAATTCTATCTGATGACATTAGGTATATAAACACCACGATGACATTATGATCGAATTTAAAATGTAAAGATTAATATTTATATATATTGAAAAAGATAAGAAAGTTCTTTTTGCTGCAGGAGAACAGTATGATAAATTAGCATTGTTACTTGACGATTATTGCATTATTATAACATTCTTCACGAAATTTATTTATTAATCTAATATTAAATATGTCATAATTAAAACACACTCTGATAATAAAACATGAAATGTAAAAACTAACATTGCAGATACACATTGTTAGGTAAAATTAATTTCAATGCTAACGTTGAATTAAAATTGGTATATTACGTAAAACACTCCGTTAACTGCAAAGTTTATTTAAAAGGCAGTTAGTGGATATAATTAATTAACAAATGCACGTTACAACCAATTTTTACTTAAATAACTTATCATCAAATAAAAAGATATTGATATTTTTGTAATGTAACTATTCGATATTTTTTAGTAATTTATAATACAATTAAATTATTCGATCGAAAATATGTGGCTATTTTTATTCATTTAAATTAAATCATTTTTGTAGATATAAAATAAACCGCTAATTAACGAAGTCAATAAACAGAGTGTAGATATTTATGCGATCAAATGTTTAATTTTAAATTTTAGTTTTAAATGTTTGGTTTTAAATAAATCATCGAAATTGTTCTTATAAGAAAACTATGTATAATGTATAAAATATTAATTAATATCATAATTGAAAATAAAAGATGTGGAATAAACTTCTGCCTTTGAAATCTCGCTCGAACAATTATCGCGCTCCAAGGCAATGAAAATTATACAGAATTCATTAACAACAATTAGCTTTCATTTACTAATTTGTGATTTGCATAGTAATTCATTCGAAATTAATTATTTCGCGATTATGCATAATCTCCTAATCTCTGATTTAAATTAAGTTAAATTAATTATCATGCTGCTAAGTATATTATGTTGAATAAATCGAAATTTATTTTGCACATCAAAAATTGTATCATTACAAAATATCAATAGTATAATTTTATTTAATTACATAGTTCATCATCAAATCAGTATATGGTATAAATTGACTTAATCTCCATTTTGTAAATTTGTTAAATATTAAAATTTTCTCAAGAATATAAATAATTTTTAATGTATTTTAATTAAACAAATATCTGGGGGTTATCTCAAGGATCTCTCTCCTAATTAGCTTCTGAGAAACCGTAACAGTCTGATTCAATATAACCATCCGCATGTCCGAGCTCTCATCTCATTGGTCGAACGAACCGCACGGCTGTATTACATGCGTGTTCGATCGTCCGCTCGTCCGGTGTGTACCGTTTATACACGCGCTTGCGCATGTGTGTTACGTATGTATACATGTGTGTGTTATGCATGTGGTGCGTGCGTTCCTTGTTCCGCGCGTATGAACGATGTACCGCGTGTACACATGGCTTTAGACAGCCGTCGTGTCATCCGTTAGACGTCCACGAAATACTCATTGATCCGAAAGGATCTCGCTGTCTCCCGAAAGGAATTTCTCCCTGGTTCAAAGGGCGTATGACAGAAATTGACAGCGCCATTTGTCAGTTCAAACACGAGCATACATATTGACTCTTCCGCAAGATATTCTAGAACCGCCGATCAATTTTAATAATTCATTGGTCAATTTAAAGAGAGTTTGTTTGTATTTAATTAGAATATCTTCGAGGAGAAATAGTTTTTAAGTTATAAAAAATAAAAAATGAGAGAATGTTTGAAAAATATTGAAAATGAAAATGAGAATTTTCTTAATTAAACTATATACTTCAGAAATTAAATGAAGAAATATTGTGTTGTTTACGTTATTTTAAAAGGTCTTTTCTGTTTCTAGACTTCAGTTAAAGATTTAACTATTAAGACATTTAATATTGTAATAAAGTTGCCACATGATAGTCTTATTCTAGGAAAACTCTAAATTCGCAAAGCAATCTATTATTAAAATTGTAGTTGGATCTGGAATAGTCTATATATAAAATGTCGAGAAAAACGGATAAATATAAGGCGAAGAAAAATAAAATTCTTATTTTCCTCGACGATTTTTCCTTAAAATTTGAGCGGTTCCTTTACTTTTTAAATCTATGATCTTAAATATCGAGTGAGTTATGTGGTGAGAAATTAAATAAAAGATTGAATTTTGCTATTTTCTCGTGTTGTTCGCGAAAATTTAATTCTTTAAAAGTGATGGATTTTTAAATAGATCTTTTAATTTATGAAATGAAAGAATTATTTCAGAGAATATATTCTTATCGCAACTTTTCTATAAATGTGATTCTCTCTTTCTGGATGTAACCTTTATATTACAGAATTTTGAATTGAACGCGTTATATTTAATAGCCACTCGTAAAAGTCAAAGTTCGCTCTCGCAGACTATCCCTTTTATTACATATGATTTACAGTACTGTATTAAAATACCTATATAAATGTCAACCATAAAATCCTTTGCGCCTTTTACAGGAAGATTATTGCAAATATAATATAGAAGCTACACTAAAACGGGAACAAAACTTAAAGATTTATCTGCACTTTACATCTTGTTGTAATGTATACTTTGAAGAGATTTCAAATACAAATAAAAACGAAATCGTGTAACTTTAATTATGCAGCAATCATCAGTACTTATGAATATACTGCATCTTTTCGGAAATTAATGCGATCTTGATGAATATCTTCTCATGATATAAAGTCAAGAGGCAGATAAGACAGTATATGATAATGCAATTTGATGACGTACCGTATAATAATTTTGATGTCGTAACTTTGTTGGTTGAATTGTATTTTCTACAACTTCTCCGTATTATCCATTATCAAACGAGATACATATATAATTTCTATTAAACGAGATTATAGACAGTAACTCGTGAAAATTAAATCAAACGCATCGTTAAACACACGCGATCTCCGGTTCGTAGACATAAATCCTAGATTTTAAGAGTTAAATGTAGCAAACGTCTCAGCTATTGTACATCACGCTTAACGAGATCTTTGAAAGATTTAATCTTCGGGCATCACCCCAGTAGCGCCGTTAGCGGAACAAGCTCGTTTGTGAATACGCGAGTATCTATTAAGTGCTCATGTTTCGCCTCGAGCTCTCAATCATTTACGCGGCGCCTTGTTACGTTTTAAACATCGTCGCGTTTAAGTTGCCCGGAACTAGATATCACGAAACGTGCACTATCTTCCGTTCTCGTCGCTTAACTTTGAACGGAAAGCGAGTTTCAGCATTAAAATGTCATTTCCTAGGAATTCTTAAAACGTCATCCGGATCTTAAGTCACGTTCGTCGAGAGAGAGAGAGAGAGAGAGAGAGAGAGAGAGAGAGAGCGTATCTCACGAACACGTTTCAAAAACGATTTTATATTCGGATTTACTAGAAATTACGTCAGAGCAAAGATTTTATTTGAAAAATATGGAACAGATAGTTTCACGCGGACACATTTCAAGCAACTTTATTTAAATACCTATACGTGAAAGTATATCTAAATTGCGGAAAATGGCACTTTTATGTGTAGTTAAAAGAATTTTTCGTGAAAAATGTTGGCATCTTTTTTCTGGAGATGATAAAATTGGCGTAGCTCAACATATTTTACGATTAACACCTCTTTTTTACGTCAGTCGTATTTTTTCTGATCTAACGTAAAAATCGACCAATGTTTCTCTTTCATTGCGATAGCTACCAATATAACTGGGGTTGTAAATCCTGTTTACTTAATCATCTTTATGCTGTGTGTTAATAT
The DNA here is from genome assembly GCF_001594055.1 of Mycetomoellerius zeteki. Lineage (NCBI taxonomy): Eukaryota > Metazoa > Arthropoda > Insecta > Hymenoptera > Formicidae > Mycetomoellerius > Mycetomoellerius zeteki. The sequence continues at coordinate 2,376,754 of NW_017256696.1, read as the reverse complement.
TGAATGAATAAAGTCGACTATATTAACGAATCAAAAGCGACTTTATAGAAATTTTAACTTTTGTTAAAATTTAACATTCTATTTATGGAATCTGAAACTTTTATAATTTTTAATTTAGTGTAATTAAAGAGAAAATTACACATGAAAAATCGATGTTCTATTAAAATTGGGAAAAAATTTTGTCATACTTTCATAATTTACAAGTTTATTTCAAGTTTGATGTTTTATGTTGAATAATTCTACAAAAACTTTTCAGTCTTGCATCAAAATAACTTGGTTATTTTTAAAATAATAAATTTTCAAATTTTAGAGATGGAAAAATTATACCATTATAACCAGAAACACTGATAGCAAAAAATCATATATGTACAGAGTGTAAATATTTTATATACACGCACAATATAACATATATTCTACTGCACGAAATATATTGACAAATTGTTGTGAAAAATTATCAACAAATTGTTAATTATGTACAAAATGCAATTGCATTTCACGATAAAATTCTCTTATATATATTAAATATATTCTATTTATACATTTAGTCACACTTATGGCAATTTTTCTCGTGATTCTATGATTGAACTATTAGTATTTCAGATTTTTGTCGATAATCCATTTACTATATATATAACAGGAAATATGTATTTCTTTTTTTTATGTTTGTCGTACCAAAATCTGCAGGATGCCGAATGAAAGCTATGTGTCAAACCGAGTATATCGAATTCTGCGATTGGCAGTGATGATGAGAAATACCGTGATATATTGAACGAACAGAAAGTAATATTGAGAGACACAAACATTTTTGATCATTAAAACTCGCGAAAGGTACTTTGTCGCAATTTAATAGAATACGAAAAATGGCAATTTTTTTCGTCATACGCAGTGTGTACATCGCGTCGCTTTTTCATATTGACAGGCTGTCAAAATTGAATTTCAAAATAAATTTCTAGCGAAACTTAAACGCGCACACACGCACACGAATATGAAATTCAACCTGTGCCATTATAAATATATGCTTAGCATACTCATGATCTTTTATTCTCAGCACATTTCTGATTATAAGTGTATTTTTTTTATTTGTAATACGTGTGCAAATATATTGCTTTAAAGTTAATCAATTTTATTGCAAGCTCTTTATTGCAAAATTGAATAATAACATTGGAGGTTATATTTATATTGTCTTAAAACAATTAATGCATATTATAAATTCACGAATCTCGTGATTTTCAATCAATTCCAGATATCCTTCCTTTAATAAAAATTTTATTTAAAATTTTATTATCAAAAACATGATGAAAGTAATAACTTTCAATTAAATTTACATCAAGTAAACAACCATTGGTAGTTGCAACGACTGCAAAAAATTTATCATTAAAAAAAGACAGGAAATCTAGGACATAATATACAGCATATCAAATAACGGTTAGAATGATTATTAGACCGGCGATATTGGATACTTCATAGCGAGATTATTTCGATCAAAAGATAATTTTTGCAATATCGAAACTGTTCTGAAACACTCATTTAAAATTCGTTTAAAACATGGATACATATAGTATACAGTAATATCGATAAAATCGAAGCAGCTTTGAAACGCGCGATTAATATCGCGGAATATATGGCGATGCAACTCGATCAAATTTCAAGCTTGTCACTAAACACAAAAGGTTCTAACAATGCCGCCATTTATTATATTGCATCTTTGGGAGATAAATTGCAACCAGCGATATCATTACATATCCTGCACTACTGGAAAGCATGTGTTCTAATTTTTACGGTTCACAATCAATCAAATTTAGCTCTCGATTGTTGTTATCTTCTTATCTTATACATATATACATACAGTATACATTAATAGATAGAATGATTTTGTTGAAATATTTATAAATTTAACTAGATACAGATCTGAAAAATAATTTTATATGTATAATTGAACACAGCTAATTGTAAATTTTTAAGTAATATTTATCAATATAAATGTCTTTAGGAATAGAACAGACGCGTATCTTGCGTTTCTAATATCTCTACGTATACACACAAATGTAGACATGTAGATTTATAAAGCATCTGAACAAATATTTTTCCCAATTTTTATTTGTCAAAATTTCTTTTGCATTTATCTCATTTTATTATTCATATGTTGAAAAAATATATTTGCTGAAATTGAGCTGACAAGAAAAAGACTGCCTCATGGCTTTAAAAAGCATATTGGTTTATCTTCCGTACGAACGTAGGAAGTTACACATTGTTAATGTTGGCTCACATGAAAACCCAGTATCTCGTAATATCAATATTGATTGGCCGTTCTCCGTTTGGATAAAATCTCAGTTTTTCCGTGAAATTAATTCAATGCTTTATTAATCACGCGACCAACACACGTGTAAAATAAATTCACGTACAACTTTTTGCTGATTAATTCCGATTGCTCGTTAGCGGCGTCATTCAAGCCGAATGTTAATTTAGGAGAATTTCCACATAACATTACTACCGGAATAATAGCGCAACTCGTGTCTCTGACAAATGACGCTCGTACAGCGATTTTAATTGCTCGTTATCTGTCGGCGACGTCTGACGGACGGTATAACGTTTCCGTCGAGTTGTGTATACCGTATAGTCTCGGTTAGTATGATAGTACAGCTCATAAGCGTGATTCTTAGTCCGAAAGTTTGCATATTGTGAGTGTGTGAGTGTGTGCACGCAGATGTTGTACAACTACGTTAAGTATGTGGGCAGTAAGCGAGCTTGTAGAAGTAAGACTGTCGCATAGAGTGATACGTGTAATTAAGTTATGATAAAAAGGATAAAGTTAGAAAACCTTACAACCCCAATTTGTGCATAACCACCCTTGAACCATTGGTGCGCGGTGATGATGCAAATATGTTTGTGTGTTGGTACGTATGTGTATCGTGTAATTTTACGAATGCATGAGCATATTATTAAATAATTCCAATACAATTTTATCTCCATCTTCCGAAAAATCTATCATCATTATAGAACTTTATAGGCTTTATAGAATTTTTGTCAGTACATATATTCCATGTAACATACACATCCAATTACATATAAATGTAACAGCTGGAGATATTTGTTGCGTGACAACATACTCGTGTTTTCAAAAGAAATGTTTTCTTGTAACGATAAAATCGTATTGGAAAAATTTGTGTTAGCTTACTTGCCAGAGAAATGTGGGAAATCGATAATACCGTTTTCATTTCGAGTCTCGAGTGAATCCATAATGCTTCTCTCTTTTCGATAAAGAGAAGAATAGAGATAAAATTTCTCGCCTGTCCGGTACGTTTCGATCCGCGAGCGTCACGTAGCGGCGCAGGTCAATTAGCAAATGCTCTTGCTCGCTCAATTTTAATTGAAGAGAAATATATGTATAATCACTACTATACTGTCCGACGTGATACAAGACGGTGACTTCAGCAATCAAAGATGCTCTAACTATGTTCATCAACTTCAATCTAAATCGTTACTCAACTTGCTGTCGAACGGCGTACAAGGTCTCGCTGACAAAAAGACACTACGAGAACACACTACGCTCTCGAAGAATAAAGGGGCAAAAAAAAGGAAAAAAAAAACAAAAGAAACCAGAAAAACGTGATTACACGTCGTAACCTAACGTAAGGTAAGCAACTGACGAAACATGCCCAAAAATTAATTACGGCATTCATGAAACGTATGTCAATGATTGGATATTGAATGAGTATGCATGTCTTGGCGACGAACTAAGATGTGAATCGATAGCGATAACGGACAAATTGATAAGAACCAAGGAGGAATAAAAACGAAATGTATGTACATATGACATACTTGGGTAATATGTTCGACTGCGACTGCGCGAAGTCAGGCATCGGGGGGGTCAACGAAAATTATAAACTGCTCTATTATTTGCGACCGCAGCTAATACTTAACTGACTCACCGTAGATGATGGAGTCTCAAAACGAGCACACATAAACGAAAACGAGACCAAAGTAAATTTTGAAAAAAGCCAATCCGGTGCGAAAAGAATGATGATATAACTCAAACAGAGGAAGTAACAAACGAGGCACGCATGAATAATAAACTATGATGAGAGAGAAATAAGAAAACGACAACGGTTTGGTCAAAATCAATAATATATAATCCAGGGAAGCATCTATTCGTAAAACATGCCCAAAAATATGTTTACGGCACACACAACAAATGTATGAAAGATAGATAGATAGATAGCTAGAGAGACAGAAAGTTCTGCGTCTAATTCCGGGCGCGAAAGTTCATCGTGATACAAAATAGCTGGCAAATTACTGTAGTATACAATATACGCTATTGAATCGCAGCGCAGAAACAAACACGTGACTTAAACACCCATCGCTCGTTAACGCTGCGGCTTAACACGCTGTATGGCACGAATTAATGTTAATGCGTTTCTTGCTGGGCCGCGAATTCCCGGTAAGAGAAGCGGATTATCGGCGGATAATATTTTAGTGTGTGTGTGTGTGTATGTGTGTGTGTGTAATAATTATAGCTGATGACACATCTTTACATGGAGGCTCGTGTGCGTGGCACAACGTTGATGGAGAAAGTTCGCGGAAAATGGCGGACTAAACGCGAATAACGAAACGTTTTGCTGCATCCCTTTCCAGCTGCCATTAAAGCAAGGTCCTAACGAGTAAACTCTCCGGAATTAATCCTCCGAAATGTCACTAACGTTACTAACAGCCCGGTGTGTGAAATTTGTGGTATCCGTCAGAACGCCGCGTCAATGCATAAAATCGGTAAAATCTAGCTCAATATGAATATTTATTATTACTAAGAATATTAAGCAAAGAAATCCCATAAGAATTTGTGATTTTATAAAATTGACATTTTTTAAAAATCGTAACAGAATTTAATCCGAATAAAAATTATTAATTTTTGTTTAATTAAAAACATAATACGCTATATAATAGTATACCTTTTTTATATAAAAGAAATACGTAAAAAATAATAATTACAAAATTATAAAGGATTATAGAATTATAAGAGAATTATAAGAAAAAAATATTCTGATATACGGAAATAATGATTTTGCTAAAATATCTGAAAATTTAGCTATTAGATCTAAAAATAATTTATTAGACCATCAAAATAATTATATAGGAAACTCAAGAATAATAAGCCATGTTACAAAAAATTTGATATTTTAGCAACCAGTTCGAGCGTCCTACATTACCTACATAATTATTTTGATGATTCAACAAAATTATTTTTAGTTATACATCTAATTAAATTTTTAGTTACTCCAGCAAAATCGTTCTTTCCGTGTACAAAGGATTTAATTTGTATCATGCAAAGCGTGTTCTCTTCATAAATTCAAGCCAAATTACAGCTTTGCACTTCCGATTATACATTGGCATTGCTTCTTGCTAATATACTCGCGAAGAATCGAATTGGCGCGTGTTCAGATGCGATAAGCGGAATATTTGCGTGACACAGAGTACGGAACTCATACACTGAATTTACAATAAAATGTATTATCTTGCACCGACAACGCGTGACCGTTGCATCTGGCACTTCTCGTGCAGCGTGTACGTATGTAATTAGCCAATACGTTCTCGCCGGAAGTCCATGTGTCTCCGCGAGAGACCACTGTTAAAAGCGGTACGTCAAGCGCAAACTACCCATTACTAACGTTTTTTCGACACGGCTTTTGGTATCCCGCTACAAAAAGACGCATTTGCACCAGTCAGCTATATTTTTCCACCAACTGGCTATCACGCAATCCGACATGACTTATTCGCTATATTTTTTGCAAAGTCATATATTATGAGAGGACCTCACACTAATTATATGCAAAATTGTATCCCGGTGAAATGACTTAGTTTTCACATATAATGTAATTTATAATGTGGTGAATAAAAGATATAATAAACACAAGTTCAATAATGGATAATTTTTGAGCTATGATGTATCAAAGATGCTCTGTTAGCACAAATTTTCATTTTTGGCATCATATATTTTCAGAAATTATCCATTATATTATTGAACCTTGTGTCTATGACATTTTTGTTCACCATACAAACTATATTATATGTGGAAATGTTTCATTTCACCAGGACCAAATTTTTCGTATAATTAGTATGGGATCTTTTGAAGTAAGATATAAAATGTTTTCTTTAATCTTTATGAAGCAATGAATGTGATATATGATGTAAAACAATATATACATATCTATGAAACTGATAAAAATTATAATACTAATTGTATTACAATATAATTTTTTCTCATCTTTTTTTGATCATAAGTTACTAAATACATTCTATTAATGCAATCGATATCTCATGATTTGTAAAACTGTTGTATTTGCTCTTCTTGTTCATGCGAGTTAACAATAATTTTTATGCTACAATGCACTGAAAAACAATATACTAAATTTTAATAAGCATTTCTTTGAATAGTTTAAAGTAAATACTTACTAAATGTAAACATATATTTATATTTGATATAAGAACCATTAAATTGATTTAACTATAATTTTTTTTAATAAATATTTATTTATTGTAAATAAATGTTTACTTAGTACTATTCAGAAAATTTGTATCAACATTTAGTAAATTTTTTTCAGTGTAGGCGACGAATAAATATTATTTACCATGATAATAACACGGCTCTACTTGTGTCGATTATTACGCAATAATAGGATTTTGCGCTTTGTTCGAAGAAATGCACTTTAGTAATAAACGCGCCGAGGTACACGACACGGCTCTTCCTCAAACCGTTTCTTACATTCCCACGAATTACGATCTACAGATGAAAAGCGGTTGCGTCGTTTATTCAATTTAGTTTACACGGGAGAGACGTCTTACTGACGTCGTGGTAGGAAGAAATTAAATCTCGCTGTGCGGAATTGATTAAAGCACTCGTGAAACGATGAAAATAGCTTCATATCTGCGTGTTGAGATGCAGCAAAATGTTTCAAGAACATAATCCGCTTAGCTGAGTCTACATAATCGCATTGTTCGCAAGTGCGTTTACGTTTAAGCCGAAAGAGATAAAACGCCAACGCTAACGAAACCGATATCTCGCAAACGGTTACATATATACGTGCACCGCGCCTAAATATGCATATACATTGGTGTGTCCTGGCCCGTTTGAATACGTCTCGCGTGTTTGTATAAATGCAAAAGACTCGAACGAGAATGGCTCCGAATCTGAAGCGATGGTTCCTATGCAGTTTCCCAGAAGGGGAATCTAGAATCTGGAATTTAGTACTTATCTTGAAAGATATAGCCAAATATTTTAATTGCTCTTGATATTCGCGGTAGTCAATATAAATCTAGTTACGGATATCTACAGAAATAATCTTGCTAATTTTTACCGTCATTTTATTCTCATCGAAGCTAGGTGTTTGTTACTTCTTTTAGAATTCTCTTAAAATTGAAATACCTCGATATTTAAACTTTCTTTACACTACAACTCTCGCTAATCTATTTCCAAGTTTCTCGATGCGCCAAAAACCATCGCTCTAATGTCCACGTCCTACGCCGAAGATCCTCCAATATTCTCCACGATCCTTGATCGTCCCCTGTACACTCGACATTCCGATCATGTCTTCAACCGAGTCAACCCTATATGCGAACATAAGTGTATACTGCGTATGCTTGCGAGCGAGCGAGCGAGCGAGTTAGTGGCGCGCGCCGCCTCTGCGAGTCATGACACGTGTGTTGTGTGTATGAGTGTGTTTGAGATGCGTGTAATGTGGATTCGTACACAATATCAATTAACGTGCACAAGAACAATACTGCCACGAGATTGCGTGCAGGGCGGGTTCGTGCAGAGAGCCGCACGGAGCATTGACAGTGTGACAGACCTGGCTTTAATAGACACAACTTTAGCCCCGACGGCCATGTTCTCTTTAATGTAGATCGGGCCATACACTACGTGGTCCCATACGGGCGGATTATTCGCACGGTCCACAACGTCAATCTGAACCTCCACCGTTCGCGACAAGGGTGGGTAGCCCCTGTCTTTGGCCATCGCTTCCAGCTTGTACGTCTCGCGCTACGGCCAGACCGCGTGTATAACAAACGGGAACAAAAAACAACGGTGTTAGTGTCAAGGCGCCAAGGCCCGTGGCAGGGGGAGAGTGCATGGTACATGTTGCTCCCCGTTGTTCTTTTCGAGAGAGGAGGGGAAGAAGCTTCTCTCTCCCTTGCATCCGCTGGGCAGTCACTCGCGGACGCCCTGCTTCGGTTATCCGCCAACGCCTAGAAGGTTTTGGCGCGAGCGCGAGCTCGCATTATGCACGCACCCTCGTGCAAAATTTGCACGTTCGGTGAGATTATAGCAAAAGCGCCCGCAATCGCGATTGCGATGCGTGGTTCTCGAACAGTACGAGCTCCGGGTGACGAGCGGCGTGATGGACGATCGACGATCCGCAACCTGTATTTCTGCGCGAGAATATCGCAAAGGCACAGCAGGTTCTCTCGCTACATCCTTGCTTAAACTATATGAGCACGCTAGAAACGTCTGTGGATCACCGCTCCGCCTTTCCGCATTTGCACAATTGTGGTTGTTATTGCGTATATTCGCTATGATCCGCGTGGTGATCGCTGCGTCTTCGGAGTCTTTGAAGGAGCATGATTCTTGTCACTCCTTGTCGAGTGATTTGTCGAGAGTCTGTTCAATTTTCAAGTAAAGTAAGTTTAGAATTATGAAATAAATCTGTTAATACAGTAATAAGAGATCTCTACCGATTGGTACCGTTTAATGCAATTTACATTAACAGTCCTGTAATTATCTGTTGTAAATTTAACTAGAAAACAAGAAGGTCTGATTATGTGGTACTTCAAGATCAACTTGAAGATAAAGATTTCTCTACGGTAGTATCCATGTGACTGTTAATAAATTGAGAAAAAACTATAATATATAAATCAAAATATACATTCTCGTGAAAAGTTTCATAAATTTCCTATTTACAAAAAAATGCTAACTATTCAGCCATTCGAAAATTGTAATGTGATGTAATCAGGACAATAAATTTTAAAACTACAATTATCGTTTATTGATGATATTTAAAACTTACTCCACTTAGAAATTAAAAGACTCGATTTCCGAATGATTTCTGCCCGATTGAACCCTCGCTGCCTTCAAATATCGTCGAAGAACGATCACCGCGGCTCGCTACAATACATATTGGGAAAAGATAGTGGTAGCAGTATAGTAATAGTAGTTGTTGTAGTAATAGGAGAAGGAGTGTCCGCCAATCAGCGATCTACCGCGCCGCGCTTAACCATAAGTGCTTCCGTAACCAAAAAGAGGAATAAGATAGTATGTTCTGTAAAAAGAATGTATCTAAAAAGAGAAATAGATAAAGAGAAAATAAACAAAATAGAGATTGAATGTTGTGATAAGGTCGGAAATAAAATAGAACAAAGATAAAAAGAGAATCCAGAGAATAATCCAGAGTGTATCAGAGAGTAAATCCAAGTGCATAAAGGAAATTAATGGGACAGAAAGACAAATACAATACGAAAGTAATTGAATGGAAAAGAAACAAAAAGAGAAAGATAAAATAAGTTAGGGGTGGTCAACAGAGGGAGAAAGAGAGAAAGAGAGAGAGAGAGAGAGAGAGAGAGAGAGAGAGAGAGAGAGAGAGAGAGATAGGAGGGATAGCACTGCATGGCACGGCACGGCATGTCACGTGTCTTGTCTCGGTCATGTCGTGGCATACAAACCTGGCTTTCACCGACGTCACTACAGTACCCACTGTGACATTTTCTTTGATGTGAATGGGGCCGTATACATTCGCATCCCACACAGGTGGTTTATTGTTTCTGTCTACGACGTCTAACTCAACGTCCACGTCTGCGGACAAGACTGGCATCCCTCTGTCGGAGGCCCGTACTCGCAGGCGATAGCTGTCACGCTAGTGGCAAAACATTGGGCCGTCAACTTATAGGACATTTTCTTTCGGGATTTTATAGTTGGCGGTTTTTTTTTGTTTTTGCGATTTTGTTTTCCGTTTCGTCACTCTTTTTACTTTTCTTTTCTTTCGTTTTTTTATTCGTTTCTTTTCCGTTGGGAGTTTACGAAAGAGCTAAAGGCGTCACTCGGCGTCGAGCGCGTCCATATGAGAAAGTACTCTCGATGGTCTTTCTTCTTTTTATTCGCGAGTGAAATTGAAACGGAAGAAGAAGAGAGAGAAAGACGAACAGATAGAAAAGATAGATAGAAAGAAAAACAGAGATAAAGGACCGTGCAGTCTCGTAGGTATCCTGGTGGACATGGGTGACTCCGCTGCGTGTTACCTCGGTGATAAATTTACTGCCTTCCTAACGTACAAATCCATTAATTTTCCTAATAATTTTTGCCCAATTTAATACAAGTGCTTCGCTTATATAAGAACAAGATTTACTGCAATGAACTCAAACATGCTGTGAGGTAGTTTTTTCGTGAGTAATTACAAACATACAGTGGCGTGATGATGACGGTGATGATGAAAGTCATGATGATGATGATGATGATGATGATAATGATTGTGATTATAATGATAACGATGAAATACTACATCGCCGACTTCTGTTGATTAACAAAGCAATGGCAATATCGGTATAAACATTTAGTAATTAATTTTAATTAAATAAAATCAATTTATAATTAAATCAAATTTAATTAAAAGTAGATTACGAAGATCATAGACAAATGTAGACGATGTAGTTGGTATAAATGATACCTACCTGTCAAATACACACGCTTGCATATTTGAGCTCATTGCTGTACTGACTGTATTAGTTGCTTAATGCAAACACATTTTTATCAGTATGATGTTATTTGATTTAATTTGATTTTATGACAAAAATATTTGATAATTGCATAACATATATCGCAAATATTAAATTAAAAAATTTTTCTAATGAAAAAAAATGCATTTTTCAAAATCGTTGAATACTACGTTGATTGCATTAGGTTTAAGTGAATGCTGTGCTTATCCGAGATAACACGAAAGCGGAAGATATACTAAATGTTTTAGAATTGCTTCCTTCTATCTATAGATTCTTCGATTAAATATTTTATCTTAGTTAAGTTAATATTTTATCTTATTTTTATCAAATGCCTTATAAATATTTGATAATTACATAATGCTAGATTCTAAAATTCTAGATTCTAAGATGTTAAAATAAAATTTTACTCGAGAAACGACAAGACTTTTCGCACCTTACTATATACCTATTTTGTGAATGTCACTTTGTCTTTAAATAACACAAATTCTTAATAGAGTGCCTACAAGCATCAGAGAATCTATATTTAAAAAGTAGCAGATATTTCTAAATTATCTAGTATAATAGAATGCAATAGCGGGTGAATAGTAATAGAAGATAAATATTAAAATTATAAATATTAAAAGTTATATTAAAAACTTGCGTGAAAAATTTAATAAACGAAGATATAATAATTTAGAAAAATTAATAGAATTAAATTGAATTGAACAACTGAATGAAAATTTTATTTTTAAAGCTTATAATCTTTAATACTTTAATGTAAAATTCTCTTTGACATTCTATTCACCCGCTGGTCTTAAGGTAAACATCGACATTGCGATTTATGTTAATAAAAGCGCCGCATTATAACAGTTATTTGGAAACCGATTCTACAATCGGCATCTTTTGTTCCCAAGTGAACATTTGTTTGTCTATAATCGGGATCTTGCTATCTCATAAGATTTCTAGTAACGAAAACTATCAGCACTCTTCCTGGAACATTAAAAGTAATTATTGAAGCTGTTCCAGTAAAATGGAACTAGATCCCTGTACAATAGTCAATATATCCAACGGACGATTTAATTAAATATATCACAAATAAAATATGTACATTTTAATCACAATTCCATTATAATAAATACGCTGATTAATATTTTAGAAAGTGCTGCTATGTGAAATACGGTCACAAATGGTGCTATTACAAACTATACTAACATAAAATAATAAAAACTCAATATTATGTGATTTTAGCGAAGCAGATCGTATTTAGTGCACAATTAATTAAAAAAAAAACTGATTATAATGGTATTATAAATTAATTTAATTATAACTCTGAATTTGTAATAATAAATTTACTTAACTAAAGACCAATGTATTCGAGAGTTTTTACATTAAGATGCACCAAAAAATGTTAATTTTTAACACAAAATAAAATAATTTTTAAATTCCTCTATTTTTAAGTAATTTAAGAAAATGAAATTTTTTTAAATTCAATATGTAAAGAAAATTTAATATAGAGAAAGATATCCGCTGTTTACATTAAAATTTGTGAAACGTCCGTTGGATATTCAGCACCGCGGACAAATTGACAGATCACTGGTAGCGCAGATTGGCACAATAGAGGCATCCTTCACCTACGAATACATACGAGACCAGGATGAAAGAGCGAAAATAGACAGCGCGGTAGCACGTGTGTATGTACATAAAAAATACATCGCGCGTGATACAAAGAGTTTCGAGAAATGCTCGAAAAGAAATTATTAGATATAAAAATATTTAATAGAAATTGAGCAACAAGAAGAGAAAAAGAATAGAGCAGAATAAACAGATAGAAATAGAGAGAGAGAGCAAGAGAAAAAGAGAGAGAAAGAGAGTGACGTCTCCGAGTGACAACGATAACAACACAGAGGCGAAAAATCATCGAAACGATAGAATGTTGAATAATCGAACGGAAAGGCGCTCTAGTATTAGCAACGAATATTATACTTTTCTTTTGCGCTGGTATAACAATGGTCACATCATGATGTGTCTCGATGCAAGGTGTGAAACACAAGAATATAGATCCTACTTACTGGAAAACAGCCCTTTTTTTTGTCATCATCAAATCCGAAGAAAGTAAATGGTGCAATGAACACAAACATAAACAATAAGAAGTTCAAATTAGTTTCTTTACGAAATCAACCAATGCAGGCATTTTCATGCAAGCGAGAATGCGATAAAGAGGCATCAGGAGACGTGGAAGGGAAAAGAAAAGGCGGGATATAGAGAGATTGGTGACAGAGGGTGAATTGGTGGAAGGTTTTTTCGGGGGACAGAGTTAAGACGGGGAGAAAAAAAATTATGACGACCCCTCGTCTGATTCGTTCTCGTTAACGACACTCAAAAACCGATGGACGTTATTTCTGATCGTCGTGATAGTTAATCCGCACGTTTTCGGCTTTCCTTTCATTCCGTGATTACTTCCGTTCACTTTCATTCTTCCCGTTTTCGTCACGACAGTGGTATGCCGCCCCAATCACAGAAGAAAAAATGTCACACCACGGACAGTTCTCTTATGATCTATACATATGTACACATATCTATACATTGGTAAACGCTCTCAATCAAAAATACTTTTCATGTTCTTTTCCTTTTCTTTGTCAGTCACGTCGTGGTACACCGGGAGAATAGGATGAAAATCGGGAAACGTCAGAAAGAGAGAGAAAGTATATTAGAGAAAGAGAGAAAAGAAGTAGGAAAAGTGAAACGTAAAAAAAGATTTGAAATATAAATTATCATGTCATGAACTAAAAGAAATAGTAATTAAACAAGGAACGCAGGCTTTGTCTAACATACAAATCAATTAAAATAGATAGAAAAACTTATCAAACTTATAAAAAAAATCATAGCAGGCAAAATATATTCAGGAAAAGTAATTATCGACATTTCAACAAAATGCAAAACATACGGAAAAATACTTTTTTTACAAAAAGGAAAAAGATAATGATTCAGAAATTAGAGATAGACGTAAGTAGAAAAAGATAGAGATAAAGATAATGAGAGAGAAAGAAAGAGAGAAAGGATGGATGTAGGAGCGAGAGCGAGATCCGTTCCTGTAAAGGAATCAAAAACACATTCATATAAAATATGCAAGCATTGTCAAAAATTGTTTATGTCTGATGCACCACAAAATGCGTAGAGGTTGAAGTACACCGTACGTGGGGCTCAAAAAATGTTGTTCCCACCTGCTCCTGGAAGTTCAAAAAACATCACTTCCCTTTTGAAAAACATTCACAATTAATAATGTTAGTTGATTAATTAAAGATCATTAGTTTCCTCCGAACGTTTCCATCTCTTTTGTCATGTCTCTTATCATTGTTTTGCATCTTTCCTTTCCATTTTTTTCCCGTTTCTCCACAACGCGTAACACGTACAAAAATCACATATATCCTTTTCTTGGCTACTTTTGGGAAAAGTATGAAAAGTGCACACGCTCGCGTTCGGTCGGCCGTGCACACGCACGTACGGACCGATCCGCACGCGTCTTTTTTTTTTTGCAAAATCACGCGCCATATTTTGCAACTCGCCAAATTGATCGAAAATCATGATTGGCATCGCGGCATAAAACCGGAAAACGCGGGCAAAACGAACGGCGAACAAAAGAAATGAAGTGAAGAGAAAAAGAAGGACGGAAAAGAAGAAATATGTACGCGCGCGTATTATTTTTTTTTTCTTTTTTTTTTCGACCGCTCATACGTAACTCGACGACCGATTTTCGATGAAAAGTGAATGAAAAAACTGGACAAGAGGCTTCGTCTGGAATCATTTAAAAAGGTACTCGCGCCGCGAGTATGTTCTCAATAGAGAGAATGAGAGAGACAGAGAGAGAGTGTTTTGTTGCAAAAATAGCCCGAACGGTCGATCGATTCAGGTACATGAAGCGTTTGAGGAAATCAGGCATAGCTAAGTATTTACCATAGTGAACACATTGTGCATATCAATGGGAATTAAAAAGTTCTATACATGTGCCGTAAAAAGGAAACTCATTTCGTTGCATATTAGTGATGAGAGAAATAATTGCCGACCAAACGTATATTAGTATACAAGTTTATCCGCTCAGCAACAAAACGGATTCGTGTTAAATATAACGTAAGTCAACGCAAACGTACAATATATCGGCAGAAGGTGTACACTCAAGTTTTATATTTATACGAGATCATATATATATATATACGTATATATGTATATATAAATAGATATAATATACTACGTATATAGCCTACATATTCCTGGGACACGCGACACTTGTTCGGGACGAGTAGAATCCGCAGGATATCATTCTCGAAAATGTCGCGAATAATATTAAATATATTTAGTTGAAGCACCAAACATTATTGCGCGCGTTGTCAACATCGCGGGATGCTTATAATGCTGAGACTTTCGTTTCCCGAGGTATCCAGTGTATCTGAGAGCAAAAGAAGCTGGCAAGCCGCAAAGAAAAATTGCAAGCCTCGCCCACGAAAAAGTGGGTGTGTTCCAGGAAAACGATGCTGTCCATACTGCTAAAGAGAGACGATATGTAGATCAGCGATTTAATGAGGATACTCACGTCTAGGGGTTTCTTTAATACGATCCAACCAGACTCTGGTTGGATCTCAAAGTATTCCAGATTCTGCTCGTTGTTGGGTGAGCTCAGCGAGTACACGATTGCACCGTTGTTGTCAGCATCCTCGTCGGATGCCGACACTCTTAATATGTTTGTTCCAATGCTCGCGTCCTGCTTCACGTTTTCGACATACCTCTGCGAAAGGACAAAATAAATTTGATACGTCAATTCGATATTTTTAAAGATATTGTGAGATATTTACAGTTACATCTGTTTTATAAAAATACAAGACATAGTTACTCGAGATCGAAAATTATATTCAGTATTTCAGAATTAGTATTCAGAATTATATTCAGTATTTCAGAATTAGTTAACCCTTTAGAGCGGACGTTTATTGGACCCACTTATATAAATCTCTTTGTCAAAAATGTCAAACACAATTTAGTTTTCTTTAGATTACGTTTACAAACTTAAATTATTTTTATTAAAATATACCTACTTAGTATTCAATTATAAATCTCTTTGTCAAAATGATAAACAAATGATAAACAATTCAATTTTCTTTATGTTATATCTGCAAATTTGGATTACACACCTCTATTAAAATATATAATATTTATTTTTTTTTATACGAATTATGTCATTTTATTAATTTTCGTGAAATTAATAGTGCCTTTTAATTAATGTAAATTAAAGATCGTACAAATCTATCAGTAATTGTGTTATAGATTTTTCCGTTAGCTCCGGAAAATTAAACAATAGTTATCTCTCACGAAGCATTTCTTTTTACTTAATATAGCGGAATTTTATTGATTAAGAAAATATGGTACTCAAATACTTCTCAAATATTCACGTAACAAGTGTGTTTAAAAATAGAAATGAGTCGAGTCCATAATTTACGAGATCCATTTTAGATATGGCTTCGTGTTATGGATTTAACAAATTATGGACTTGTTTTCCGCTTACTATACAAATTTTCTGTACGTATTAAATCAATGTAGGGCAGAATATATGTACTTTGATCGAGTAAACGCGATAAAACTAATCCAAAGTTACTTCACGAATATTCTTTTGAGTTACATGCATCGATGCATAAACCACCATGGTGGCTTCGTCACGCTCAGTCTTACTTCCGGACATATGCTGCAGCGTTTCTAACCCGTATGGCTTTCTAAATGCCTTGTCTTGGGGTAAAGTGTACCCACCTGTCGGTCAAACAACGGCGGGTTGTCGTTCACATCCGTTATTTCGACGGTAAATGAGCAAACACCTTCCAACGAGGGCTCACCCTGATCCGTCGCCTTAACAGTGACGGATACAAATTTTCCGTCGTCGCCTTCGCGATCGAACACCTACAACAGTCGTGTTTGTTACCAAATGTAAATACATTAACGAAATCTTAATGTTTACAATACCTATGAGCAGTTTGCAATATGAAATTTTTTAAATTGTCACGATAGAACGGAAATGATAGAAAAAATTGCTTTTATAGATAACAGTAGTAAACTATATGATTAAATCAACAACTGATCAAGTTTTATTATACATTTTTAGAGGAGCACAAATTTTATTTCCAGAATTTGCTGTTCACATTTAATATAATTAATAGAATGTACATATATATATATATATTCTCTATTATTTTTGATACATAGAAAGAATGATTGCGCTTGCTGGTTGCTAGACCGTTTTTGTTACCTATATAATTGTTTTGATTGTCCAATAAAATTATTTTCAGATCTGTACACATATCTAAATTTTTATAAATATTTAATAAAAATAAATGTGTAAATAATGAAATAGACATAAAAAGCGAAAAGTAATAGAAATCTATAAAAATGACTTACAAGTAGACATATTGCAATATCTGTTTGTTAGAAATCTTTATAGATTCGCGGCACGAACAGCAATTAGAATTAAGTGCCTTGCATGCTTATCGTTCGGTCTATGATACGTACAAAAGATGGAAAAGTAGAGCTACAGTTAACGATTGTTAGAGGTTTTTGATGTGTTCAGAATACTAAATGCATTCTCCAACGCGAATTGCATTCGTATTATCTTTTAAAGCTGATACATTCTGATACAGTCAACGCAATTTTATGGCTTTATCAAACGTTATTTCAGGTCAAATGTAAAGTTTGGAATTAAACTTATACGTTTCGCGTAAAAAAATATTAAAATAAAAATGCAATAATCGAAATTAAAATGTAGAATCAATAGAAATATAAAATATCGAAAAATGTAATATTAAATATATAAATGTTTATTAAAATGTCGTGAGTAAAACTATTAAAAAGACGATTATTAATTCTACCTTATTAGTCAAAACTTGGCCAGTTTCTTCGTCAACGGTAAACTTTGTACCCTTCTGATTAGGCTGTTGCACGATCGAATACTTGACTTGTCCGTTGACACCTTTATCCTCGTCAGTCGCTTGTACCTTGATAACTGTGCTACCGTTCGGCGCACCTTCCTCCACCTTCGGATAATACATTCCGCAATCCTTGAAGACCGGTTTATTATCGTTCACGTCAGTTATAAAGACGACGACAACCGCGGTGCTAGTGTGAATGGTTTTATCGCCATTTGGACAACACGCGCCGTCGTCCAAAGCGGTGACGTTTAGCTCGTATTTGTCCCGATCCAAAGAGATCTCTTTCCCGTGAAGACGAATCACACCCGTGATCTCTTCAATTACGAACTGTCCCGACGTGGTGTTCCCGCCGACAAATCGGAACCTCACGTTATCGCCGTCCTTGTCGGAAGCTACTACGGTGGTGACCAGAGTGTTCGGTCCGGCATTCTCATCGACATTAGGCGTGTAAACTTGCTGGGAAAACTTCGGCTCTTCATCGTTTTTATTTTTTGTGTATATCCGCACTGTCGCCGTGCCAGTCTTTGACGGTTCGCCTGAAAAACACGGTTGTTTAATTATTTATTAAACACATTTGGATCTCTAGCGGAACTAAGTTCCTGATTAACAATAGTGCGACGTTTGCAGAAAACGTAAGCGTAAAGCCTAATCTACAATGTGCTCTTTTCTTACTGTTTCTTGCTTTTTCTTTTTTCTTGCGATTTTCCTTCTTTAGAAGAATCGACAATCGTGTTTCTTGTCACGTGTTTCTTATCTCTTCCGAAGTTTGTCAACTTTTATCTCAGGTGACAGAAAATAAAGAAACAAAAGAAAAAATAAATAGACAAGAAGAATAAAAAATGATAAAGAACAAAAACAAGACACAAAGCACACATATTGTAGATTAGGCTTAATAGATACGTAACTTTTTAATATACTTGAAACGACGCAAATCGCGAACATAACAATATATTGATTTAAACGATACGAATCGCAGCATAGTAACTTAAATAATTGAATTCAGGATGTGATACGCATATCAAGAAATATTTACTGCGACGTCAAATTTTCCGATATGAAATACATTCATTGATGCGCAATAAATAAAAGCGCACGTGTTATTCGTGCCAATTCGGCCGCTTTATTTCCAATTAAGCTGCGACTTGTTTGAAAACCACCCCGCATTCTCACTGTATATATGCAAATAACACGAATTCGCGTCTACAGATGTGAGCTTTATCCCGTGCGACGCGAGACGAGAATTTGAAGCTCGTTTGAAAACCAAATCCGTGAGATTTAGCCGCTCAGGCTCATCCTCGGCTTGCTGACGGAACGCTATAAAGGTCGATTTCTGCTTTCTACGTGACCAAATCGCCGGATAGCACGAGAAACGATTTTATGATATTTGAATTTCTTAAAGTGAGGCAGAGATATCGAAGAATTTTAATGATCACCCGCGGATGTGATCCAATGAAATGCAATAAAAATAACAAGTTACAATGTGTGTATATTGGATTCGATTAATCGCGAATGAAAAAAAAAATGCCGTTCATTATATGGATCGTTTCTATTTTTTATATTAATATTGTATTTTGTGTGTAAAAGATAAGATTTTGAAATTTTTTAATTTTTCAATAATTGTGTCCTTTATATATGTCAAAATATTTTATTTTCTTTCTCTCTTTCATAATTTTTTTAATAGTAATTTATTCCCTTGGTTCTTTTAGTGAGTAAAAAACGTTTGTACTTATTTCTAATGTTAAACCAAAAAAAAAACATTTTTTTATAATTAGAGTTACGCTATAATTCAAGCATATCGATATAATTTATTCTTTCAAGTGACTTACCTTTATCCTTAGCAGTAACGATGAATTCGTAATAGGCATTATTGTTATCTGCATCGAGCTGTTTATTATTGACAATAATACCATTTGAATCCACACTGAAGTGATCGTCGGATACTAAATATTCTATTTCCGCGTTTGCTCCTGAATCGGCGTCAGTTGCTTTGACTTTCAGTATATTCGTGCCCAACGGAATGTCCTCGTCGACGTTGTGAGCTTGGTAATCCGGCAACTCAAACTTAGGGGCATTATCGTTTACATCCGATACCCGAATTGTTAGCTGAAAGTTAAATAAAAAATCGTAAGATATAGTTATAATGGTGAAACATTAATTCGACATTTAATTCAAAATAATCAACAAGTAAAGAGAAGTAAAGAGTCTGTTTATATATAGATTTTGGTGTGTGCTACATTTTTCCTCGAGGGAAAGAATTGTTATTCTTCGCGAAAACACAAAAAAGTTCGAGAGAAACTATAAATTTAGTTACCTCGACTGATGTTGAGAAACCGCCGGAGTCCTCTGTGGCCGTCACTATCAGAGAATAAATGTGGGGCTGCCGTAGATCCTCAAAATCCAGTTCTTTCGCAAGTTTTACAATTCCAGAAGTCGGGCCGATGTTGAATGTACCCGCGGCTCCTTGACCTTGTGCTTTCAGCGTGTAGCGTATTTCCCGATCGGCGAACGACTTGGCTTTCACTGATATTATACTGAAAAGTTCGAACATGTGACACTCATATTCCCCGCGGGCTTGATAGATTAGAAAAAGCAAAGTTATGATATGGGAAAAAAAAGTTTGAGAAGTCTTGATTATTATTTGTCACGCAACTCGAATTTAGATCGAACTTCGAAAAGTCAACTAACCCGAAAACAAACCGTTTCGACACTAAAATGAACTAAAGTCAAACAGTTATGATATTCATGCAAGCAATCTTATACAAATAATGCCATTGAGAGCAAAGAATGTTATAACAAACTGAACATGGAAAAATAATTATTAAAATAGCAAACAAAACAGAAATTTGCTTGTATCCTGTAAACAGCTAATTTTAGAAAGAAAGATTAAATATTTTATATTTCTTGTAACATTTTTATTCCTCCGGAGCTGACGTCAAAATCCATAACAACATATAATAGTTGCTGACGCTGGGTCTGTGAAATTTAATTTATGTTGACTAAAAGGCATTAATTAATTTCAAGAAACCAAAATGACATGCTGAGAGAAATGTTGTGTATGAATAATTATATTTTTATATCAACAAAATGGTTATTTATACGAAACATTTCTCTCAGTGTATAATTTGTATAAAAAAGAAAATATATAAGTGAGTACTAAGTTTATTTGATAATAATAATTTAAATTTATAGATATAGTATAAAAAAATATAATTGAATAGATTCAATAGACTCATCATCAGCTCCGAAGAGTAATTATATTTTTATAAACGGAAAGCACTATTATAACAAAAATAGCTTTCTCAAAAAGCGCTGTATAATTTACGAGAGTAATAATTTATGATAGAAGCAAAACGAAATGAATATTTTACTGAAAGTATCTAAAAATTTAGCTATATACAGATCAGAAAATAATTTTATTTGGACCATCAAATAATTATGCAGGATGTCTAAATTAGTTGCTAAAAATATTAAAACTTTTTACAGCATTGTCATCAACACTTAAATGTTCATAATTATTTTGATGGTCCAACAAAGTTATTATTTTCAAATTTGTATCTAACTAAATTTTTAGATACTTTAGTAAAACTGTTCTTTCCATACATCATCTTGAAAAAGAATTCGGGCCACTCCTTTAGTAAATACAAACTGAAAGAATTAATTGGTTCTTGGAATAGACTTGCGAACTAACTCGGAGTCTTTCTTCTGGTTTTCCGGTATCTCGGCCTCGTACGCCGTCATATAGAACTGCGGTGCGCGTTTTCCACCGACGATCGATAGTCTCTCCTCAGGAGTCGACTGGAAACGCCTCTCGTCGATACGGCCGTTCTGATCCTCAGCTTTCACGTAAAGGACATACTCCATATCCAACTGGAAGAGATCGGTACCTCGAGTACGTACTACTCCTGATCTCTCGTCGACCTCAAAGCGACCGCCAGCTGCGTGCAATGTGATTAATTAATTAAAGGAATCAGTTAGGATACGTCATCTCCGTTAGTTACGCCAATGAAAATCTTGCAATGAACTAATATTGATAGCATTGTAATTATATTATGATTTCTAGTTTTCATTTATTGTTTAGGATTAGAATTAAAATTAAATTAAATTTTGATCAAAATAGTAAGCAAATTCATACACAAATCTAAAGGTGGGCATTTGCCGAGAAGCAAATGAAAAAAAAACAGTCAATTTTAAATGTCATCATATTTAAGTTATTATTCCTCACTTCATTACACTGAGCGCATTACATTAATAACACGGAATGGATTTATACTTCATATTCATGCCGCGAAATAAAAATTGTTCATGATATCGAAGCATTTGTGCAGGAAAAGCACTCGGCGTAATGGCGTCATTACTATATAATCTTATAAATTGCGGAATATGATACTAGGTCGACGTTGTAATCATCAGGTGCATTTTCGATGAGAACAATGTACAATTTTATGTCGATGCAATGCATGTAGATTAATAATTAGACCATACTGCGATCGTTCTATATGTTCCTATGTGGCATTTGTTAAATTCGATATACATTTCTCTTATAATTAATGAAACGTTTAATCGACAATTAAATATTCTCCCATTTAATGAAAAATTTAGTATCGAATTCTCAATTAATATTTTACTTACAAACGAGACATTATTCTTTCTAATTAATAATAATGTAGCATTTATCAAGAGCAAGCTTTTATATTTTTTTTGCCGATATGAAAATTAATTTTTCCCTGCAATAAAATAATGAAATGCACGTGGAATATAATAATTTATATGTATAATAATAAATATGCATAATGATCTTTGTTATAAGAATATTGAGGAAACACTGTTTCTATTAATTATTTTTTCGTGATATGTAATTTAATATTTCTACAAAAAGTTAATTGATAGAACTGGATTATTATGACAAACGAGCTTTATAATAATTATTACATTTACAAATGTAAAATTAATACATCTATAAGGCACAAACAATATAAAATACGGACGTGGATATAAAACTAGAATGAATATTTCATATAAAATGTTTTTAATTACATATCTTCATATTAAATTTTTCTTTCGTGAAATTATCAATTAATCGTTAAAGTAAAGATTTATTAAATTTTGTTTTAATGTATGTACATACTATATGGATATTGGAAATTATTTCCCTTTCCCATCCAGTTTTTCAAGTGTAGCATAAACTCAAAAACAATTTACGTCAATATTGCTTAAATATTATTTAAATGGATTATCGAGTTCCTAGAAAGTTGACGTATTTCGCGTGCATTTTATTTCTTTTTGCCGAGATTAATCTCGTTTTTTATTATATTATATATTATCAACGATAAGCTGAACTTATAAGTTAACGTTCAAAATATCGAATCTCGATTACTCGTGGCATTACGTACTTCGATCTCGCACGATGAAGTAATGGATGTTGTGGTCGGTGTCAGGATCTCTGGCTTGAAGGGTGAACACGTGAGTGTTCGGCGGTGCGTTCAGCTGGACGACCGTTTGCATCGGTAGTGGCCGATTAATGAAATACGGAGGCTCGTCATTCACATCCTTCATGTTGATGATGACGCGCTGATTGTCGGTATCTATAACGTCACATCGATTATCGCGTACACGTAACAGCCACGCGAATGCATTAACAATGTAGAGCAGCATTGCTGGTACGCCACTTGCGTGTTGCGAAATTTTAATCTTTATTGCAACGCTGTTTCAGTTATTTTTTAATGGAACACTCTGAAGATTAATGACCTCAATGCGAATCTGTATTTAACCACATAACGAAAGTAAATCGTGTTATATTCTTTTATTATGCTTTACGTGAGAGATACTAAATTAGATTTTGTAAGGAAATATGTTGTTTGGAAGAAATTTAATTACATAGTATATGCTTCTTTCATATTGCCTGTACATAATTATCTTTCAAATTCAAAATGAGAGAGATTCAATTAGAATTCGATAATATTTCTCTTTCGATATTCTTTTTTATACAAATATATATTGTATATATTCCCAGGTTTTCGTACACAAATAGCGTTCGTAGCAGCGCTGAGTGATAAACAGAAATTTATTTTATAATATTTAAAGTCCTACTCAAAGCGTGAGCAATAAGAATGCGCTTCTAAAAGTCTTTTGAGAGACATGAAAGTGCAATTTAAAAGCAATATGAGATACAGTAATGTTTGACTTATGTGTTTAATATATTATAACATATGTGAACTATATATATATATATAAATATATAGGAATTGATACTTACATTGAAATCCTTTGGAAACCGATGATGCAAAAAAAGAAAAGAGTTACAATTATTATTAGTAATATATACTTGTGGAAAATATTTTTCCCGAGATGCAGCAGACAGATACGGCAATAAATATTTTATAACAATTTGCAATTACATAATTTTGATTCATAATAATATGTAGGTGTAAAGTATATAAATCCCTTATTATTTGTACATTATAATTATATACACACATTTTATATTTTCCAAGTAATTAATACACGACAACAAAATATGAATATTAGAAATGAAAAAAAAAAACGTAGAAAGTATATTAAATATTTGTTGCCATATATATATTTAATCTCGCAAATTTCTGCAAAGTATAATAATTTTTTCTTGCTAAACTGTTCTTACTCACACAAAAAGAATAGTTTTGCTGAAATATCTAAAAATTTAGCTAGATACACGTTTAAAAATAATTTTGTTTGGACTATCTAAATTACGTAAAACGCTCAAACTAGTTTTGCTAGAATATTAAAACTTTTTGCAGCAATTTCATCAAGCGTTTAAACGTTCTACATAATTATTTTGATGTCCAACAAAATTATTTTAAAATCTGCGTCTAGCTAAATTTTTAGATTCAGCAAAATCGTTCTTTCCGTGCACGCTCGAAATTACCTAGATACATAAAACGAGAGATACCGCACCCTAAACAAAGTCCCAATGATAGAGCATGAATTAAAGGAAAGCGTGTGTATAAGAATGGACCATGAAATGTGCCAGAGTTGAGACTATTGTTATGCAATACTTATCGAAATAAAATTTTACCATCATAATATGGGCACGGAACACCGGGTGGATATCGCACGCACGGCTCTATACATGCAGAGAATACCGAAGCAAAAATTAATTAAACAATATAAAGATTATAAAAAGATATTTGTATTTGAATACTATAAATTATATAATATAAAATATCAAAAGCGAAATTATGCAAAATAAATATTTTCTATAGAAAATGTATCTTATTCATAGCAATAAAATCAAATGGATTAAAATGTATGCAGAAACTTTTTTTCGCTAAAAATTGACATCAAGATCGGAGGATTTAGATAAAATTTGAAAAATTCTTTGTGATAGTACCTGTACCTGTGTTCGTAATAGTAACCCAAAAGTCAATGGTCTTCTCTGGGCCCAACTCCTCATAATCCCATTTCTGTTTGACCATCACAGAACCGTTGGCGCCCACGGTGACCCATTTGTTCTCGTCTCTTATCTTGTAGGTCTCCTTTTCGTTTTCCTTCTCTAGATAAAACGCGATCTTGCCCTCGATATTTCCGTCCGCCTCTGTGAAGTCGACTTTCTTTGTCGGTCGCACTGCTCTAGTGACCCTTCTCTTCTCTATACGATGTACTTCCGGTGGATCGTCTGGTTCTGAGGTGAGGAACCTCACGATAACCTTGGCCGGTTTCTCAGTGCTGCGACTCGGCATGTGTAGGTCATGCGCTTCAACGATCAACTCGCATTCGCTATCCTGCTCTGGATTGACTTCCGGCTCACCGGTCAGCAACAATTCGCCGGTCTGTGGTACGACGATCAGTAAGCTACTAGGCGTGACCAACTTGTACGCGACCTTGTCCCCGTCAGCATCCTTGGCCGTGACTTTGCCCACAGTGGAGAATCTTTTCCAGCCGGGTTGCGCCACGTTACCTTTGCGCAAGGTGTCCAAATTCGTCGGTCTAATCTCGAAAATGTACAGCTCGTGTTCGAAGATAGGACTATTGTCGTTCTGATCTAGTACGTGAACGATACCACTGATCTTCGAAGTGCTGAGAAAATTACCATCCGACGCGTGTATCACAACGGTATAGATACCGTGAACCTCGCGATCCAGTGGTTTCGCGGTGACCACTCTGACGCCCTGCATCTGGTTCTTCAGAGTGAGATTGAAGCCGGTGTCATTGGATTCAGTCTCTCGCAGAGCAAAGGGACGTTCCCCATTATTATCCGGCAGGATCTTATAGTGAACCGGAAAGCTGCCGCGTGCCCGCAGAACTGGAAAACCATCTATCCTCGTTCCAACCGGTGAATTCTCCGGTACTTCACCTTCACCTAGACGGTCATGCGAGAAGGTCAGCATATTTCGGCGATTGATGACGTAGAGATGAAGGTCGTGAGTCTGCGTGCCGTTGACCAGTTCCTCCAGAACGATCAGGTTCACGGAGCGATCCACCAGCGGCGTCAGGTCCGACGTCGTCATCACCAGGCCATTACCCAGCACAGTGAAGTACTTGGAGAAACCGGTCTCCAGAAGACGGAAATTGGAAGCGCGACTTGCGTCGCGCTGGAATTGCGTCACCTCGTAACCGGGGTAGACATCGTGCGGCAACACGGCTACCTTGGCGTAGATGACGGAAATAATTGCCAATAGGAAGACGATGACTTGTGCACGCCACATCCTGCTCTGTTTGTACTACTCTCCCGCTCTCTATCCTCTCTCTCTTTCTCTCAGTACGCCAGATACCTTTACTAGAGCATCAGTGTTGATGCCAACTAAAAACAGATTATAGAGAAAACTATTAGTCAAGGAAAATGAAACGTGATAGGGGAACATAAAAACTACGCTCGAGAAATAAGATACAGGTGAAGTTTTTATGTAGAAGATGCAGATAGAAATTAATAATAAAAAATTAATAATATTAAGATGTTATTTAATTTAAAGATTTTTGCATTCTTTTTAAATTTGAGAAACAAATTATTTACAATGAACCATGCATATGTCACAAAAATATGTTACGTTTAATTAACTTATTTTATTACTTAAATATTATATAATTATGTATATGAATTTATTATTATATAATTAATATTTCAATTAATATATCTGTTAAGATTATAAAGAAAGTTTGTCCAATATTTGGGTTAGTGAATAAATCTTTTGATTAATAATAGGTAGACGATAAGATACGCTATTTGTAACATTTTGTGACAAATATGTATCTATGAATTCATTGAAATGTGACAAATATGTATCTATGAATTTAGATGAATTAACATAACGATAATGAGGCCATGATGGCTAATGTCTGTGTTTAAGCGGTTCCAGTGATTTTGAATGCATTTTCAATCATTGCATTTCGAATTTGAACAGCCGGAGCCGTAAATTCATTATGCGTGGACAATTTACGCGCACATCCTGTGACTCTATGATGACATTTATATATTCGCGTGCAATTACACGCACGTCGGCCGCAACGTGAGAAAGCCCTCATATAACGTCATTAACGTGCCTCGCACAAAAGCTCATGACCCATGTTACATATCGGAAGCAACGCAGCAAATTAACCTTAATTTCATTTTTGATCGAACATTCCCTATACTTGACCGTAACGTGCATTTAACACAATCATTTCCTAACATAGCTTGTTGTGAAGTGTATCGAGTGCTTCACAACAGATACACGTTTAATTCTTTAAAAAAAGATATATTAGAAAAAAAATATTAATTAATAAAATTCAAAATAAATAAAATTTATCTTATTTAAAGGCTGATTATTCTATCTTTGGATAAACTATGTGGTAATTTACCTAATAGATAAACAAAATAGTAAGAGTATAAGAGAGTAAGAGAGTTAAAGAGTGAGCTTTGTGAAGTTTATCGATAGGTGGAACACCCAGCCTTACAGTTAAAAAGAAATTTAAAGAGACATTAGGAAAATATTAATTGATAAAATTCAGAATAAAATTTATTTTGACGTTGGATTTGTATCTTGTTTTGAAGAATGTGAACGTTGAAAAAGTTTCGACGAATTAAACAGGAATATATTTATGTATAATATTACAATACATATCTGTAATTTATTTTTCAACCTGTTACTCGATCGCAAAAATGATATGTTGATTTACTTTATTTAAAATAGATAATAATATCAACCATATTAATTGTATTTAAAAAAAATTTTCTTATGTGTGACGATTACATAAATTTTATTTTAATGCTACTATACGTAATACGATATAAATAGCGGACAGCTCTCGTGGAATCTAATACGTTCTCATATATCTTTTCGAAATGCGACTATCTTAATCTTGCGCTTTATATTCAATTACGGTAGCATTATTGTTATCATTCGTATAAAATCCGCATTGCACGAAGCGCTTACAATTTCAGAATTATGATAATACTCCGGAAAAGAGGAAACACCGTAATTCCAAAGATAAAGATAAAGCCGCGTGTATAACAGTGCAAATTGAACAA
This sequence comes from Mycetomoellerius zeteki, assembly GCF_001594055.1. Classification (NCBI taxonomy): domain Eukaryota; kingdom Metazoa; phylum Arthropoda; class Insecta; order Hymenoptera; family Formicidae; genus Mycetomoellerius; species Mycetomoellerius zeteki. The sequence goes on along the minus strand of NW_017256696.1, from coordinate 2,348,587 downwards.
TATGAACGATAATGTTTCCACATTTTATAAGCTTATCATTAATATTTTGTCTCAGTTATATTTAAATTGAAATTGGAAGAGAATTGAATATAAAATAAAATTAACATTGTTTAAGACTATTGTTTGTAGAAATGATATTAAAAAGAGAGATACAACACATATTAGCATTTTATATTTATTACAGAAGAGGCATTACATTTTTAATGTATAATGTGAATAATTATAAAAAATAAATTTTATATAGTCCGGAAATTTTTCGGCGCGCAGTTTGTTGGACTATAAGTGTGGTATATATATGTCAAGTACATGTATAATATATTTAGTGATTCAAAATGGAATTATTTAAGATCTAGTTTCGACCGATATAGGGTTCTAGTTTATTGACGTGTTCTCACATGTACGGTCTAAAATGAGATTATTATTATAAAAAACAAATATTAACATTTTTTATTCGTCATTTTATTCTTTTCGAAATTTGATTGAAAAATAAAACGATCTGATTGAGAATAAAACATGTGAAGTAAATGCGGGTAGTGAAAATCTAAATTAGTAAAATTTTAATTAAAATTAAATTATTAGTACGATAAAAATCGTATCTCGATTAAATATGCTTTAAGAAAACATCGTTGTTCAAAATGATCGAACTGTGCGATAAAGTATGACGGGCAACGCTCCTTTGGTTGTCATACACTGCGCAGGATGCGATGAACAATGTCCGCGTGTACCGGAAATAAGAACCGGCGCGTACGAGTTGACCATTGTCATTTAGTAACCCTCCGTTCCATTTGATTCTATTCACGCCCCAAGAGAACCGGATGTGAGGTCAGCCGCGGCTCGTTTAAGTTTGAAACCGCTCCGACGGCCGTACCGAAAAAAGAAATGTGCGAACATAACTGTCTTTATGATGTAGGACGGTTGTAACGTGAACGGCAATATTGGACGCAATATTACCTCCGTGCTCTAATATCATGCGAAATAAGACACAGAGACTTTATATTTGACAGTTATCTTCTGCTGGATAAGACATACGAAAAATGTCAGTAGATAAAAAATTTAAATATAGGGGAATCAAATATAATATAGGCTTCCAAATAATCAAAAATTTTGTTGATCGATAATTTGAGTGATAATTACAGTAATAATAAATGAAAAATAGTGATAAGAGTGAAAATGCAATTAGTGGTATGCAAATTATTTAAAACATGTTTTTAATTGTACGCTATAATGATTCAAGCGTAATTAACCTGACACATAATTAATTAAAAATAGGATAATGTAATTATTTCTTTGAAACGTTTGAATAAAAAAAGAGATAATAAGATACACCATTGTGCAAAAGCTTATATCACTTTTTTGTTAAAAATGAACAACATTAATTTTTCACGAGAATAAATAAAGGTAGGAAAATATATGCATTCGACTTTCAGAATATATTTAAATAATATTTTTTCGGTTACGTAAATTAATCTCGACTCACAATATAATTACACCAACCTACAAAATGCGTCGGAAGTGCGCGCGTCCACATCTCTGAAAATTATTTTGCTCAGCCCCATCTAGTTCGCATGTTGCTCGGTTCCTTTTACTTTTATCCGCCTTCTCTTCCCTAGTTATTATTCTTTTACGTTGTTACAAACAGATGTTGTAAAGACTTCTAAGAGCAACTCATTTCGCTATTTCGCCAACTGTTGCGTTAATAATATGCGAATTTCTCGCAATCATACGAAACGATAACAAATTTCACGTTCGTCCCTTCGTGCAACAACGCGAGCTGCCAAGTGTCTTTGTGCAGAAACCGCGTACTCGCAACAAGACAATACCGCAGAGTGTTTTCAAGAACTCAATCCACACCGCGCAGCAACTGTTTCTAACAACGTATCGGGTCCCGCATCCGCCGGCAACCGCCCGCAATACAGGTCGCGCAAGAGTTTGCAATCTCTTGATACAGCGATACGCGTATACAAGGGTCCAATTCAAATTCGAAACAAGCAGCTACCACAAACACGCGAACAAATCTTGAGACCACCTATCAACGATAGAATCGAATTCTTCGTAAGCAAAAGTTTCGGAAGTCATGATCTTCAAACAATGTAATATTTGTTCGCTTAAATTAAATTAAGTCAGAATTCTTGAACTCTTGTAATTGTTAATAAAATGAGAGCAGCTTACAACAGCTTATTCAGAAAATACATTAAAACTATATATTTTAAGAAAAAGCGCATATTAAGTTTTTTCTAAAAAATCTGTCTATAACTATCTGTTTAGTTCATTAAGCTCCGATATCTATTTAATTATATTAAATACAAAATTAAATTCTTAATTGAGCATTAAATTACTATTCCATGAGAAATTATTGATATTAATTATTTGCATTTGTGGGTTTCTAATTTAATTGAACACCGCGATATCTTTTTGCAACGAATGAATTCATTCGATCAAATAATGCAAGAGTTTAAAAGCGTTTGCGAAATTCGGATTAAATATAATTAAATATAGTTAGCTATAAATTTATTTAAAATTCACATCAGATTATTACGTTAATTTTATATTTTCTTAAATTTAATATAATTTATGATATACGTGTTTTCTAAGTAAAATAAAAATTACGAAATCACATATGCGACGTTTTTGTCAGTTTATATTATTCGGACAGGTCAAGGTTTAATTCAGCACTTTCGAACGTACATGGATATGACATTTTAATACCAAGTACCTATTGAACACTTATTTAAAAACTCTTGATAATTGATTTCTTGACAACTGAATCGCGTTAACTGTAACGATACGTATTGAATTAACCCACCACTATGTCATTCCTGTGTCTATTTTCGTCGTGGCCAATACTTGCACACATTCGCAACCCGTTTAAGCGCCCGCGCAGAATAATCCTCTCTCTTTCTCTCTCTCCCTCACTCATTCTCTTGGTGTTTCCAATCTTCTCTCACACACAGTCCTCTCCCTAGCGGCCTCTCCTGTCTCGAGAAGTCGAGATCTCGAGTCCCTCGGAGGGACCGAAGTCGAAGGCCCGTGGCTCGGGAGCAGATGCTCCACTAGTCTGCAAGCCTATATTATACGGTTAAAACCGACGGAACACGACACCTAATCCCTCCTCGAAACGTATTAAGTGACTTCAGCTGGGACAGCCAGAAGCGCGGCCTTTCGAGCACAGAAAACGATACATTCGCGCGCAGTCCTAAAAAAAGAGCGACTTATTCCGGCACACTGACTTTGCGAGGTCGACGATGCACTCACGAACATAATGCACCCGCATAAAATGCCTTAGCCCTTTCCGGAGATAGTCAGTCGAAATAACGTCTCGAATTTTTCTCACGAGTGAATGGGGTATTCGCAGATAGGTGCTTACTCTCTTTAGAAGATTCTGTAAAATCTTAAATGAAGAAAGCTAATTCTCTCATATCGGTTCCCTAAATAAAAACCACGTATAATCATTGACGTTATGATGATATATATTTGCGAGTAACATCTTTACTTTTTATTTTATTTAAAAAATCATATTTTTTCCAAAATAAAATAAGCGCAAATTTAACTAAAGATTTATATTAATCATTATATTAAAGATTTTAATAGATAGATTTCAGTATGTTATCTATAGCCTGTATCATTTTTCAGATTTTGAATATTTGTTAATTATATTCTATTACATTATTAAGTAGGGAATAATGGCATAATTATATACTAAAAACATAATATCCAATATAAATCTATTTTGTAGAGAGTTTTGAAATGTCATTTCATATATTCTTCAATTATTGATTGTCATATACCATCATTACTGGAAATTTAATTATCATACTTTGCAGTTTTCTTTTATATATAGTATTTATTATGCTTCTCTTTATTATTCCATTCTTTACTAATAACTGATAAGATTAAATGACTAATTGATGAACTCTCTCAACGTGCAACTAAATTGTTAGACAGGAATCTTCATTGAATATATTTAACAATTCGTTCGAATGATTGTAAGTTAATCGTTACAAAAACACATTTGCATATTTGATCAAAACGTATATTGTGTAATATTCCATCACCATTCATTTATCAAATGTCGTATTATGTAAAATTTATTAATTTTCCTTTGATGTCTATATATTGTTATATTCAATAAATTCTGCTCGATCATTAAGAAATTTATTGATTAAAGTAAAAAGTTTTGACTTTTATATTTATGATAATAACAAGTAGTTTTTTTTATAAAAAAAACATCAAAGTTATGTCAGAGTGTTAATTATGCTACTTTTATTTAAATAAAGTTTAAAGAATTTGAATCTTATCTCTAATCTTCAAAATGACAAATGATTTAGAATTGATTTGTACTCTGAAAAAAGGGAAAGGCATTCAGAAATCAGAAAAACTTTTTGTGTGTGTTTGTAAGTGCTTTTGTAAATTGAGTTTGTAACTAAAATTGCAGTGTCTAAATATATTGTTTGTTTTGCAGGACGTAGTTTTACATATTTTTCTTGCGCGACATTATGCATGCCCTATTACTATTCGTACAATGTGAGAACGTTAGGGAATATGGGGAATTTTCAGCATTGCGACGGCACAAAGTTTTCCTCTTAATTTCGCGCGTTTCTTGTTACTCTTATCTCTATAGATAAAACAGAACTATAGAAGCAAAATAGTATTAAAGTGCAGTAGTCCGACAAGACAATACATTTAGAAAACACTCACAGAAAACGCAGTTGTTCAAATTATCCGCATAATACTCACAAAAGTATTATGACATTTTCATGAGAATTGGAATTATAAATGTTGCAACATTTATAATTCCAAGTCTTAACTTTAACATGATTTGTATTATTTTAGCGTATATACTGTGATATAATTGTTAATTTTGCTAAAATAAATTGTCTTGTCAATAACTTTATAAATCCCATTATTCAGAAATATGGACATCGGGAATAATTAAATGGCATTACTTTTGAGGCTTTCACGGGTATTTTCTTCAGAGATGCCAATTAAATGGCATTATTTGATTTCCTGAAGGTTGTTATATGTAAATGTACGATTTCCGTTTCACTTGGTAAGTATTTAGATTCACAAATGGAGATGCTTTGCATTGTTGTACCTACTTTGCAGCGCAACTTACGTTCCGCGTAATCGTGCCTTCAACGACGATTTAATTGCCATTCTCTTTTTGATAGATGACGAGTCTATTATACTTTGCAGGATGGCTATTAATCCTGTTGATTAAAGTCGAGTTATTGAATCTTTTTTGACTGCTAACAGTAATCGTGAATGTGAATTAGTCGTGAAAATGAGAGATCGTAAAAAGATTGATCGAATTTTATTTTAACAAGGAAACTTTATTTCATCGCAATGCTGAAAATACTCCGTATATACTTTGACGTGCTCGCACTACACGAATAATAATAGCGCATGCATAATGCCGAAAGAAAAATACGTAAAACTATGTCCTGCAAAACAAGCAATATGTTAAACATTGCAATTTTAGTTACCAACTCAATTTACAAAGCTTCCACACACACACACACACACACACACACACACACACACATTTTCTGATATCTAAATATCTTTCTCAAAGTAAATTTTCAAAGAAAAAATTGATTTTTATTCATTAAAAATATTTGTCAATTTGAAAATTAAAGGTAAGATTCAAATCTTAAGCGAATAAGTAACTGCCGAGTAATTTATTTGAATCATAGAATTTCCTAATTTTGTAAATTTATTTTATACTCTATAACGATATATAATTTTTACACGAATTGGTAATGTCAAGCTTCTTTGAGATGTTTAATGTTTTTTAATATTATTAAGTCTCCAGGTAGTATTATATAATCTTTGTCGAAATTCTGTGTGCGAATCTAAAAATATGAAAAAAATCTAGAATTAAATAGATGTTACTCTTATCATAGAATTACATCTTATCTTTCGAAGAAGATACAATTTTAATTCTGGCTTTATTTCGTGAAGCTCTTAAGAGTATTCACTAGAGAATGATATTGGAAGCGAAACTATACGGATAAAATATATACCTAGCAGACATTGGAGCGCAGTTTCTTTCATGTGAAGTTTGTTGTAATTTCTAACGAGAAACGTGCGCTATAATAGATGAACTTCGGAAGAACGTTCACAACCTTTATAAAACCGCTTTAAATGCGTGAAATCGCGTGGGCGCGCGTACTGCCGAGGATAAATCTTGCCAAGCTAATAGGCTTATGTCACGGTTAAAACTCGCTCTTTTTAAATTGTTCGGCGAGAGAAAAGAGAAACGTTGCTCTCGGCGGTTACGACGGAGGATTTTCTATTTCATTCATGAAAGAGAAAAATTACCTATCACTCATCGTTTCACAGAAAATCTAATTTTCATCAGAATCAATTTTATACTGTCTTTCTAAAGAATCAGTGACATTAATCCTTTTCTTTGTAATTTATAAAATTTCACGCTAAATATATTGTTTAAAATTATAGATATTGTATCGATGATTTATTTAATTCACTTTTATTCAATGTTTGATTTGTGTGTGCGAGTTTTCTAATAGAAGATTTATACAATATAACAATGAAATATCAAATTAAATTAAGATTGCCGAAGCTGTCTGTAAACATCTATTCGTACTGTAGTGACTTATTGCAGCTGAAATCGTTTAGGGCATAGTAAACTGCGAGCTGCTTCGATTCACCTTGCTTGCAAAGGGCCGTTTGAAACGCACTTTATTCGTTTCCTATCGTAATTTCAAAGGCTCAGTTTATAATCTTATCAGAGGGATGTAGGTATGATCACAACAACAGAAGAAAGGGCTTTTAAATGCTCCAAAGAGTATATTGCCACAAACCTCTCGTAGCACAAAGCCCTCGGCTTTGTGCATCGCGGAGTGTTCATTACAGCTGTGATTTCTATGAAAGAGCACAACGTTTTAGCCGTTAGTTTTCAAACGCGATTGAGACAAAGAATTGACAAGAAATATTTTTTACCTGTCACCGTACAATAAAATACTTTCTTGAATTGTTGATCACGAAATATGTATAATTTAATTAGCTCTTGTGACATGATTCATTTATTCATAAAAATATATAATAAATAAATAATATCTCGAAATTCATAATGATACAGAAATGATATAAACTAATAGAACAATTATATGGCATATTAATTTTTAATTACATATGTCATAGTTGCCGGATTTTTTTGGTATACTTACTTTTTTTATACTTTTACGGAAATATAGAGCAAATAAACTGTTTTTTAAAATTTTTTTATAATAGTTATAAATATTTATATTAAATAATTTTTTAAAAATAGTTTACTTCTCTAGAATATCAACATTAATAAAATCTTGAAAATCGAAAGCTTTCTTCTCGAAAATTTTTTTACTTTACTGACATTTAAAGAAATTAGACAAAAGAGATATACAACTCAGCTTTCTGATTGTATAATCCATTATGCATACAAATTGACTCGTTAAAGATACACAAGTGTTTGCCTAGCAAGTACTTAGATTGCACGAAAGTAGGTATGTGTAGAAAAATCGATGTATTTAATTGATTTAATATAAGATACATATTTTCGCAATGCAGATGAGTGTATAAAATGTTTCTTGGTTACAAAATAAATATTTTTACGTTATATAGTATAATACACACTCAAAGATAAATTTTTGTTTAATTAAGCAGCATCTCTTTTTTATAATTTAAATTGTTACAGGAAGAGAAAAAGAGAGAGAAACAAGCAATTAAAATTGTTTTCAATCGTAGTTGAAATACATATTTATTCGAACCCATAAGCGACTAAAATGAATCTGGAGCGCACCATGATTGAAAAACACGGAACTGTAAACGACTACATTTATTTATCGTTGTTTGCCGTTGTAAATATCAAGCAGTGTATACGGCGCGTATATTCGCAAATTACTGTAGCCACTGTGTGTATACATAACAAACTTTGATCGTCATAGATTAAAAATTGCAGTTATCTTTTAAAAAAATGTTACTGCGAATTTGTTTACTAAATAATTATCATTAATTATATATTGTTAAACAGGAGTTAATAATTTTACGTTTTTTTTTTGCAAAACAGTTTATATATTTTTATGTAAAAATTAAAATAATTTATTCAAATATATAATTAAATCAATACAAATACTATATATAATTATGAAAACGTTGCATGTTTAATAATAAAACGCAGTATTTAATAAAATTTAAATTTATATATTATGTTATCAATGTCGAATATATATTAAAAATAAAAATAAAATTTTACGAAATATTGATGAATTTGTACGTTCGTAATTGTAATTGTAATGTTGCTTACATTTATTTAAAAAATTGGAAAACGTAGTAAGATGGGTAATTAATGAACAGTAATTGCAAGAAGTATGGAAATAAATACAAAGATGTAATGGTTGAAATGCAGTTGTTTAAATCGCGTTGTTGTATCTATTTGATATTTCGATAGAAATGTACTTGCGTGGTTTATTAAGGCTGCCGAATGTTATTCGCAATTGGAAGGCAACTGTTTACATCGTCGGAAAAAATGTACGTTAATTGGCAGGGATACGAATTTTAATTGGACATCACTATTCAGTTCAGTGTACAGTTGTACAAATGCAGGCACTATTTGGTTGACCGTAGCGTTTCGAAACAACGTGACTGTTTCGTTGAACAAGGTACCTAATTCGACGTATAGTTAGTGCGGAAATGATTTAACTAGTTATTGTCCAGAATTCTTAATGAAGTGTATTCAGTCGAAAATCCAATTCATAATTTTTTCACTGTATTATCTTAATGAATATTAATAATTTATTAATATACAACTAAACTTTACGTGAGAAAACTCTTTTTTGATTAAAGATTATTAAAGAAATATAGAAAAGTAGAATAAAGCAATTTGTACTTTGTGTGTGTGGAAGAATTCTTTTTTAATCAAAGATTAAAGAAGTATCGAAGAGTAGGATAAACAATTTGAACTTTGGTTTTAAAAACTTTCTATACCTATTATCAGTAATATCAATAATATCATTAATTAATTACACCGTGAAAGGTGAATTAAGCGAAGTCTGTGTATTAAATTAAAGATTTTGAAAGTGAACTTCTGCTCTTTACGCGGCTCTAATAATTTTTCAAATGTCCAAATTATTTAAGAATATTTTGAATAATTGTATAAAATATGTTTGAATTTTTATCCATGTCTAATATCAAGTACAAACAAATAAACTGAAAACTTAACTCTCAATTTTTCGTGCAAAGCATAATAACCGTGCCAGGAATGTATCTACCATTTGTCGAAAGTGTTGAAAACATGATTTTTATGGTTAACGCAAGAATTGTTCGTTCAACAGAAGTTTCTCGGTGTTCCATTCCACGCGCCGATGACACATCAATATTTGTTTATACCGAAATTCGACACACTGCCGAGTGTGAATGCGGATTAAAAATTTTACCGCGTCGAAAATCCGCACATGTCGCATTCATCACGGTGAAAAAAAGTATCAAGAACCGTGATAGCGCGGATCGAGTTCAACCTGCATTGAGGGAGGTCATTGGCGCTTATGAAATGAGGCAGTTCAGCGTGGGGGATGGACGATGCAGTCCGAAATCGACAAGCCGTCAGTTAACGTCAGTATCAATTTTAAAGTAAACCAGCCGGTTGTAGGGCAACATCGCCGCGAAAAAAAAACTAACTCGACTGATGGCGATGTGTTTGCTCTGATGCCGCGACGATTTTAATCAACCAATTAACGGGTCAAGAACCTGTGGATTAAAAGCTTTATTATTTGTATCGTTGATATTCTCCAATTGGAAAACTTGACACGAAACTGTACACTAACACACATCGGTTAATTTTTCGCAATACATATTATATCTATATAAAACTTTCAGGACAATCGATAATGCTTTGCTTATTTATTATTGCGTGTTGAGCTTGTAATACTCAGTTGTGCATTAAAACTTATATGACTGTCACATTATTTAAAATTTATATAACTTACTAATTATCTATAAATTTTCTCTGTTTAGTTATATTTTTAATATAATTCGTATTAATATAATTCGTAATTAATATAATATCGTTTAATGCATTTTTATAAAATTTTTTAGTTTATAATTTTTAAATTTTTGTTACTTAGAAAGGATGGTTTTTGTCGAAATATCTAAAGATTTAGCTAAATACAGATGTGAAAATAATTTTGTTAGACCTTCAAAACAATTACAGGTCGTTCAAATTAGTTGCTAAATGTTAAAACTGTTTATAACATTACTCATGCTTAAGGTTTCTACGTAATTATTTTGATAGTCCAATAAAATAATTAGGACACTCAAATTATTTGCTAAAATGTCAAAACTTTTTGTAGTATTGTGTTTGAGATTTCTACATACAATTATTTTGATGGTCAACAAAATTATTTTTAGATCTGTATTTAGCTAAATTTTTAGATATTTAAATAGAATCGTTCTTTCCGTGTACATAATAAAAATAAAAATGTTATATATGAATTTAAAACGCAAAAAGAGTTACAACTGATCATAACATGATGGAATTTTCGATGACGAAAAACTAAATTTGAGTCGGTATATTCTTTGATATCTTTATCGTCGAACCTCTTAAAGAGACAATCATTTTCAGAGGTAACGAAGCGATTGTCCAAACAAAGTATAATGGCTCACCACGCATAATGCACGATCAAGTAGCGGAACGTAGATCGGAGTAATATACGAAGGATACCACTTTCGTGGCGATGAAAATTGACATGCCATACGCGTCGTTTAACCAACACTTTACACGCACACGGTAGAAGACGATAATTTAAGGCTACACCCGACGGGTGTTGTTTGCGGGATGATATTGTTATATTAAAAGGAGCGATCTACTCTTTTATTAAAGACCGCACGTGCGATATTTCCTCGTGCACACGTATCCCTATGATCCTCCTTGGGGATTAGAGGGATCTTTTAATCTTTTCATCTGCCCGCATCAAGTTTAGCGAATGAACTTCTGTCGCGCACGTTCTCGACAAACCGCAGGAGTTTATCCTTTGCTTTATCGACATTCTCGTGCAAAACAAATGATCAAAATCGCGTATAATTTTATTCAGCTATAGAAATTTGCTAACACTTGATATTTTCTATATTTTCTTTCCACAAATCGTCTTTCAATTTGACACCTTAAGTTTCGTTCAAAATGCGGCAATTTTTTCTGTCTTTCTTTTTATTAATTAATATAATGAAAAAACAATCGGAATTTGCCGCAAAATGGTTCTTCATAAAAATATAGCAACGAATTATGTATTTAGAATTACAAATTTTGCTAGCAACTTTCATTTATTTGTAACACGATCATAACATTCTAAATCAACATTTTCAACCGTTCTTAATTTGCAGTGCGTTAAATAACGAGAAAAATTTACCATTAGGTACGAACATTTCAGTGCTCAGCATATTCAGGTCTTTTATCAAATACTGCTAATACGATATTCAGAAATATAAACAATAACATTCAAAAATTTTAGTTTTTATTTTGTTTTAAGTGATTTTATTGCAATAACGATATCGCTTTGGTTAAAACAAGAATAAACACAACATAATTTAGGTAAATTTCACAATTTTTTAAATATTTTTTATTTCGCGCCTTACTCGCTTTTTATTTATTTCAAACTTTTTTCGCTTAGTTTTATCTTTATTAAAATTTTTGCGCACTATAGTATGCCGCGACACCGGTTGAAAAATCCTGTTTTAAATCAACACGACAGTTAGTATCGAAAAGGGTTATAAAAAATTTTGTATTTGACTTAACGTTTATATTTCAAAATACCATTTTTTTTCCATAGAACATTCCGTATTTGTCTACAGGATAAAATAAAAAAATTTATACGAGCTATTAACTTTTGTGCTTTAGGAAAGCATACTTTCGGGGTATGACCGCACTCTCGTGTCAGCGATTAGTGATGAACATGAAGAGATCCATTGAGCCAATTAAGAGGTCGAGAAGAGCACATGCTAACGAGCTGCGTAATGCTTTCTGAGAAAGTGACGCGCCGTCCGGACAATGACGGAATGTTATAACGAACAAAGAAGAGATGCGGCGAGAGAAAAAAAAGCAATAGGAGAAAATCGATGATGACTAAACGGGCGGGGGCGGGGATGAACTGTAATCGTGTTGAACGGGGTTAATGAGGGGTTACGAGCTCACCGACACAAGTCGCCGCGACGAACGGAAAAGGGTGATAACCGTCGCCAAAGAGACACTTTCGATCGATCTTTCTTTCTTTTTTTTTCACCCCTCGTGGAAATGATATAATTCGCTGTGTAAACTCGGAAATCGGAATACCACCTCTGCTTGGCAAATATTCCCTCGCGACGTTCGTCTTCTCCGTGAAACGCGACTCCGTCCGAGCTTGCTGTTGCGACTGACATTTTAATTGCTTGACAGATTAATTATCAGGCCAGTTATGTATAACATTATAGCTATTATATTACGTGCATATTGCGTTATGCAATACTATATATATATATGTGTGTGTATGTAATATATAATCTTGTATTAGCTATTGATTTCATCTCTTGCAACTATTATCTCGAATTAATGCTAATTGTGCTATCGACAATCTTGAATCTAACTATTTCACAAAATAAGTATTAACTTAATTAACGTGAATTTTTTATTATTCTTTTTATTATGTGTTTTATTTTCGTCAAATTGTACGCTCTTTAAATTTAGTGCGCGGGTGAAGTTATTTGATGAAGTTCAGGAGTTAATTAGCCATTTTTTAGTCATCACCTGATTGTAATTAGTAACATTAGCGTACCGCGTTCTATGCAATACGCAGTTCGCCATAATTGCTTCTAGAGAAAAAGCATTTAGCGTTCAGCAATTATCACCGAACATTTTAAGCGATACGATAAAAAAACTGCCATGTAATCTTATAATGACAAAATCGCGTATTTAAATAATTATTTAAAATTATGTAAAATTAATAAAAATTTTAAATTTAATAAATCGATTGAAAAACTACGATATCGAAAATTTTTTTATTATTATGTATAAATGGAAATATGGAAAGTCTTCAATTAAGGTTTAATTAAGATTCAATGATCAGATAAATCTTTTTTTAATATAATTGTAATTGTGACTCATATTTATTTAAACTCTTATCTATGACGATATTCAAATTTTAACTTCAAAGCAAAAAATTGCAAAATAATTCTCACATTCATCATGAAGTATTCTACGAAAGTTGAATGCGATTTAAACCCTCACGAGATGCATTCCGAATTATTTTATATTACTTCTTACGATCAAAGATGAATATGATCCCCAAATGGCTTTACGAAGAAAAAAAAATTGCCAGAATTAATACTGCTTTCTATGATTGGAGAACAGACCCGATGACCGTATCTTTAATAATCTCATTAGGCGAGATACCAGCATGGATCCTTCTAATATCATAACGAGGACCCGCGTGCACGAGTCGGAGACCATTAGTTTCTATTCTACAAGGAACTCCGTACACATCTCACGATCACTTCGAGATAGTTTGCCAGTATTCTCGATAAACTTGATGAGCAAATCTTTCCGACAATTGGTAGCAACGTACATAAAGGATATACCTCAAGATATCTACGCCTCCTTTCATTCATCCCTTGAAACAAGATAACATTGTAGCAGCTTGATATAATTATCTTTCTAATTATTCGAAAACTCTTTAATAATTTAAAAACCATCTTATCATACTAATTTTAACAAGAAATCTTTTCTAAGTTGATTTATATGTGGCAGAAAGAGAACTTAGAACATTCTATGATAAAATATCTTCGCTCTTTCTTCGCTTTTACTCCAGATATCAATGTACCTTATTTTCGAACGTGCTCGATCGGTGCTACCTTTAAGATGCATAGTACTCCGCGATCGATCGAGAATGCACGGAGCTTCTTTAGATAATCTGCAGTCGAGAGCGTGGCACGCGGCTGATTTTCCATCGTCGACGGATTTCACTACGACGAAAGCCAAATCCTGATAGTGCCGGATAAGGGAAACTTGGCGATAAAATGGGGACCGTAGAAGAAAATGGCGGAATGCGGGTATATATGAGACTTCGTACGTGTGAAAGTGTATTTTACTATGGAGCAGAAAATTCGGTGAAAGCATTCTTTGCAGTCGTGAATTGAATTTTGCTTACACAATCTCAAAAAATTCTGCTGACACAGTCTTCGAGAAACCTTAAGGCAACTTATTTTGGGTGCTTTGTTTTTAACTGTTTTTGTATTCATTTTTTTTCTAATTTATTTAATTAATTATTATGTTTCACTTAACATTTCAATTTAATACAATAGTTTTTATATTAACCTGACAAAAGTAAAAAATTTGATTGCTATAAAATCGGTGTAATATATTCGATTAATTTCTCCCCATTTAATATATCAGATGATAATATGTCGATAAATGAAAAGCTCGAAAATAGCTACGGAGCAACTTGTATGTTACAACATTAAGCACTGTCATCAGATGTTTCCGTTCAATCCTTTTCAGTACCTCGTATATCCTACTTATGGTTAGTATCCGTAACTTAAAAGTTTGACCGTGTATGAGGGAAGAAGTTACATCTCATGTAACTTCTTCCCTCATACACGGTCAAACTTTATACTGATTTATGTGCGGTTTGCAGCCCTGCATCTCCTCCTCATTGTCAACCGCACGACTGTTACAAACTCCGAAAATCAACGCTTAATGCAATTTTGCATTCATCTAATTGCACTTGAAATATATCTGATAAAGCTTTCCGAGTATTATGGAGGTTAATATTCAGTTTCTGTTGGTCGGTGCTACGGAGAATCAAAATCGCAACCTGTAGTTTATTCTAGAAACTTGTAATTTTCTGACTTGACGATAAACGCATCGCAGGCAGGTAACCAATACCGCGGAGAGTTTTCCCGACAGATCGCCGTTGGCGTTCGGTTAACTGGATTTTCCACTTTTTACTTGGGTGAATTTTCTCTCGCTCCTCCTTCGATAATTACGACTTCCGGATTCAAGGCTGGTAAATGCGGCACCAAGGTGACCGTTCTCGCGTTTAAGAAAAGACATCGGAAATCGAAAAGTTCCTTTCTACCCTTCGGTCAAGAAGCCCTCACTTTCTCCGTCTATCGAACGAACCCACGAAAGAAGGGCGTCCATAACGGTGACTGCGACAGCGACGTCGGAGCGGAAGGAGACAGAAACCACTCCCGTCGCGGCGTCTGATCTTCGCACATCGATTCTCGCGAGCAAAGGCCGCCGGCGCAGTTTTAGCTCGTAAAATATTTCGGCTGCTGCCGTTGGAGAACGGCCATTTCCCTTTTCGTCTCTCTATCTCCCTTGCTCTCTCCTTCTTTTAGTTTTCCTTTGCGTCGCTCGCTTTTTCACCATCTCTTCTCTTTTTCTTTCCTTCCTTCTCTCTTTCTTTGGCACTACGCCTTTTAATCTATCCGACTTCCTTCTCTCGCTCGTTTAATATCCCTCAGTTTATCCTTGTCGCATCCTCTACCCGTCTCCTTCTGTTCTATCTCCTTTTAACGTCTTTGACCCCTCTGCCTCCATCTCTTTCTTGCTCCCTCTCTCTTTCTCTCATAGTTTGTCGAGAGTCGGAGAAGAAGGGTCAGAACTTGGCGATCTATCTGTCTCTTTCCGTCTCGCCTGCTGCTCTCTGGGCATCTCTTGATATAAGGGAGAACATTAGAACAGGGGTTCGTGGAAATCCCGCAGCGACACAGGGAGTCGACCGAAACGATGACGACGACGACAAACTCCCAGCGGGGAAGGCACTCCGGAGTACAGCAGGCGTAGAGAAAGCGCGGAAGTGACGGAAGGGTGGGCGACGAGAAGGTCTAGAAGAGGTCGACGTGAGACAAGAGAGGAAGTACGAGAGGGAAGGATCGGTGGGAGGGCGACTGCGTCGCGAGACAGAGCGGACGTGGAGGAGAGTCGACAAACGAGGAGACAAACGTGCTCCGGTCGAAGGAGCACGCATGCGATGCGGCGCTAGAGAATGCCGCAAAGAGGAACAGAAATAGGATGACTAAAAGGGACAGAATTGTAGAAATACGATGAAGGGAGTGAAAATTGCCAGAAAAGGAGAGACAAAGCGGTCGAAATTTATTTCCTTTTGGAATTAAACCCCCTATAGTCGATCAGAAATTCTACATGTAAGGATTTTATAACAGTTTTATGTGACTATGAATGTGCGAACTTGTTCCCAAAAAGAGACAGGAGCAAGATAAATAGGAAAAGAGCAGATCTGTTGAAATATGGGAAGAAAAGAGATAAAATAGAAAAAAGAAGACAAAAAGAGAACGAGATTTACTTTATTCTGAAATTAAATCTCTCGTGAGAGAGGAAGACAGTGGTCAGATATTATACAAACTGATATGATACATAATTTAATATAGTTATAAAAAAACGAGCAGATTTCAAAGAGAAACGAAGCAAGACATGCGAGAAAAGAAAAAAAATAGAGGTAAAAAGATAGGAAAATGTATTTTATATTGGGGATTAAATTCTTCGAGGATAGTCAACTTGTTTCAATTTTTTATTATAGTGGTCAAAATTGAAACTTGTATAAATATCCGAACATGCGTAAAATGATAGAACATGTCCCACAAAAAATTGTTGAAGAAAAAAAATATAGAAAGGATCAGATAAAAAGAAAGACAGATGACAAAGTTTATTTCATCCTGGAATTAAGAATCCCCAAAGACGATCGGAGATTATCTAAAGTGATGAGACTTATAATTTCGTATACTTCGAGCGCGCGATTCGAAATTAAGGCTAGGTTTCAAGCAATTCAGTTATAAATTGTTGAGACGAGTTTGATAAGAACGGAGAAAGGTAAAAAGAGATATAAGGGGATGTGAAGGTTACTTGATCTGATTGAGAGAAAAGCCAGGAGACGACGGTCGGCTGTTGGTAGAGGCTTGAGATGGTGCTGGCGGTAGTAGCGACGGTGGTGGTGGCAACGGTGATGGCGTAGCGGCACTGGTGGGGTCGAGGGTTGTCAATCGATAGCGGTTGCATGCGTCTGAAACCACCCTCGTTGCCGCTCTGCCGCTGAACTCTCTTGCTTCCTCTCTCTATCTTTCTTTATCTTTTTATTGCCGTTGCACGCTGAATCATTGGTCAGAAGCAGTTAATCCGCCAAGTTTCCCTCGGCAGTTTCTCACCGATGCAGAACGCACGCATCTTACTGTCGCGGTAGCGTTTAAAAGTTTTGGGATTTGGTCGTACATTGGTACTTTTACGAGCGCAGACGAAACGCTTGCAGGCTGCTATTAGAGTCGCTTTGTAAGCGAGATACTCTCGGTGTAGTTGCGGTAACGCGTCTATAATGTTTAGTGAGATATCTTAAATCTGACTTGACGATGCAATGACAGCCTTTCCTATTGTATTGATGATAATGCCTTTATATCCAAGATAACGTTTGATATACCTTTGTGGAATGGATCAGATTAAGTCTATATACTGTTAACAATCTTTAGCACACATAATCCCTTTCCTGAATGGAACGAAGATTTTGCTGAAGTGTTTAAAAATTTAGCTAGAGATCTGAATATTATTTTGTTCGAACCATCAAAATAATTACGTAGAAACTCTCAAACTAGTTGCTAGAATATTAAAACTATTTACTGTGCATTGTCGTGAACGTTTAAGTGTTCTACGTAATTATTTTGATGGTCCAAAAATTATTTTCAGATCTGTATGTAGCCAAATCTTTAGATATTTTAGCAAAACCATTTTTTCCGTGTGGTAATGAAAAACAATAATGATTTATCAATTATACGATATGAATTTAGATCTGCATAGAAGTAGAACAAATGTGAAAATATGATATTTTCAACAACGTATTCATATTAATGTTACGAATTTCAAATGTACTTGGCCGAATAAGAATAGCATAAGACTATTACTTATTCAATGTTCAATCTCCTTAATTCGATTCTTTCTTTATTAATAAAAGAACGTCTGTATCGTCTGGAATAAATCATGCCGTACACGTTATAAGTGCGAAGATAATAAGTAAAGGAGATGTATGTCTATTATATTTAAATATGTATTTAAGTAAATTAAATTATTACTCATTAAGTCAAAGACACCTTTATGTTTTTCAGTTCTAATCCGTAACTGGAATATATGAGCCTTAGTGTCCCGAAAACTTTTCCTAATTTTTAAATAATAATGTTTAGAATAATTTTATGTTTCACAATCTTACTTTTCACAGTTCTGAGCTTTAAAAAATTTTTTAAAAGTAAAAAGTAATAACAAAAACTTTAGTTTTTTCATATATTTTTTTAGCATCGAAAAATATTTATTCCTGTTAAGGGATCTTAACTCTTTGTAATTTGGATCCTGGTAAAATTATTTTAGACTTCAATTGGCTTTTTTAAGGATAAAAAGAATTGTTCTTTCTGAAAATTTGAGGTAGAATGTCTGGAAAAAAGATAGGGGTTTCTTGGGAATTGAGCACAGAAATAGTCATTTTTCTATTAATAAAAAAATATCATTGATGTCTTTTATATATTTATAGAAATTCTTGAAAAATTCCATATATATCTGTACTTTTTCAAATATAGTAAAAGCGTTGCATTTGGAAATGTCCATTGAAAAATAGCTCACACACGAATATATATATAAAAAGAATCCAAGGATCTCGTTTTCACAAGAGCCGATCCACTTTTTGCGATGCGTCGACGCTTGAAAGCTCCCATTTATTTTTACGTTCCAAACGTGGTGACACACGGACACCATGCTGTGATGGTAAAGCGAAAAAGTGACTTATGTAAAAAGGTTTGAACATATGATATCCGTCGCGAGTATCGAATCTTCCTATATACACGATGCAGTTTCCGTAGTACGGGATACTGCATAATTCAGACAGTTTGCGACTGCAACGAGATCGGGAGGTAAAATTACGGCAGCTTTGCTCGCGCGCGTAATGACCAAGTTCGTGATGAACACTGGGATCACGACATCTGGTAATTAGGGACTGCAAGGAAAAACGCCGGATGTCAGTGTACTCGCTTAGTAAATATGACATTAGTTAGAATTAAATTTCGTCGTTTGTCATAATAATTATCACCTTGATAATAGCTTAATGGGGACTTAAAGATGAGTTTTTTCGCTCTTGTGTCTTAATACAACAGCATTTCCTATTATTTATTCTCTGAAATTGTATATTACGTTGCAGTACATTTGAGAATTGATATTTACTAAAAAGTTTCCAAGCATTTTATGAGATAATCTCAATTATCTTTCTAATTATATTTATATATTTTCATTTATTTATATTAAAGATTAAAATAAAAAAATTATAAGTTATTTTCATTTATTAGATAATACGAAACGAAAATTGATATATATATCAAAGATAATAATAATATAATTTATAAAGAGTATATATTTTTCACTCGTAACTCCGTAAATTTTGGAAATTAATTATTATGTGAAATGGCATTGATGAAATATTCCACATCGATTTGCCTTTCAAAATTATCTTCGAACCCATGGGATTAATACATGCAATGTACGCCATATACATCTCATTGTTACACTGCAAACGGGATTGTCATGGCTGTCGTATGTTCGTACAATGTTGATAGAAAGATATCCGTGATGGGTTAGCAACCTGCCATTGGTCGATCCGACCATCTTGTTTAAATCAATGAACACGGTGGGACCCAGCAGATGTTTGGGCAAAGCTGTGTCATTAGACACGGAAGAATATATCAAAAGAGAATATACCGCTGAGGTAGATTACGGTCTCGCATATTCCTTTGATACTATGATCGATACTTGATCTTTAACGCACCACTGGCCGCCATTTTTCAACAGCTCTTTTGTCCGAACGCTGTAATTTATTCTATCTATATCTGGTTTACTTAGTGACTCTAATCTATCTCAATTGATCTGCGTCAACATCAATGGTTAGATGTACAAATGCGATATTATGGAGGACTTTATTCCACCTTTCTGGAAAAAAATATGAGTTACGGAAAATAAATTTTTGAGGATAGACAGATTAGATCGTGAAATAACTGTTTGAAATGAACATAAGTACACTGAAAAAAAGATTGGCTGCTGCAGCAAATTAGATGGTAAAATATGGCATAGCATTTTTAATTGGCTGCAGCAGCCAATTTTTGGTTGCGTTAGTGTATCCGCAATGTTAGTATAGGATTTCGATAGGCTAACACAACCAAAAATTGACTGATACAATCAATTAAAAATGCTATGCCATATTTTACCATCTAATTTGCTGCAGCAGCCAATCTTTTTTTTCAGTGTATATTTACAATTTATGTATAAATATTGTTTTGTTTTTATATAGAAAATATATTTTCTAAACAATAAGAATCTCATTTTATAAACTTCCGCTAATTTTATGAACTCATATTTTTTAAACTTCCGCTGACTTATATCTTACAATTCCTATTAAGAGTAGATTGAACAAATTTAATTTAATCGGTAAATTTATGGTAAAATTACTCTTGGGCAGAAAGTATTGATAGACGGGTAAATTGAACCTGATCGTTAATAGAGTTCGTAGTTTTGTCTGGAGAAATTGCAGATAAAGCATGATTAACTCTACATTATTCGTTTGGTTTCTTTAACGTAATTACTCGCATGGAATGTTTCTGACAGTCCAACATTATATCTCAATTTTCATTGTTCTCTTCGATGATTTACAATTAAATAAAACTTGATAATATTCTGTACTCACATAATCTTTAGATTAATGCAAAAATATTTTTTAAAATTATAAACAATTTAAAATAAATATAATAATGTGTGTGTAAATAATATTTATCGAATTTATAAAGTAGAAATATCCTGAACACTCCATGCGAGTAATGAAAGATTAATGTCTAATTTATAATTTAGCTTCAGATTAATCAACGGATAATAAACTTAAATACATAAATCATTTCAGATACAGAATAAATAAATAGGAAGAATGCCTGTATGTGTAGTACGTGCACATGTATCATCTTCGGCTGTCTAGTTCTGGCACCGAGATACGCATTTACGTCCAACTCTAATCTCAAAGGCAGTCGTATAGCCTCTGTTCGCGATACAAATATTTTATGTTAAAATTTTCGATCTCGTCGAATTCAGTACGACTTCACGTCCGCTCGAATGTCGGGCCCGCGATTTTCTGATGCGCAAGGGAATATTTCCATCCGATGGAATAAATATGCCGGAATTTCAAAGAGAGCGTGCAGCGCACACGGAGGCACGTATCTGAATATACGAAATTCAAACAGCGAAAGATATATTGTCGCGTAACGGAATAAATGACTCGACAGAATTGCGTGCCAACGTTGTCGCTTCGCCTTCGTATACGCAACGATTTGTAATCGCGTTAAACGACTCCAGTTGAAATATCTGGGTACGAAAATTTAATGTAATATTTTATTTATAATTCAATCTACCATATCACGATTTTACTATACACGCGTTGTTGGGAAGATAGAAAAATGTAATGTAGTTCACACGAAATATAAACTGTTTAAAAATATTCAAATTTGTTAAATATGTTCAAGGTGTAAATATCACTTTTATACTTTTTTATACTTTAGTCGAATAAATTAAATTTTTGTTTAAAATAATTGAAAAGACTTATCAGACAAATAAGTTAAGTATTATCTACAAAATGCCTCAGAAAAAAATCGTACATGTAACGATTTAAAATCATTTCTTTCACAACAAAAACTTTGAAAGAAGTTCATTTTTTCAACAACTTTTTATAATACTCAACTTAAAAATTAAATTATTCTAATATTAATCTTTAATTTCTTACGTAATACTCTCTTAATTCTTCTAACATCATACTATCGACACTTTATGATATAAAAATGGCCACGTAAAAATAATCAATTGCCTTTGAACTTTAAACAAGATTACATTTTGCAACATGTATACATCTTTTTTCTAAATGTAAGCCCAATCCCATCACTTGTACATACATAAAAGGAAACGCGCAAACTGCCGTAATGCAAATAAACGGATTACTGGTGGCTTTTGAGTACTGCAAAGAAATAGATGAAACTGGCAGGGCGTGTCGTTACAAAACATGCCACATCTACTTTGACCGATGTTCTTATTCCTTAAGCAATATTTCGAGGGCATTAAGGGTAAAGTGGATCAAGCTCGTATTGCACTGACCCACTTGTATTTCTCGGTTTTCGATATATTTTTTAGTCCGTCTGGAAAGTCACATAAGCCGGGATAAGCCATTGCTCGACGTGTGCTTGAAAAGCGTATATGTAACAGGATTTACACGGTGCACAGAAATCGGCGTGAGACTTAAAAACATAATGCTCTATAACTCTTCACGTAATGAAGATACCAGTGAGAAGTAGTACTTGTTTTAGACTCCATTTCTGCATATTTTGAGCTCTTTTAAAATTTTTTAACAAATTACAATATGTTAGTGTAATTTTAAATGATAAATACATAAGATTATTAAAGTACAAATAAACTTATTGTTAGTTATGAAAGCATTTTTTATAAATTTTGTATTTTCAAAATATATTATACAAAAAATAATAATTTGCATTATTCTAAATGTTATAATTCAAGTAATATAAAGATGTCTTTGAGTAACTAAAAGTTTATTACGTGCAATATAATTGCAAAATTTTATTAAATATTCATGTAAAAATTTGCTTTTATAGTCACAGTTTTAAAGAATCTTAGTCAAACAGAGAAGATAATGTAATAATATACAAAATGTAAAAATATGCAAAATCTATGTTTAATTATAAACCATTTGAAACGAAAAAAAATGAGTATGTGTGTTGCAAATTTTTATTTTAAATTTGATCGTCTAAATTACTTATACACGCTGTACAGTAAGGTAAATATCTTGGCGAATATTCTACAATACCGGAACATGTTAAGAAACATTTTTGCAACACCTTGCCACGCCCGTTGCATTAGCAAGGGGACTGATGACAATTGCCAAGTATTGCAACGAGTCATTAAAATTGCCTCGCCCATGTACCTTCTGTGTCTTTGCATTCACGCGTCACTGTCTCCCGAAATGAATAGCCTCAGCACCGTTCGCAACAGACGTCGTTGAAGAAACCGCGAAAGCGCGTATCCCGGTCGGCAGCAGACTGTGAAACGCGTGTAAAGAATGCCGATGGAACAAAAGAATCCCGGAATCCTTTTGCAATGGTCTCGAGAAGCCTATCGTGAACCGAAGTGAAGGAGTGAGCACGAGCGACGCCCGGCTTTTAGAGTCTCGAGAACCAGCAGTAACCCTTTGCTCTCCATCGACACCATATGGCATAACTAACACTATAATACTCGGTGGATATGTAAAATCCGGACGACATGGAGCTAGCTCGACGATTTGCGTGAATGCCTGCTGTGACCAATCCGAAAAATTCGCGTTTCCATGTCGAACATGTTGAATAGGTCGTTCTTGCCTTCGTGACTTTCGCAAAATTCATGATGCATTCGCGAAAATGCGTTTGCCCGCCTCGGCAAGATCGATAAACATACTATCAACGTAATATTGTCCGGTTTCTGTTGCATTAAATTTTCATCAGAGCCCTTCCGATTAATTTTAATACGTTTCTTGCTTAATAAAAGTGTATAGAATTGTCGGCTGAGAATTTTTCTCTTCAAAGCGACGAAAATTAAAAGGCTTTTTCTTACGCAAATAAAAATTGTTGATAGAATAAAGTATGAGCTATAATATTATTTTGATTTGATAACCAAGTTTATGATTGTTGAAGTAATAATTCTGTATTGTACAAAGACTAATCTACCTGCTGTGTATTTATAAAAATAATCTATTCTTAATTTTTTTTTATTAATATTAAAAAAATTAATTTATTATTTTATTACTTGAATGTTCTCAAAAAGTATTATATTTATTTTATAAAAATTCAGGAAATAATATCTTTTATTCAGTCCAAAGGAATATTTAATCAGAATAAAACAAAAAATCTCAGGATTAGAATATAGATTTATTTATATCGAATTGTGAATTAAAAGATTACGTTTATGAGTGTAATATTCATTTTTATATTGCTCAGAATATCACAGTATAATCTGGTAACAGCTCAATGAACACATATTCTTTAAACGACCAAAAATTATAATTCTCCTGTCAGCATCCCGACAAAATTGACTGGATTAAAATCGATGCTAGATTTATTACGTCTCATCATCGGTTTTTAAACGAACGTTCGCGAGTAAGTAACGGCGATAATGGGTAGTGATAAAACAAGCGTTACGTTGTCACGATGGTCGTCGGGACGTTATTCTCTCGCGTAAATCGCCCGCGAGATAACCACCGATGGTTGATATCCTTGACGGTGCTTAATCAGCAGTTAAATCCCCCCCTCTCTTTCTATCTCTTGCTTACTCTCTCTCTCTCTCTCTCTCTCTCTCTCTCTCTCCCTCTCTCTATCTCTCTTCTCCTACCCCCCGTCACTGAGATTCGCAGCTGCTGGCTATAAAATTGTCCAATTGAATCATTCTAGCGCCTAGAATAATCCCAACGTAGCTATTTCCTATTTACAAAATTGAGCTTCGTCCCTATATAACTGTCGACCTTCCCACTTCGATTCCTCGGCCGTCATTGTATTTCCCCTCGATAGCACCCCTGCTCATTGTGTTACCGACCCACGAGGACCATGGCCTGAGAGTGGTGAGAGATTTCCCTCGACAGCGACAGCACACCCCTGGGCCTGTTATTGGCCTATGTGCGGACGCACTTCTAATTAGTATGGATGTGTGGCTCATTGCGGCCCTTCAATTTTAGCGCGTATCCTGCGGAGTTTGCTCTCAATCGGGAGGCAAGATGCAAATATCCGAAGGCATTAAAGAAGCGACGAAAGAAAGTCATTGAATTTACGTAAAGACGATCGTCTTTATGTAATTCTTTTTTATTAGGTATATATATTTTCTATATATAATATTAAAAATTTTTATTTTGATAATATTCTTATTTTATCGTATTAAATAAAAGCAGAGATATGAAGAGTTCAATGTTACTATTAAAATATTTAATCAAATATTTAACCAAAATGAAAAAATAATTATATAAAGATCTATTCAATATACAACAATGTTGATTGTATACATATAGAGATGATAATTTTATTTTATCAAAGATAATTCTTTTCTTCTCTCTTTTGATACAGAAAAATTTAGATTTTGCATAATTAGACGTAGCAATTGTTACTTATCTGTGATATACACAGGAAAAATTGTATGTTAAATCATAACGTTTCCGCAAGCGGTCGCCTTTTTTGCCCCTGCTGTAAAGTCACTTTTTATCCGTATGTTCCTGCTTTCCATGTTACCGAATAACCAGGAAGATTCATAACCCTCATTAATAATCATTACAAGCGGAAAAGTTTCCAATTTATCAAACATACGGCGAAGACATAGAAAACTACGCAACACGTAATCATGTGTGCGGATACAGCTGACTGCGAAAACATCATGCGAAATTTATCTTCAACATCAGAGTTTTATTGCTCTCTTACAAAGCATAAAATTATCTATTAATAGATATTTAATGCGAATATCAACGTATCATTTAGAGTGTCGTATAGATTAGCAGAAAAATTTTTAGACACAAACAAGGGTAAGGGAAAATAAAAAAATATATTTATCTTTTTAAATAATGAATTTATATGCTGCAATGCGTTTTTAAAGCTGTTTTTTACATTCGTTCTACTTAAATAATAAATTTATTTCTACTTTTAAATAAAACGCAACAAATGAATTCGTCTTTCAACAATAACAATTTTTATTGAATTAAACGAGTTATTACGCGAGGAAATGAGAAAAAGGATAACACAATAAATAAAACACAAATTGTTTATAAATAATTTTATCAAAAGAATATATTTAATCATTTTGTAAAAAAAAACATAAAGACAGGATACATTTTCCTCATTTACATTTAATAATATTGTAAAAAACTTGTGGTATAAAATATAGCGCGATTGATTTGTATTTTCACAAAATTTCCAAAAGTTATTTGTCGGGTTTTGATACGAGAAATTACAAATGTGATTACCTACCGCTAACCACTCTAAGAAAGGCAACAAAATCGAATTCCGATATTACATAATAGCGTTCCGGATATCAGATTTGCTATAATGATACATCGCAAATGCGTTTATCTGTGTCACTCATAAACAATCCGTAACACGACTTGAATAGAACATTGGAAAAGATATATATATATGTGTATATATATATATATATACATATAAATTTACACACCTGGTAAGCTGTACTAAATCAAATTAGATATTGTTTCGTATTTTTTGACCTAAATTCAAAATAAATATGAATTCGCTGAATGCAGAAGAAATAATAAATTTTTCATGACATTTTGAACTTTATTTGCATAATTTTCTCTTCTGATAAATATTTTTAAATTAATAGAACAATTATAAAAAGAAAATATTCGTGACAGATATTTTTAAATAATTAAACAATGAAATACTCCAAAAAGGCATATGATAAATACTTTAACCTTTAAGTAGGTAGAGGAGCCACACAGCATAATTTTCTTAAAAATTTTGTTCTGGGAAAAGAATATAAAAAAATATTGTTCAGATATACCTAGAAGTCTTAAAGTTCATTATAGTTTTACATTCCTCTGTGTCACAATGAGATGTAGCTAATATAAATTTAATTATAACATAATATACTAATAAAAAAATATAACTATAATAAAATTAAACAATTTTTTTCAAATGTTTTGAGAATCACACCAACTTACATATTTTTAGTCCATCTACCTACTTAAAGATTAAAAACATCGTGTCACGAGACTGAACATCAATAGTTATACAAACGTAGAATTATAACAGAATGATGAACACACAATATGAGAATAATTTTTTAAAAATAATATTAATGCAAATTTTTGTTATTATCCTTTGATTTTCTGTAGATGATCACGAACTAACTTCCGGTGTTATAAGAGAAAGTTATACTTTACTCTTATAGGATATTGGCTACGTTTACACCGTGCATTTAGTCCGCGGCCTATACAATAGACGTCCTTGTTTATCCTGTATATTAAACAACAAAGACACCTATCGTATAGATCGCGGACTAAGCGCACGGTGTAAACGTAGCCAATATCTGACCTAAGCCGCGCTTAAAAGTTCGCTCATGAAGAGACGCGATAACCAAGCGGAACGGAAGCGTTTTCATACTCTGGTCTTCGCGTTCCATAATATAAGACGAAATTTAAGTCCCATACATGCGCAAATAACAATGAACTCTATAATTAGACGTTCCGGGGTGAGGTGTGGGCTCCGCAGAAACACCCATTCGCGGTAACGGGTCCTCAAAGTTCACGCGGAGCGTTTCTGGTGACTCTTCGCGGGGGTGCGGGACACAGCGGGGAAGACTTAACAGGAGCTTTCCCAATGGAGGTCCGCGCCGACATGGTGCCAGCGTCTCTGAAAAGGCTCCTCTACGGCTCGTTAGCGACCGTAGCGAAAGGGCGCGAGAGCAGGGTGGAGAGACGGAGGGATAGTTGTATTCGGAGAGAACTATGTAAATTTCGTTCCCGATTCGCGGCGACATTACCCCAGGAATCGCGCCAGTATACCGGGTGGAACGCGACGTTCGCACGGACGACAGAGATAACTCGACCTAACTTAGTCTCACGGACAATGACAAACGTCAGACGCCGGCGCTGCATATTTCAGGACATCACGGCGGAGTCGTCGCTCGGTCGGTGGTGTGTCCTGTTTCGTGCTGTTCTACGCTACAGCGAGGCTGCGCGAACCGCGTGCGCGATAGGGGAAGTTCATCCCTCGAGGAAAACGAGGGTGGAACGTCCATCGAGGCGATTCATTCTTGCGTCGTGAAAAACTGCGGGGCGCACATATTTTATTTTATCGTCTTCATGGCGTTAATCTTTAACCATTTTTTCGAATAAAAAAGTAAAGCAAACAATGTAAGTAATCTTCGAGCTATTAGGTTTAACGATCAAGTGTATAGTCCTCCTCGCTACAAAAAGTGACTAGAATTTATATTTTCCATATAAAATGAATGTTATGTATACATATATATATATATGAAACAATTTAATAAAGTCAATATTTATATTTAATAATACATTGTAGTTTAAATAAAAATATTCTCATTTTATCTTAATTATTTTTTTTTAAATTATTTCTCATTCAACATGTTGTTGAAACAATTTTTGACTCAAATTTTAAATTTCTGCCAGACTTTTTGTATTACTTTTACAAATATAATACAGAAAGAGAGAGAGAGAGAGAGAGTTCTGTATTTTTTCATTTTGTTAAAAAATGCGTGTAATAAATAAATTCTTAAAAAGCAAGGGTGATTTCGTATTATTAGCATATAGCAGACTTTAAACGTAAAATTTTAGTAAAACAAACATATTCTTTCCTTATATACCTATTTTAAAAACAAATTCAGTTACTTTTAATTAGAAGCCGAGATATTTTAATTGCAAGGTATAAATTATAAGTAAAAGATATTAATAAATAACGTATAATAAATTTTTTAAATGTATAGATTATAAAATAGAGATACATATTTTATAAGTCATTTCACTTTAATCACAAAAGGAGTGGCGTGCTAATAATAAAGGTGAATTTGCACATGCCATTCCAGGATATGTCGAACTATTTTACATGCAGAAACTACATGCAATATCTGGATACTTACAGAAACTATTAAGATAAATTAAGATACTTAATAACGCTGTTCGTGGTATTAAGAATTTGAACATGACAGAATACTTAATGTCGTGAGGAGAATTATACTCGGAGACGTTATATTGCGGCAACTCTAATTAACCCTTAACTGGTCTCATGAGGTCTTAGCCCAGACCATGATATCACATACGTAATATTCCTCCAGACCAGTCAAGAGTTAACGAGAGTAAATGATAAAAAATATTTGCTCGCAACAATTTAAGTAATAGGTCAAATTAAGTAATAGTTTTTTTTCGTATACAAACTCGATATTACGGTACAAACTTGATCTCATCGACCATCGTAATTCACCTAAACTTCATTAATATCACGCAGTAAAACATTATTTATAACTTCATAGGCTGTGTTCCAAAATTCACTGTCAGCACTAAAAAACTAATACACATAAGTAAAGTGTAGATTTGTAACGCTGGCAGTAAATTTTAGAACGCAGTCAATTATATATGTAATTGCTTACGTAATAAATCCAATTATTTTTAGAAAAAATAAAAAAGTTTGTTATACGAATAATTGTTATATGAATAATATTTAAAGCTTCTTCATCGCTTAAATACCTAAATATATATTTTGTAATATATGCAGCCTGCAAAATTCTGAAAACGGAATTATAGCGAATTTACATCTTTATAGATATTCTCGTATACCTACAAGTACGACATATTTTTACGGTCAATCGGAAACGGTCAATTTTTGCGCCATATATAATTTCATGTTTGTTTCCAAGAATTATAATGGCTTTAAGATCCGTACAGTCGCGATATCGTTACTTCGTAATTGCGGGCAAAGGTACCTAGGTACCCTCGTTCCCCGCGGATCGACCGCGAGGTGTACGTGAACTTTGATCTAAGCCGTGGCTTAGAAATTTCACCGCACGCAAATGTTAAAGAGTCTTAGCTGTGTACCGCCAGCGACATAAAGAGCGACAGAATCGGCATTAAACCCCGTGTACAATGTTAGATTAACTCGGGAATTAACGCCTGAACTTAAACTGGAAGCTCTCGATATGAATTAACAACGATACTCGACGACGGGGAGACGAAAGGTTTCGCGGGATTTGTAGGACGAAGCCATCTTGGGCGATCGATAAGCAACAACTGCGTTAAGAATAGCTAGTCCCATTATTTATTTGCGAACAGATAAACTCGGAAGCCGGAGCACATCCGAAAAATGTCTTTTCCACATATTCTCTCTGACATCAATCTGTCTCATTAAAACGTTATTGACTTAAGATTAAATTAGAAGTTATATATTGATTTTCGTGATTTTGCCACCATGACAATAGAACGTGAAATACACGGAAAGAATGATTTTTTGCTGAAGTACCTATCTAAAAATTTAGCCAGATAAAAATTTGAAAATAATTTTGTTCATTGAGAAAAAAGTATGCATGCTAAAACCGAGAAAACTGTTTGCAGTATTAACAGATTGTACTAATTCTGGTAGAAAATAAACGAATTTTTTGATTCTATTATGACTCTAATTGAGATAATCAGAATTCTGATTGATATGATCAAAATTCTGGTTCATTCACATTTTCCAGAAATTTTTCTCAGCGTTAGATCATCAAAATAATTATGTAGAACGCTTAAGCGTTTAATGACACCGCTGCGAAAGTTTTAGCATTCTAGCAACCAGTTTGAACGTCCTACATAATTATTTTGATAGTCCAAATAAAATTATTTTCAGATCAGTGTTAGCTAAATTTGTAGGTCCTTTAGCGAAATCGTTCTTTCCATGAAATCATTTTCCAATAATCAGATTTTGATTCCTATATAAGCTATCTTACAAACATTAAATAATGTTATAATTGTTGCGACGTTACGATATTTATCATATTTGTTACAAACGAATGGCAGTTAAAATACTAACTATTTCCGCTTTATTATTGACTATTGTTCTTAAAAATAATTTTATGGTTCACATGTTTAATCGTAATGAGCATATATCTTCCATACTTCTAGTTTCCGATAGACTTCTATTGAATGATGGAGCAACAATTGGAGAATAATCTTTTAAAATTTTGCTACATCCCGTATATTGCGTTTTTATCCTCCCTTCTATTTATTGAGCAGAAAATAGTCTACATTGACTGACCAGACGCGGAATACTCAACATATACGACAATCGCTGTCATCCCAACATTGTGTATCTAGTTTAACATAGACGCGCTCTGAATTCCATGCATCTCACGATGCTTAGCGTCGCGCCGTTCTTTCTCCCCCCCCCTCTCTCTTTCTCTCCCTCTCTCTTTGATCCTCTGCTGTAACGTCACGATTTTTACGAGTTTTCAGATACAAAAGAAGAGAGCATGGTTTGGTAAACGCGCATTCATCGCGTGTGTGCATCCATCTCTCTCTCGTCGGGATCGGATTATTTTCTACCATCTGATATTTTTGCCCAACGACGCTACTTTATATACTACCATAAAAAGAATTTTTGATATTATATATCCCAATAAAATGAGACAACTAAATAACGGTGTTATCGTAGATTTATTTTTAATACGTTTGTACGAAATATTTTTAATATGTTTATTGGAATAAACATTTTTTTAAAATTCAATTAATTCTGTCAATGCTAGAAAAAAGTTCTTTTTATCATCTTTTTTGAATTCAGATCAAGAAAATACAAAACAATTTTTAAATTTGTTGCTGGGGATGGCTCAGTGAAACATTTGATTTTTTTATTAATTATGTAATTATTCCCATCAAATTATATACTGTCGTTTTTTTTTTAAATAATTTGCGCACTGTTTCTATCGCGCTGATTTTCAATTGACTTCTTTATTTTAATTACTTTGTTTTTCAATTTTCGAGAGTAATTTATTTTCTATTTACTTAAATTTGAAATAATCGTTTTTCAGTGATCAAGTATATAACTCAATGTCAGATGTATTTTATAGTACAAAAACTACGTCCAGAAAGTTCACGTTACATCCAAAGTTATAAATACGTTCCAAATTCGTAGATTCTAATGTAACATTCGAAATTGGTCTAAGAATACTGATCGAAATCCATTGTCCCCAATGAATATCTTGCCTTGCGCAGAATACGCCGGAACTTCGTCAGTACGTCACGTACGGACGGTTTGGAAAACGTTGACCCGCGAATGGTACTTCCGTTGTATTTTGGGACTTTGGCAGGCTTCCATACAAAGCTACCGCGGCCGCTTGGTCATTGGCCTCATTTTGCAAACAGCTCTAGGGGATCGCAACCAGTGACTTTGTTTTGATGCGACGAACGCAATTAGCGTGCGCCGCGACCGCTCTGCGGTTGCAACGTTACATTTACGCTCTATCGACGTTGCCCTACGACATTATCTAGAAATTTCTGTTTGCGGAGAGTTCCGAAAGTACCAGCGGAACCCTCATTACCGGAGATGGATTGCGCTGGAATTACGAATATTTGAATAATCACGTAACTAGATGTTTTGAATGGCTCTCGAATATTCTAAATAACGCAGATGTATAAAATCGATATAAGTTTAGATACCTATATTAAGTGAAAACAGATCGAGAAAAACCTAGATATATTTTGTATTATTCGAAACGAAACTTTTTATTCGTACGTCAATGGTAATAATGCACATGCATATAAAAATAAAAAAAAATAATAATTGCCCAGTAAACATCAACTAAAGTAACGTGTCAGTGTTGTAATTTCACAATCAACAATAACATATGCTGTACATTGTTCAGTGTGAAATTATAACGTTGATGTTATGTTACTTCGAGTTAGTGTTTACTGGATGGTTGAACTCATTCGATTTGCCGCGTACGTGGACGTCTGTGATGTAAGAATATCAGGTGTAGTACATATGTATTATATAATGAGAGCACGAAATATAAATTTGGACCTCTCTCAAATTGTGTGTGTCTGTATGTGCAAGTACAATATTATAATTTTAGAAAATGTCTTTAGAAACTCGTAGGATTAAATAAACGAGAGGGTGAATAAATGACTATAAAATTTAATAGTAAAATCGAGAAAGGCTTAATAAAGATGATAAAATAATTAAAAAGTTTAACTGAAGCGAAGAAATGTAACCGTTAATTTCATTAGTGGGAAACTCCCTACGTCGCCCCATTTTCCAAAGTTCTCAATTATCCCAATTAACCATACTAGATAAATTGCGAAACTTCGTAATTCACTTAATTGCATACTGGTCTTATTTTACACTGCTATTAGAAAATACGTTGCAGCGTGTGATCATATTGGATATTTGCATTTGGGTCAGAGTTTTGATTGAAGAGCCACCATTAATTGAACAAACAGACACCTTCGTATTGCTACACTTGCTAGTTTTACATCGTATGACTGATGATACGGCGCATATACGGACAGGTTTTACAATACGACAATAGCACACAATTGTGCTTTTAGAGCCGAGAATGCCGATAGTTTCGCAATAAACCGTGCTTTATCGGGCGGATAAATTGTGGATCAAAACATGATATTCCAAATGTCTAAATTTCGTAAGCGGTTTATTGACCGCGATGAAATTAGTGCTCAAATATTTATAGACCGGAGTAATGCACATTGTACCATATTTATATCAGCATATTTGCTGTTATTTAACGATTTTAACAAACTCGAAATCGACTATTCTTTACACAGTGAAAATTTTATCAGCAATCGTTTATATTTTTCTAAACTTAATAGCACTATATGTTTCAATAACTGAACTTTATATAAATCCTCTAATCAATTGCTTGAAATTAATTGAGAATAACGTTTCCTATTAATATTATTAAAATTTAATTCTTATTTTTTTTTATTTTGGAAAAATTCTATTTATCTCTATTTGAACTTTAATATTCATGGACCAGAGGATATGCATTAGTTTTGATTTCGAATACATATTCCTGTATAATAAATTTCACTTCACTTTGTCCCTTCTCGCGAAAGCAATCTGCCTTTATTTCCTGGATATCATGATGGCCGCGGTTATGTCGCTGTAGCTCGATATTATTGACGTTTTCACCGAGATATTTGGGCCGTATTGATAAACCCGTTTTACAGAGTGACTCGCGCGCGAGATGAAAAACAACGATCAGTGATTCGATGGGACGAAAGCAATTAACCGTGCCCTCCCAATCCATCGCCCATGCAGTCATCAAGCGGCGGATCATCATTGTCGCGGATATCACGTCGCTGTATCTCTAGCTTGCTGTCGCTTTCGTTTGGACGATCAGACCTCATCGACATGAAAACGTGAGAGAGAAAAAGAGAGACAAGCACGAAGACTCACGATGCGACGCCACGAAAGCAATTAAATTGCGCGCCCGGGAATATATAGTTTCTGCGGTCGCGATGTTTTACCTCGAGACTATTGACCGTTCTCTGCTCTCCACCAGCGAGACACACACCGGGGATTTAGAGATGAATCCTATTTCGTGGAGTATCCAAAAACGAGGAAATTATACGAATCACTCTAATTTCGAGATTAACTCTGAAGCATCGACTGCGTGTTTACCTACGCTGCAGCGCTGTGTCGTTAAAGCAAACATCTAGTATGCGTATCTATGACGGTAACGTTCGTACGAAGGTAATATTAAAAATGTCTGATACATTTCCGCCTTCATAAAGATGTTCTCATTGAAAAAGAAGCATTGTGAACTATCGTGAACGCGGAGATCTTTGAACGACTGATGAAAAGGACGTGCACGATATCTTTCGATATGATCTACACTGCAAGTTTATGAGTAGGCTTTTTCCATATTATGAGGCTTTTCAATGTTATTCTAGGCTTGCTGTTGATGTGTCGCCAAATAATGTCGAAAATAATTGCGATACTAGTCCCGAATATGACAGACGTCGCAGATGTGCTTTGCTCCTATTTCTATCAAAAACCCTCTTCGAAATCTTGCCTTCGCATTATTTTTTACGATGTCGCGAATATTTATAGCAAGATATTGGCTGTAATATAAAATCTCTTATATTTATATCTGTATTCAAAGCCCACTTTAGATCTCCTGCGACAAAATTTGGAACGGAATTTTATTTATAATTTTTATGTGCTGTATATTTTAATATACGCACGCTTATATACAGTAAGTGCAAAAAGTATTTGTACAAGAGAGATATATTTTTTAAAAACTTCTCTTTTAAAAAGTAAATATAAATTTACAATTTATTAACAAAGAATAAAATAGATCATATATTTTTCTCAGAATTATTTTACCTAAAAAGATGTGTAATAAAATACATTTCTTAATAAAATATATTTCTTCGAAATAAGCGAGAATGTGAAAAATTCTATTTTTGGACACATAAAAGACGCGAACTTAACTCTTTTGTTTATATTATAACAGAACGTACTCATTGTTCAAAATTATTAATTCATGTTTATTGTCTACAAATAAGGTTTTTAAAAATTCCGCTGTACAAATACTTTTTGCATTCACTGTATGGATATTTATGTTATATTTCGATATATGTATATTTCAACTCTTTGTTTCCTACATGGCACGTAAAGTAATAAATAATTTTGTCCCAAATCCCGTTGCGAATTTTCGATCGTTTAAAATGGTGATTGTACAGTGTTCTTATTTTATTGTAACAGATCGTTATTTTAACAGTTGCGTTAGCAGAGTAACGCAAGCTTGGTTAGAAATGAAGGGCGGTTTAATTACATATAAATCCCGAATGTCCGTTGGGCGAGTTGATTAATGTTACATCTCTGAATAGCTCCTTTGTGAATTACCAGCAAAATCTGTACAAGAAGTGTTACACATGTTATTTATCTGATAACGCGAGTTCAGTAATTCTATACAATCGCTATTTAATTCATAAAGGGTTTTACAACACTGTGAAATGTTGTGTCACGTGTTACCCACGCGCATCACGTCTTATCGCTGCATCCAAGCGCACAATATTACTAAAATAGCAGAGATTGTTTTCGCAAACATTTTATCTCAATAGCTAAAGTTCATTATTCATCAAGAAATCTCATCTCTGTAAATCCAAACAAGAGCATACTGGATATGTTTTCGCTAGTATACTATATCGGAGGATAAACTGAGAAAAGCGGTGAAAGAGTGGCGTGATAATATTATTCGATATCAGACATTGACGAATTGAATCTTGAAGATGCAAGATGATAACAAAATCTGGTTGTTTATTTAATTTACTTCTATTTGGATAAACATTCCAAGTCACAATTTTGTTAAGATATTAAATATTGAATTAATGTTTGACGAATAATTTTATAAAAATTTTGTCAAATAGTTCTCCAAAAAAAAAATGCATTAGATACACTGAGAAAAAAAATGATTGTAATCACCAGAATTTAAAGTAAACTTATAATTCGTTTTCGGTGCAAACTATATATTTTTTATTGTACTAAATGCTAACATTATTGTAGTAAAATTATAAAAATTGAAGTTTCTAACCATAATTTTCGCATGCAATTATAATCACAAACATCAAACTGTTTTCTCAGTGCGATTTCTAGGAAATTCTGTACACACAGAGCAAACATATTTATTATTTGCAGAATGATATCGATCAGAATTTCTTCTCTGCCTGTTATTGAAAACCAATTAGTTATTTAAAGCAAACGAGTCTTCTGTTCGGATAACGTTGTTGAAAGTTATGAGTTTTACTTTGTATTAAAATAATTGCGCAAGAATAGCTCGAGATAATAAGAAAACAGGTCGAAAAACTGTCCAGAGTTCAAAGGGTCAAATCCTTCTCAGAGGCGGCTTCAGCCGAATTATTATCGATCCACTAGCTCGTCGAATTCACGAGGTCGCGCGGCCTTCCGCGGAGCGTGACAGAGCGATCGTCTGTCGCGAGTTCACGTGGCTTCTATTGATTTACTACGAGCCCGCCGGTTTCGCGAAAGACCACACCGCCGCCACCTGCCTCCTCTGTCGCCGCCTCCGCCGACTGCCCGCCGTGAAAAGTTCCCCCCTTCGGATCGATCCGGTGTCAGTTGGAATCTGCTCGTAACCTGCTGTCTGAAGTATATGGTCACGCTACTCCATAACAATGTGTCACGGAGGTTCGTTGACACGACGTGTCGCAAATGATACGGCGCTAACTCCTCGCGATCCGCAAGAGTTTCGAAAAGCGAAAGAGTTTTGCTTTAGGATGAATTATTATTTGATAAATCATGTATTGTCGAAACTAGTTAAACCGAGTTTTCATCAAAATATTCCGAACTATGTAATGAATAATAATAGCGCGATTCTGACATTTAACTGACGCAAGAGATAATGAATTATAAACAAAAAGTTTTATCCCACGTTTCTCTATTTGTTCAAGTAAGATGTCATTTAGACTTAAATTTATGCTCATATAAGTTTACTGCGAAGTGATGTGAGAATTTAACGCAGCACTCTTTTTCTTTATTAAGTTAATATGATTATTCACAAAATCTAATAAATTTATACTTAGTGATGTTGATATTTTATTTAATGAGACGAGAAAATCACTACAGTGGCGCTGATAGTGTCATATTTTGGAGTAAGGAATACAGTGAAATAATGAATAACAAACCTTACTCAAAAAATAAGTTTTTAAAAATAAGTCTCATAAAATATAAGCGTGCTATAAAAACGATTTTCTCATTTAACAAAACACCTGAGTTATCTATCTGACGATATTCTCTAAGCGATCATTCAGTGACACGTTTGCAATGAGAAATCGATTGCGCGACTTGAAGAATAAAAGAGTGAGAAGTAAGAAGTCATAAATCTTTTTGAAGTTCTTGCCGAATTATTAAGAAAAGATGAAAGAGCCGTCGAACAGCCATCACGGTTGACGGAATTCATATCGTCTCTTCTTTGGACATGAAAAAGCAAAGAGTAAGAATCGTTGAAATATTGGACTACTCCAAAGCCACGTAAGAGTTGTACTTTATACTATACAATCAGTCGACAATGTATACTATAAACTTTCGTGTTGGACAATGTCAATCAATAAAATAGAAATAGTTCTTGATTAAAATAACAGCTTTATATGCAATAAGTTCTCTTATCGATGATCTAAGATTTCTCTAAAATCACAATCGATGTAATCGACGATTATACCCAGCTCAAAACACATTATGTCATTTTCAATCTTCTATAACGTGAACGATTATTGATTATACAAGAGCGAACAATTTTACTAACGAGAGAGAGAGAGAGAGAGAGAGAGAGAGAAAGAGAAATTTGATCAATAGAGAAAGAAGACAAAGTGTCTACTGTAACACGAAATATGTAACAGAAAAGAATAGATTAAGTTTTGACAGTACGCGATCAGAAAACTTATATAGCGCATAAATCATTATGCTTCATTGATCTGGAATTCATCATTCCATAATCAACAGTACGTGTAATCCAACACTTTAACGAAGTAAAAAGATATAATAGCATCGATTACTTGCCTAAAGGTTTAATTAAAATACGTTACGAAACGAATAACTATTCATATTGAGATTAAGATCAATTCCAAGAATTCCTACGAAATAAAATAATATTTCTTGGCATAGACATACGATCACATTAGTGATCGTAAGAATGTTCATTACATTAGAGAGTGTAAGATTGGATAAATTAGTGTTCGAGTTCATTTTAATTCTTTCACATGCGACTGCCGATCAACAACAAACTTAATATGTGTAGAAGTATACGGTGTAGAAATATATCACAGTAGCGAATAGATGCTCCGAAAATGCAACTCTCGGTACACGCCGCGTGTCCTCAATATATCTCGATTACGTCACCTCAAGTATGTCCAATACCATTCTCTCCCAATCCTTTGAAAACCAAATTAAACGTGCACCTGATACGACGCGACCATGACGTATTGTATAGCATCATGCAACAGCAACGCCACGCGCATTTTCAAGAGGGAATGTGTGTATGTGTGTATATATATATATATCTGCGGAAAGATCACGTAAGTCCACCTGCCGTCAGAGGTACGCAGGATCAAGGACAAGTTACACGACGAGGAAGCGATGGACAATTAGACGGACAAACGCACGGAGGGTGGCGGAACGGAGAGATGGAACATGATGGGGCAAGAAAGAGAGGGGAGAGAGACACATTAAGGGAAAGGACACGAGGGTGAAAGAGAGCAGGTCGTAGACCGCAGGGCGTACGAGCTAAATCCGCACGTACCTCCTTACTTCGGCAAAATCAATAACCTGTTTGGGGGTGTTAGGAGAGAATCTAAGGAGAGAGGCCGTAGCGCGGTACCGCCACGCCGGAGATCCGCGCGATCCAGGTGGTTTTGATACATACGCTGTCCGTCAGCCAGATGCTATAGCGTTCCCCGTGTGTGCCAAGTGAACGGCTCCTCCCGACCAGGACTTCGGTGGTGCTCCGGCGTTGCGCAGGAGTACGAGGACACACACCTTCCCTCACCCCCCCGCCCCCGGTATATGCTACCCTCCCCCGCGAGTTCCTCCGCACCTGCGACACTCCCCACGTATACGTGCAACCTCCACCCCGGAAACCACCCTGGCAGGAAAAACAAGCCGCGCTCGCTCTAGCCAGGCAGGCGAGCAAGCAGGTATATCCGGATCGTTGTGGAGTAACCGCGAAATTCGAGCGGCGTGTCCACGTATACGCGGCTGCGTCTCGCTCGTCGGATTACACCAGTCCACCGCTTACTGGAACCGGTGACCTGGTCGACGATCACTGGAATTGTACGATGGTGTCCCGTTGAGATCCAGCTGCGACGACGACAGCGAAATTCTTCCCTGCACTTGTGCTCCACGGGGGCACTTTCACCCGCAAGTTCTCACAGGAGTCGTGACGCTCTCCTTCCGAAGCATCCACCGGCGCGGCCCGAATAACGATCGACGCGGTGCACGAGATTAACACGATTACTCTTGAAAGTACTGACGACGGCTACGTACTTCCTGCACGACTGCTTCCTTTTCGACAGGACACGTTCGGCGAGTCTTCCAGTTAACACGGGGAACGTCGCGCCGACCCCTTTTGCGCTGGGTGGCGCCCTCGGGAAAGTCAGGATACCCCGGTACGCGTGCAATCGGTCGTCGCTTATTCCGTATACCGCACACCACGCTTCTTCTCCTCTCCGGGCACCTCTGCTTCTCCGCTTCCCTCACGCGCAACTCCGAAGCGAGGCGCAACTCGAGAGACGCGGCGCGCGCGCTTCGAGCTGTCGCGGCTGTGGGGCGCGGACCACTACCTCGACGAGCCTCCCGGATCGTTGGATAAAACTTGGTGGGGCCGTTCCGGTCGACGTGCGAACTCCCCACCTCTTCGTCGTCGTCCCCACCATCGGATGGTCGACCGATGATCCCTTCACCGCACCCCCTTCGTTCCCTGTACGGCGCTGGTCCCTCGTCCTCTCTCCCCTCGCCTGTACTCGGACGACTCTACTATCACAGCCAACGCCACCACCGCCACCACCGTCGCTACCATGAGGAACGTCGAGCAGTATCGTCACCCCTTGGAGGGAAGGAGGGGGATTGCAGGGTGCGCGAGCGCGCGTTCACCCTCGCGCAAGAGCCACGCTTCGGTCGTGTACGTCGCCTGCGTGCCGTTAAAGTTGCACTCGCGCGCGTCACCCCAACACCGACATCCACGATCGAGAATGAAGATAATGCGACGAGTAGCGAGGTCGGCGGTGACCAGGGGGAGGTTGACGCGACGGGGGGTTGCCTCTTGGATGGCCTGCGGATTCTTGGCAAGCGAAGCTTGCTAGATAAAAGCTCGAGGGAGACGTACTCTAGGGAAAGACGCGAAGAAATCGCGAATCTGATTCTTTCAATCGGGTTTCGTGCGATTTCTTTTATTCTCTCGCTCACTGTCTCATTGTCAGCGTTCTAGAAGAACGAATGATAAATCGTAGGATTGACGGAATTTGGTAGTATCTTTCATCTCCAACAGAATACTTCGTGTCGCTTTACTACCAATTTCAGTTCTATTAAACAAATGAATTTCAAACATTTGTACGCTATAAATACTTCAGTTAGTTTTGTTAGAACGCTCTAAAAAAATGTAGATTTAACACCACATGCAGTGTTTATATAATTCTCATCGTGTTGTCTTGTTAATATAAACATTATGGATTTTAAATTCATTTTGGTGTTGATATAAACATTATTGATTTTAAATCCATATTATGTTGATATAA
Organism: Mycetomoellerius zeteki; assembly: GCF_001594055.1. NCBI lineage: Eukaryota > Metazoa > Arthropoda > Insecta > Hymenoptera > Formicidae > Mycetomoellerius > Mycetomoellerius zeteki. Next base: position 2,307,716 of record NW_017256696.1, on the reverse strand, counting down.
ATACCAACATGTGAGAATTATATAAACACACATCACATGTGTGTGTTTTTAAATCCGCACCTACATTTTTTAGAATAAAAATATATAATAGATAATAATATATGTAACTCATTATCATGAAATTGTAACATATTATAAACTTACAGATATAGATTTTTATGTTACTACTTTATTGCAGAAAAACCTTTGTGTAACAAAACATATAGGAATCTTCTCCCTGATACGTGACTCATTATAGACGAAGTTCCGCAAAAAAGAAGACGAGTAATGATCGCGAAAAAGGAAAGGAAAGCCGCTTTGTCGAGACTATATCGTTTAACAACATTTTGAAGTTAATTAACATTGCATATTCATCTTTTCCTTTTTTCGTTTTTTTTCTCTTTTTTTTCTGTAACTATCGACGGGGTGAGTCGCCTCATTTGCATACCTTCTCGGAGGTGATAGAGCATCTGGTTACGATAAGGAATATCGAAGCGGTAGACCGTAGCTAGCTCGTTAATGAACTGGAAGATACACTAAACGCGAAAGAGAGACGCGGGTGAATAACTCCACCTGGTGCGTCGCGTCGACATAAAGTTTCGGTCTCTTCCACCTCACGATACCACAAATATATACCGCGGAACGTGGTCTTATTTCGACATCGGGACATACCTAAAATTCATCGCGGCGTACTCCGAACGCCCGGCATCCTAAATGTCGTAACCTCGTGCTGAACGTCATACGAGATGGACATCAAATCCTGTGCGGTATGCACGGATTGCACATCTATTTTTATAGCTTTGAATTTTGTAAGGTATATATTGCGACATAAAAATCACTCAAGGGAGTTCGCCCTTATTTTCTTATTTTAACAGATAAAATCAAACAGCTGAAAATATTTTTTTCACACGGAAAGATTTTGTTAAAAAAAAGAAAAATTTAGGTAAAGATACAGATTTAAAAATAATTTTGTTGGTCCATCGGAATAATTATGTAGGATGCTTGAGCGTTGCCGCAAAAAGTTTTAATATTTTAATAACCAACTGAAGTTATACACGGATCTAAAATAATTTTGTTTTTGAATAATTTGGAAATAATTATTCTGATGGTCTATACAAAATTATTTTTAGATTCTTCAGCAAAACCGTTTTTATTATGCAGATTTAAATAAATAATTGTTTGGATAAGAGTTTAACAGAAATAATAATAATATGATAATATTTCTTAAATGCACGCGTTACGTTTGTCGGTAACATTTGATATAATGCTCAATTCAGATGCATTGACAATTTTTTTTTCACGAAAATTTGTTAATTACTCTAGAATTGAAACTATTTCCTCGGTGTTTATTTAAAGAAACGACTGTTAACGCTAATACAAGTCTGAAATGACAAAGTCAGGAAAATAGGGTAGTTGAAAAGTAGAATCAGCCGCATGCTACTTATTTAGGGTGACAAATAACAGAAGGGTGAGAACTATTGATCTAGAATAATATGAAGCGAAATAGCGACAATCTTATTTTTATTGTCGGATAATGATAACAATTTTCATGTTTTTTACTTTTGAGTATTCTAATAATTTTAATAACCAAACAGGTCTTACAATTAGATTAAAATTTTGCTAAACTAAAGTTTACTTAAAGTAAGCCTGAAACGAAAATTTCTTTATTTAATTACATTTCTTTGAAACTTCTAGCGAAATTAATCGAACTGAACTCACTGGTGCGCACTGGTGTTTATTAAAGCTGTTGCCCAGTGATTTAATCTGATTGTGAATGCACAAGTGAAATGCAAATATTTTGAATTATAAAGTTATATTTTATTTAAAAGAACAATAAAGTGTATTGAGGATTGCAGTTTGATCGTTTCTATATTTATATTAAACACACATCTTTACGTTAGTTTGTATACAACGGCTTTAATGTGCACCAGTGCACACTGAGTGCATCCAACCGAATTCATTATTAGTTCTTTAATTTTTAATATAATTTCGTAATTATTAAATATCTTTTCATGTCAAATTATTCAATCAGAATGAGAGTCTTAAACGTAGAGGATTAATGAGAGTCTTAAGTATAGTTATAACAATATATAATTAAAATCAATTTGAATTCTTTTCTGTTCATTTCAGTTCATCTTACTCGCAAATCAATATTTTTCTTATCCGAATGCTTAGGTATCTTTTTCCTGTTTTTTCTTAAAAGATTAAGACAAAATCGTAGAATGGAGATTGTCATATTTTTGGATGTCCAAAAAGTGTACCAGAAATGTCAGTTATTAATTGCATCGGTAACAGCGTCCTAAATTCTTATTTCATTGCTATTGTTGTTTTGCCATTAAAATAGTTATTGAAGCAATCCTTGTTCTTACTTTATTCTTTAATATTGCAGTTTCTCTAATTAAGTCTAAAACTGCAAGGTAGTTATAAAACGCCAACATTATAATAAAACAACGGTACCCTGACATTACTTTTCCACATCAAAAAGCGTTTCCTCAACGAATTCTTATTTTTATTTAAGTTTTGCCTACTTTGTTCGAAGCTATTATCCAAGCCCTTGTTATTATCGTCAGCCGGCGTATGCGTATGTTGCGTATTATGCACGACCGGATGCAAGTAGTGCAGCACGCGCCGTGCTCATTCGTGCACGGCTACTGCCGGTCTTTTTCCCCCTACGATCAGCCGGTTGTCTTTCCCGTTCTCGGCATTTTTTTTTTCCCTCGTCGCGGGGTGCCCGCCGAAACACAAAACGTCACGATTCACCGCTGCAATCCGACGAATCCTGATAAATGATGCAATGACGGTATCGACGAAGACTGGAAGATTAATGGTCACGTTGTCGCGTGACGTTACGACGATTCAACGCAAATCCAATATGGGATAAAATGTAATTAAATATGATTGCGACAATGACGACTTAGTAACAGATTTTTTTTATAAGTTTTCATTTAGCGATTTTTTCAACTATATACTATGTTAAAGAATCAAATTTAAAACAATTTTAGTTAAGTGAAATACTATTTTGTTATTTTTTTTTGTATGAGTTTTTTGTATTTTTTATATGAATCAAAATTTATTAACTTAACACAAAATATATAATTAAAAAACCAAATCACATAAAACTAATCGGTTTCTGTGATTGAATTGCTTAATTTCAAAATAAACAACATCCATATTAACGTATATAGCTATCAGATAACAAACTAAATTTAAAAGTCAAATGTAACCTATTTTTTCAATTAAATTATTATCTCCATTGTAGTTAAATTAATAATGTATCAAATAGGAGCAATGGAAACTCATAGAAAAGATTAAAAATGATTCAAATTAGATATAATTTAACATTACGAATTTAATAATGTAGGTACACAGCTTTAATTTAGATTTAATACAATCGTTTTAAAAAACATTATGATAATATGCACGGACAACATCGGCGCAATTATTACTTTGAGAACTGAGGCAATTAATGATTTATGATTACCATTCCAACATCAAAGATCATGCAAAAATCATCACACGATCAAAGGTTTACAATTCTTCCGTATTTTGTCCCCACGCATGACTTATGTGCTGATACTATCGCCACAACTGCATTCAATTCAAACGGAATTATTCATGTATCTATGCGTTCATGCCACATGAATAAACCGTCTTTACAGTTTCATCGGTTTCACTGGTTTATATATGGCACTACCAGCGAGAGATATACAGCATGTACGTATTAACGATATTTATTAGTGAAAACCAGTAAATTACGGCTCGCTGTTAAAACAAAATACGGTCGTATCCGGTGGGAGTGCATATAATGTCCGCGGTAATTTCTCTTGAAGTTACCGGTTATTTAGTGTAGGGTAACGCCCTTAACGAGAATTTACGGCTATTATGAAATATACGCATCTCGACTCGCATATAGGAGATCCAATACGGGGCTCTGAATTTTTCCGGTGAAGTGAAATCATCGCGGGAACGTAAATCTACGAGAGCGTTTCTTCTCTTTACGATCTTTCCTCATACGACGCGAATGCGTTTCGTCGTTCTGATATTCAAATTTATTGCCGATCCTAAATCTGTGTTAACAGTTTAAAATACGTACATAACACGCAGGACTTTTTATACCGCGGAGACAATATATTCACGAAATATTTTGTATTAGCTACATCGTATATCCGTGGTAGTAAGTTACGCACAGCTAAGTACATTTAGTACGCATACTTGTTTGATACGTGAAGCTGTGCAATCTCAATGTTATCTCGTTTCTTGTTTTCTTGAACTCTATAGTTGAAAAATTAAAAAATAATAAAATTACTTTTGTAACAGATTAATTATATATAAATTCCTTTTATTTGAACCAAAATGAGAGAGTACAAAGATTTGAAAGTAATTTTCTTATACCATCGAAATAATTATATATAATGATCAAGCTGGTTACTAGAATATCAAAACTTTTTACATCGTTACTCATCATGCTTTCTACATAATTATTTTGTTAGTCCAACAAAATTATTTTTAGATCTGTATCTAACTAAATTTTTAGATACCTCAGCAAAACTATATTCTTTTTATGTATGTATGTATGTTATGTCAAGTACTATATTCAAATTAACGATGACATGTGCAGCACATCTGTTTTACAAGAAACTGGTTAAAATCGAGAGATAAATCTGTTTTACCATTTGAAAAATATATTACTCTAGTCTTGTTATTGTTATCTCTTCTGCTATTCGTTATTTTAGCGGCGAAAACGGTGGAAGTAATTATCTTTCTGACAGTATCAATAACGAAGAGAATGAATTATCGGAAGTAGCAGCACTGTGAAGAGGTAATATTTATTGGAAAAATTCTCTCAACTTTTTACTCCCTCGGATATTCGTTGCTCCGAATTGTTTGATATACGTACGCGATATCCGGCAGCAATACTCGTACGTGATACTTCTTAACATATTCTGCTCTTATTTAACGTTTTAAATTTGCGATTTAATTCACGATTTCATAATTTCGAGAAAATAATTCTTTCAGTTCTTTCTTAATCCTTTGAAGAATGGAGGTTTCTAACAAAGAAACTTAAAGAAGATCTGGTTTTCTAAGAGCTTTCTGGTTCGCTGAATTTGATTCTACAGAATTTTGAAAATGAAAAATGTATTAAGTAGAAACAACTAAATTTTTTGTTATATAAACAAAATATTTTCCATTAAAAAATTTATGTTTGTCGGAACTACTAAATGTTTTTTAGTGCATTAAAAAAATTGTAAGATAATAGGAAAGTTTATTTATTTATTTATTTATAAACATTATTAATATAATGGATTTAAGACTTGTAAATATATTCTCATATACATATGTAATTCAATCGAAATAACTGCATATATTTATTATTTATTACATTTCTACAATTATTTAAAAATTTTTATTAAATTTATTTTTTCAATAACTATACTATTTTATATGAAAAATGTAGGAATGATAGGAATACGCATTACGTTGCAAGAAAAACAATCGAATTTGAAATCTGGGCGCCGCCCCGACATTGCGGCTGAATGCACCAGGTTGATCCAAGGCTGCTCAAAGTCTATGTATTCGCTGCGGACGAGAAAATCCTCCCTAACAGCATCTGAATATTGCAGTCTCATCCACTCTGACGCATCCACTTCACGAGCTTCGCTTATCCTGCTCGCGTGCTAGGGTTTGCAACTTACTATGAAAACCAACAGCTTTATCACAAACACGCATAACAAAAACTTTGGTAACGACAAAAAAATTAGCCTACATCCATCGTAAATGATAAAGAACGTGTTGTTTCAAGTATCTTAAGAAAAAGTCGAGAAAGTATTAAAAATTTATTAACATTCTACAATCGTGTTTGCATAATTGTTAATTATTTTTATACACATCATGAGCTCGTCATCAAATTATCACATATTTTAATTCTTAATCTTTACGAGTGAATACTCTTTAATCTTTAATTTGATAATATACCTTATAATTCAAGAAAAACCTTTGTTCTTTAATCGTTAAAAATTGTAATTTCAAAAGTTTGCAATTTTAAAATGTAATAAACAATATCGTATCGTATTTAAAGTATTATAAAAATAATGTTATAAAAGTGGTAAATATTTTTTAATGCTACAATTTTATGTACAACTAATAAATGATTTTATCCTATTTTCGAATATAATATAAAACTCGTATTACACAGAGCTTTCGATAACAAGGATTTGACAAGATATTTGAAAAACGTAATATTTCTTTGCATTTTTAAATTTATTAATTTTTTACAAATATTGAAAATTTAAAATATATGCAATAAGTAACTAAATTATTATGTTGTTCCAATGTTAGATATTTTGAAATATCTAACACACGTATACTATATTTTAAAATATTTAGTTTCTATTAGATAGATAAAAGTATAGTAACACTGACGGATCGCTTTGTAGTAATCGGCTTTTGTTCGACAGAAACAGCGGTTGAGTTTCAAAGTTCCGATCCTAGCAGTGAATTAGATTGTCATTGCTCCTTAACCCTCTTTCACTTTAAGCATTTGTTAAGCTTTCAAATAAGTCCAGCAACGCTTCAGGCTTTAAAGTCCGAAATCGATAGAGTTGTTTTCGCTGTCTCCAGACACTTACAGTCCCGCCTGGAATAATATTTTGTCGATTGAAGACTATGTATTCCAATCTAGACCGTTCTCTGTTTGATCAGCACAGAATTACACTGATAATTTTCACAAACACAAAGGGTCTTCTCATAATTGTTTTATTGTCGAGTCTTGATTTATCGTAACTGATAAATCCTAAAATATAATAGTTGTAGTATAACCTTATGTAAAAAATCTCTCAATCAATTATAATCGATTATTCTTCTGATATTCGACTGTGATTGACCAATACCTTAAAACTTACTACACCTATTACGTTTTCAGGACTAATAAAGTGAGCTGTGTGATAAAGATTGCCCCTTTTTCACGATTTATTTTCGGGATGATAAGTATGAAGACTTCGTCCGCGAGCGGAGTAATATCCGCTCGACTGCATTAGCGGTTGCTCGTCGTCGTTGCCTTGATGAAATTAGTACTTAAAGCCTATCAGACCCGTTTCCCGACCTCGGTCTATTTATTGTCAGGGCGTATCCGAAGACGCGAGTGGATGGATCGAAGCCCTCGAACAGGAAACACGGCGGAGCGGTAATCGACCACTTTAGCCGAGGCATTCTGCCGAAAATGTCTCACCTCCATTAGCTGCGACAAGACGTCGAACGTCTTACCTATAATCTCATATAGGCGAGAAAAGATCAATATACGACAGCCATGGAATTTAAACTGTGATCGATGGGAAAAGCTTCCCCTTCCCTCAATATTATTCGTGATGAGATGTTGTATGAAGATAACTTCTCTTATTCAAAAGTAAGACGCGTCGAGAATCGATACAGCGCTTTTTAAATCTTCTATCACGGCTGAATACGTGTCCAGGATGATATTTTAAAACCCGTATAAAATGGTCTTCTATACGATAGCCAATTCATTATTCGTATAGAGAATCGATCTGCTGATATTATTATAACTTTTCTCATATACGTTTGATTTAAATTGAGAAATATTATCAGCAATATACTATGATAGCGAGATAAAATTTAGAGGATTATTTATTATATATACGATAGAAATATTAATTAATTCTTATATATTTTTAGACAGTCTTAAATTAAATATTTTGTACGTATTAACAATAACATACTTAAAAAAATATGTTCTTTGTTTGATGGTTAATGTAATTTGTGATACATTTAAATTATGCTAAGCTTAATTGATACATAATTACAAATTGTGTGTGTTATTGAGGAAATTTTACATTAATATAAAACTTACATATAAAATAGTACGTTGAAGAGATTTTGCATGAAAAATGAGCACATTGTTATATATAAAAATAATATGTATGTCATATGAATATTACTTTTTCTTTTAAAAGTTTTTATAATTTAAAAAATGACTTTACTATCATACAAAAATGTCAAAGTGACACGACGATCTTACATAATAAATGAAGCAATCTAATACTAGGATAAATTGTCCCAGAGAATTTACGTCATGACTCATGACTATAGAGATATAACGTTTAATACTTAAGTCTCGAGTCTTTTCATCGTATCGTCATATATATTATAATATATTTAAATCTGTCATTTTGAGGATAGACCCATTTCAATGCTGATATGGCAGTTCTAAATACCTCTACGAATAGTTAAAGCTTAAGGAACATTCGATTTTTTATATATTTTATTGCTAATAAAAACAATAACATCGATGTTTTAATTTATTATTTAAAAAAGTACAAGTTTTAAATGCATATTTTATATATACATAGAGCATTAAAATCTTGATTTCTTTATATATGAATATAATAATATATTACTCGCATCTTCAGGAAGCTCTCGAAAATAAATCTTACTTTCTTTTACGGCCTGGCAAAATATGCTTCTTTCATTATTCTCAATAATGTTTCGCTTCTGCAATATCTTATCGTAAACTTAGGCTGCATTCCGTTTCATGCATGATGCACATGATGTATCTTTAACTTTCTTTAATATTCGATGAACAAGAAGGATAAAATATTATATCATGCGTACCATGCGTGAAACCGAACGCATCTATAGTTTACTATTAATGCGTACAGTTACATATATCAGTTTACGTAATTTATATTTATCGATAATATTACTTTGAAAATGATGAAAACAACCGAAGCTGCATTTCTTCTCTATTTCTACGTGAGTCGTAAACTACAGACATTGCAAGCATGAGTGAATAAAATATTCACTTTGTTATTTCGACTGTGAATACATATATTATATGAGAAAAGAAATAATATATTTGATTAGAAGTTTTAAGACTCATCTTTTAATCGTATAAAATAATTCTTATAAAATTGTATGTAAAATTTTATTATACTTATTCTACCTTCCATTATTTTCGTCTTACTTTTTTATTTTGTAATAAAACATATATCTCGATTTTTATTGTTTGAAGTATTCAGCGTATAATTCGCTTAAATGGTACTTATGTATTTGTTTTGTGTCAGTATTAACTCTCACGTGAAAATCTACAAGTCTGATGATCGCACGCCATCGCGAATCCAATTATACAGCTACGCCGGGAGTGCTACCTTGAAATTATTAATCAAAGATCGCATTCGATTCGTACTAATCCCGTATTACATCCCGCTTTATCGGTTTCCATCTAGGGCGAGCTATTCTGCATGCTCACATTTACCTGCAATCCCACACTCCCGACTTTCGGTGAAGCGGAAAATTCTATTGTAGAAAGCAGTGCACGTGTAATGAAAAAAAAACTGGCTGTAAATTTGTTTCTTCATGCGTGTGTTTTAATTATGATTTATTATTTAAACGATTACAGCGACATTATTGTAGCGATACGGCAGTTTATATAAAAATTTCTAAAATTATTTAAAACACATTTATTGATCTTTTTTGGTTAGAACAAAAAAAAACGCTTTCAATATAACAATTTTTTTATAACAATAAAGATTATTGAATTATTTTGAATTCTTTTTATAAGGAAATTTTATATTTAAAAATTTTCTATAACAATTTTTTAAAATAAATTAATATAATGAATTTTTATACATGTGTCTATAACTCTATGCAAAAGATCTATGAGCAAGTCGAGTCAAAGACTACGTTTACACCGTGCGCTTAGTCCGCGACCTATACGATAGGTGTCTTTGTTTAATATACAGGATAAACAAGGACATCTATTGTATAGGCCGCGGCCTAAATGCACGGTGTAAACGTAGCCAAAGTAGACTTTTCAAGTGCTAGAAAACTGATAGGAAAAATTTTGTTGTGACATGTCTTTAAGCAACAGTTAACTAAGTCCTGAATAGCTCGAATATATATATTGTCTGACGAGGCGCGAAGATTTACTCAAGTCTAACTTCCGCTTTCTCGGTAATGATATAATACCGCTTAATCATATCGTGGCGCATCTCTTATATGCTTATGTTCACACAAATTAATTGCTGCGCTTGACAATGGTACGGCATTTTGAACCAAAATTTCCACGAACGTTATTATCGTCGCTATTATACAAATCCAGAGAAAGAGAGAAAGAGAGAGTGAGAGTGAGAGAGAGAGAGAGAAAAGGAAGATAGAGAACTCACTTATAATCTTTTGAAATACGTTTGAGTGAAGCAAAAAATAAAACTTATAAATATTCACGTTGTGTAAATCAGGAAATAGAACTTATAAATATCTACGTGGTCTAGACGTCTTTGATTTTATAAATATTTAACCTTTACAGGATAGGAAAGCTATAATGAAACAGTGTTATACTTTGAGGCAAGGAATACAGTGAAATAATGAATTATTATAACAAATTTTACTCAAGGAGAAAAGCTGTGAAATTTTAAAATTAGACTCCTTTTAAAAATTAACTAGATATTTCGAAAATTACAGACATAATTTAATATATTTTGTATACTTTAATACAAAATCTCAAATACTTTATAACTTTCACAAATTATATTTACTCAAACCAAAAAATGAAAATGTCAGCGTCTGAATTTTCTTCGTGAACAGTCAAGTAAAAGTAACATGTTTCCACGCGTTTGCTACAATTACCGGTATCATTTGTCACACGTATGCGCGCGTGTACGGACGCAAAGAAAGTATAACTTATTTTACTCTGTGCTGTATATTTTGTTACATATTTTGCTTGTCTCATTTATAATCATGTAAAAGTAAAACGAATCGTTTGGATATCAAGAAGGAATGATTTTTCATGGATCGATTTCCACGTAATATAAAAAAATGGCAATATAATGGGTAAATCAATCTAAACAAATCAATTCAATTAATTTAAGAGTTATATTAAAAGATATTTTATGAAGTAAAATAATAAACTAAAATTAACAAAGGAAGAAAAAGAAATAAAGAATGCAAAAATTATTTTACGTTTTAAGAGTGTCTCTTTTGTGAAGTAGGTATCCTTGATTTATAAAATTTGCTTAATTTATAAAAGCTAAGATTTGAGATTTATGGTATAATTAAATTTTCTTTTTATGATATTTAAATGAAAATTTTAAAGAACGTACTAAAATATTTTGAAACACTAATAATTAAAGTATAAGAAAATAATTTTTAATATAAAATATATTTAAAGATTATATATCATAGAATTTTTATAATTAAAGATACTCTTTTTATTAAACAAAATCCATAATGTGAAAGAAGTTAAATAATTTCTTGTTTCATAACCAAGGACAAACGCTTAGACAAGACTTTGACGTTTAAACTCATCTTGCCAGCTTTCACGTTGTATCTTTCACAAGATATCGCTATAAAATTTTACTTTACGGTCTTCAAAATAAATAAGCTTGCCTTGTTTCAAGATGAGCGGTTGAAGAATTGCAGTTCTGAAAACGGTATTTTGAAATCTTTCTTAAACACTGTAATAGTCCCGTTATTTGTAAACGACTGTAACATTAATATTATTAGTAACAAGAGTATCAAAAGGCAACGATGATTAGCGAAGGTCACGAATATATCGCAAATTATTAGAGAAGCGGCAAACTTTCTCTTTTCTTTTGTATTTTTGTCATGGTCGCGTGTACTTTTTTTTATCACAGAAACACGAATAGCAGTACGTGATTTATGATGAAAATAAATATCTATTGCAATATCAATTGATGTCTTTCAGTTTTCCGATACCATGGCGCGGTCTAAATAGAAAACACATTCAGCGGATTTTGCGAAAATTATTGTTCTCTTGTTTTAAACGCGCGTGGAAAAAGGCAGTACAAGAAACATGAAGAAGCTTTGGCATAGCTTCAAATACAGAACATCTAAGATTTCTCATATTTTCTTTTATGTAAGAATAATATGAAATGGATTTCTCTTTAAAAAAATATGTGACAGTATCTAAGAATGTTGATGTTTTACAGAAATTTTATTTTGGTTTAATTTCAAGTGAATATTTTTTTAAAAACTGTATAAAGGAGTGTTAATTAACAAATATTTGAAATTAAATTTTTTTTAGTCCAGAACAAATCATCTGAACAAAATAATGCTACGATATTTCTCTTGTCATTTCAACATCATTGCGGCAGTTTCTTTTTTCTTTTTTCTTCTCTCATGCTCTCATTTTCTTTTTTTATCACATAATTTTTATTTAATTTTGTTAATTTGCTTTGCAACAATAAGCAATAACAAATAATGATTCCTATAATGGAAAATGTTAAAGAAGTTGTAAGAATACTATGATGTTTAGTAGACTTTCTTTTAAGAACAGTAGAAAGTTTAGAACTTATTTACGATCATATCTAAAATAGAAAGAATATCCTATTTTTATTTCTTAAGTGATAAATTTTTGAGAAGTAACAACTAGATTTGTAGTTTCCTTTAGTTTGTACGATTTATTTCCTCATCACCACATATTCACTATAAATCTTAAGTGAGAAATATATCTCAAAATTGCTACTATTATGCAATAATTCCTTAATCTGTAAATCTTCGCAAATCATTACGTTATTGATATAATTCCAGGAAACGTATTGAACGCGTCTAGATCATTCACCTCGCGTCGGTTTCACTGATATACTAGGCTGGTCAGATTTGTTTGAAATTTTCATTTATATCCTGTTCCTGGTTTCACTCGATGTCGTAAAAGAAGAGTCATGCAATATCCGGAGATTTTAATAGAACGTCAATTATTTTTATTCATATAAAACCCAATAAAAATTGAATATTACTGCTTCGATATTATATTGGATTATACGTAATCGGAATAAAAACCAACTACGGATTTATAAATCACGTCACTTAGTTTATTTTTCTTCAATTTGTTCCAATTCTGTTGTGTTCGAACGTTTTGAGTGTTTCGGATTTTATGGTATCTCGATAAATCTTTTTGTAAGAGAATATAGCGTTCGAACTTCACTTCCAATTAAGTATCTCGATAGCGCGTTCCACATATCGATAGCTCAGCTATAATTTGATCGCATCTCTAATTGAATTATCCAAGATTTATCGCGGGAAGAGTTCATCATGCATACAAGATAGATATTTCCAATTTGTAATAAAATTTAAAAATAGTGATAGGAATATGTGAGAAATAAAATATAAGGAATAAAATTTATATTTAGAGATAATAACTTAATAAAATTAAACCAGTTAACTTAGCTAACGCTGACGTATATACGTTAAAGTAAAATTTTCAATAAATTGATATCTCTAAAGTAATTATACGAAACGGAACTATTAGACAAGTTTATTTTTGCATTTTTGATGTTCACAAATCGCGCGATAATAAAAATAATTCATCGTCGTGAAAAACAGCACGGCTCGCGCTTTGCGCTTTTCTAATTTCTGTATGCTGCTGCATCTCTTCGCGGCAAAATTTACTGCAGCCGCAACTTTTTCGCCATCCGTAGATTTTCGTGGCGAAAAAAGAAACGACTCTCCATCTGGAACCACTTGGAGAGCGCGGCTATATAAATTACGCCCCGACACACAGGATTGCATAAAATTACACGCGTACAACATGATGGTCGTTGGAGATACCTGTGTTGACTCTGATTTTCGTAATGGCCCAGTAAACTAAATGTGCACAGATAAATTTGTAACTCGTATTGACGTAGATATATTTAAATCTGATTTGCAACGAAAATGACGTTATCTATATTATCGGATTTGCAAAAGTCGATCATAATAAAATAAAATTGACATTATTAATAAATTGCAATATTGAGAAGTTTAATAACAACTACGAGTACACTGGTCGACAATGATTTTATTAAATGGGTAACTGGTTCTTTGGTATTTTTTATGCTGATTCTGAAAAGGTTAAAATTTACTCTACGAACTCCAATTTATTATAACCGATATATCTCTTTTTAAAATTTACTCATTTCGAACAACAGCACATTGTATGAATCTTTTTCTGAATTAAAATTTATTTTTATTTGAAGCCTCCTTTTTATAAAAGGAGAAAATTATGTTAAATTCAATGGCTATTCTCTATGAACCATTTATATATATCTAGACGGAGGAGATAAGTAGAATTTTTAAATGCATGTTATTAAAAAAATTCTGCCCTCATAAATTTGACAAACAGACTTGAAAGCAACGCAAAAAATACTATATGAAACACTCAGATTACTTTTAATGTAAGAAAAATAAATTTTTTTTTATCAACCTGGATTATTTATTAAATATGGATTTTGTAAAAATATACGCTTTATTTTTTGTTTTTAGATACTATCACATTTATAAAGATAATATCTTTTTTGTATTTTTTTAAAACTTAGTTTAATTTTTGAGACTCAAAATTCAACTACCTACTTATAATTTTTTTATGTAAATTCTGGTAACAAGATCGATAGTAAGCGTGACGCCACTCCTTTTTGAACTTTTATCCTCATAATTCTTTTTTAAAACGTAATTCTAGTATGGCATGTAGCCAACATCCTAAGTTCGATCGTAAGAAACAAGTTTTGTCAGAACCAATTCAATCATTTTTGCATGAGTAAAGTGCACAAACAATTCTTGCGAATAATACAATAATTATAATCCTGATTAGAAATCAGCGAGGATTGATTCGAGACTGTTAAATCACAATATTCCCTGCATTGATTTAATTTAATTTTCTAGATTATTAATTAAACATAATTTTATTTTTTTTAAAACTTAAAAATTTGATAATAAAAGATAGCAATAACGGAAATATTAATTTACATAAATAATTAATCTTTACGTTAAAATCATGAATTCATCAAACAAAGCGCCGTAATTTGCCGTAATCGCTCATTTATTGAATTTAAATTGTAAGGAACCTCATTTCCAATTGAAATTACGAAGTAACGTATGGATTATTGAATCAAATTATCATGAAGTGACAGCGTACTATATTGATATTCATTATTTATGTTGTTACCAGAAGATAGAATATTTAGTATAATTTAAATATTTCGTGCGACGAGACTAGGGCCTTACTTGTATATCTACTTTTGCATTTATTTTTTGGCGACGTCCGGCATGCTGTTTTACACATAAGGCTAACGTGTTGCCATTCGTGCGGTGCAGACCGTTTCGTTTGTCTATTCATTATTCCTTGAACGCTATTGATCTTATAATGCATTTAGCAACCAATTCAATATAATTAATCTTTCGCCAACTAATTGGATTTTGAAAACAATATTTCGATATTTTTATTGTGAATTCTGATGAGATAAATTTAATTCTGTAAAAAATAAAATACAAACTTTTATGACAGTAAAAACTCGTTGTTAAAGCTTTCACAAGTATGCAAGAATTTTTTCTGATTTTTATTTAGTCTAAAACAATATAAAAATCTGCACTGAAGTTCAAAGATCCACGTTATCGACGGAAGGTGTAAAATTTCACATGGCTAATAAGAGAGTTAATTAATTTTTACTATCGCATAGCGCTCTCTCTCTCTCTCTCTCTCTCTCTCTCTCTCTCTCTCAGATCCGTTAATTTATTAAACTTCCTTGACATTCGAGAGATTCATACAGTGCGCTAGTTTAAGAAATTTCACAAGTATCGAGCTTTGAGTGAGTGTATTTTTTTACATCTTTATTCACGTTAAACTAAACTACTCGCTCGTGTACTGATGACTACTGGTGTTATTAGGTATCTTCACAAATGAGTGCCTACGAGTGTCATGGAAAAGCAATAACAAAAGAACGAGAAAAAATCCAGGAAAGCATCAAGCCACGACCAACAATGTCATGAATCGTTTATTTATGCACGCAACAATTATTTTTTGAAATTAATTATTTCAAGTTATAATTTTGATATACTACAATTTTATTACTGCTCATACAATTTCATACCGCTCAATATCAAATTACTTATTTTAACATGAAATAATGGATCGATAAAAATTATATCAAATATGTGCAAGATGCATTTTTATATTAGATCTTAAATAAGTATTAAAAATATCAAAGAAAACTATACATAGATACAAAATCTTTATTACATAATCACACAGGCATTTACAAGCAAAGATATAAAAATAAAGATCCAATCCGCGAAAAATAATCAACGGATTAATGCGAGTTAACATAATGTTCTAATTTCTGTATTCAATCGTGTCTTAATACGAAATCTCGTTAACGAAACCGTTCTTCCTTGAGATCTTCGCTGTTTTACAATGATGTCTCTCGCAGAATTCTTGAATCCTCTGACAAGCTTCCTCGAGCATGTCACCTGGCACGGTTATTACCAGTCTCATGTAAGAGTGATAATCGAAGCACTAGATAATCAAGATACAAAAAAAGATTAGTAAAATTACGTTTCTACATAACTAATAGTAATTTTTTAAATTAATTGTCTAATCTTTTATGCTTTGTGATAAACGATTTAAAAACTTTCGAATAAATTATTAGAAAATAAAATAAAATCTTGAATAATGTAATAAAAGTAAAAAATAATTGCTCTTACAATATGAACACACAAAAATCAAATATTTGATATTTTTAATTTCAAATTTCTAGAATACAAAAAACTTGAAATAAAAATTTATTGATATTTGTAAAATTATGTGAATTTAAAAATATTACAATAAATTGTTAAGTACTTTAATGTAATCTATTAAAAAATCTGTCAAATTTTGCCGTCATGTTAATTAATGAAAAAGATTATCCTGTTATTTATCCAGTATATTTCATTGCAACTTGACACTTTTATTTTTTGCAATATTTTCAAGCAATAGAGATCAGCGTTGAATATCCGTAAAATTCCGTTTAAAAAACCATGTTTTCATATGGATTTAAGTGATACAATTAGAAAATTTTAAATGAATTGATAATTTAAAATGTCAGAAATGCCATTTTACCTGGCCGGGTAGGCAAAACACGGATTCTTCCATTAGCAGCCGTTGCACGAATTCCACATCGGAATTAAATTCCGGAAAGCACTGTAGATCGATGTAGACCTGGAAATCGATTCAATAATTTATAGCTCATAAATTGCAGTTAGTCCCACCTTATTGATGGTATTTGCATTAACGTATAAATAGCGGTCGTGCACCAACTAATTGTACGACCTATTTATCGGACACTCGATTAACATTTACGGCTTTAGCCCGCGAGCTACGGACTGTCAAACAATGCACTGTGATTCTTGAAATTATGCAAGGGTGTGGCTGGGCTAATTACAATGGTAATCATTACCATCATGTACATTGCCCCATCCGGCATTATCGGCTTCAATCCCAAGATTTTTATTATAGAGTTGTATGCCAATTTGGAATGCGACTATAACACCACAATTTAAATATTGAATTCATATTTTTTATATTTTTTGAAATCGCGACAACTTACGTATAAAGTATTGATAACATCGTCGAAAAATTTTTGTGGCGTATTCCGAAGTATCTTAGGCAAGGCACCTTGAATAATAGTATTGCTGCCAATTATTCGCTGGCTCAAACACTGTAAACCTTTGCGAATCTAAGAAACAAAAAATTTAGGATTTGTTGAACTTATATTTTTTTTGCGTACAATCAATGAATACGATATAAGATACTATGTTTTTATCGTATTTGAATTCACATTAGATAATTACGTTAGATCTGTAGTTTGCAAAAATTTACAATAGAATTTTTTTTCTTACTTTATGTGTCATATGATATGAAAAACATTTATATAGAATTAGTTACATAAAATATATCTGCTAAAATAAAAATAGAACGACACGGAGCATTTAAAATTTATTTTACATATTTAACAGATAAAAGGAAATAAATAGTGTCACAAATAATGTATTATTGACGAACCAATAAAATCTATAAAATTTGAAAATTGTGTAAAAGAAAGAAGTTTTACAAAAGATTGTATGTTTTTCGTAATTCGAACAAACGTAGAAATTTTCGATCTCGATGCTTTATCATGTCGAAATCAATGTAAAATTATTTCTAAAAGCTTGATAACATACTGAAAAAAAATTCTGGTTGCATTAATTGAAATTCTGATTGAAAATGGATTCAATTCAAAACTTTCGGATTAAATCTGTATTATAATTCTAATTAAGATAACCATCAGAATTCTAATTAATATGATCAGAATCTTCTAGTTCGTTCGTTTTCAACCAGAAATTTTTCTGAGTGTCGATATTAGATTTCTCGTGAACTTCAAATACTGTGAAATATCGAAATGTGCTACACATTGACAGACTATTTGCCAGCTTGTCCAATACCTGTTCATGAAAGAACATCATCAAATGATCGTACAATCAACCTTTTCTTTCAAACCGTGACATGATAAAAATATACGATGAGATATATCGAATATGTGGGTACGTGAATAAATGTTGAAACAAATGACAGTTTTCATATTTTACTAAAAAAAGAAGATCTGATTAAGTCATATTTAGAACTTATGTTAGAAAATTATGAAAAGGACGATTTTGCTGAAACATCAAAAAGTTTAGCTACATATAAATCTGAAAATAATTTTATTGAACTGTCAAAATAATTATGTAAATGTTTAAATTGGTTGCTACAACATCAAAATTTTTGTAATCATCATGCTTGAGATTCCTACATAATTATTTTGATAATTCAATGAAATTATTTTTAGATTTGTATATAATTAAATTTTTAGATCAGCAAAATCGTTCCTTTCGTATAACAATGAATCTCTTCCAGTCAGCTGTACCGCGTAGAATAAATTTTAATAATTTATAGTATAGAAAGATTTAATTTAAATGATTTTTTTACTACAGATACAATTTTTACGCAATATCTAAGCAATATGTATAAAGCTCGTCGATTAGCTTTTCCTATCATAGAACTCTCATCTTGATTACTTATCGAAGACCGCAACTTTGCAACTCTTGCAAAGTTATTAAAGAGCATAGAAATATATCCGATAAAGATGCGCGGTGCGGCGATTTAAAGTTAGTCCAAAGCGATGCCTCAGCTACAAGATGAGGAATTAAGGGCATGATCGACCAAAGAGTCGATTGCCAAAGGACCGAACTTTAATGGTAGAATAAAGTTTAATCAACGAAATTTAATCCAATCCGCAGTATGCGGTGCCGAACTCACCGAGACATGCTCGGGCCTCGTTACGGAAACAATACCGCCGGGGAAGCAATTATTTTCGGGCTGTCACGTATTGTGCCACGACCGTTTACTCACCTCAGCTTCTAGCACGTTCTGACGATCATGGATTATTATCCAACCCATACGCCAACCTGGAACTAAAAATCTGCAAAGAAAAGAGAAATCAAAATGGGACTATTGTTGCCAGATTTCATTTTACACATCGTGAGAGTTTAACTTTAAAAAAGACTTCTAAATTGAAGGAAAAGATTCCTAAAGAAAAGTAACATTGCTCTGTATACAAAAATAATTGAGGCGTGCTATGGCAAAACACGTAAACACATACACACACACACACACACACACACATACATCGTAAGTACTACTTTTAATTTTTCAGAAGAAAGGAAAAACTTATTTTCTTGACTATCACTTCAAAAATTCTATAAAAAAAAATGTTGTAATAACTAAAGATATAAATAATCAGCCTCTTCAAAAATTTTTAATTAAATAATTCTAATTCTAAAAAAAGATCGTGTCAAAAAGTTAAAATTTCAAAACGTTGTAAGTCCAAATAAAAATGCAAATCAAAACATTTTACGTTTAAATAAAACTGCTAATTACATAATGACTTTCAATGTTTTTCAGTTGCACGACCTATTTTTCTCCGCTTGTAGCAGCATTTCTCACAAATATTTTCCAAATATTAGTAGGATATGATAGAACACAGCAACCTATTCATGCAATAAAAAGCATTTTCATAATTTTGGCACCTGCAATATTTTGCCGTGATACACCTCAATTAATTAAAAAATAGTTATGCAATTAATATAAAAATTATAAATTTTTATGTTGATATTGGGGAAAAACTATAAATTATTTATTAATTATTTCCTTAAATTGTAGATTATTGATTAAAAATTGTTTTTTAATACACTCACGATTGTTTGCAACGAAATACGAAATGGGTTTTTTGAATAAGCAATCTATGAGCAAAAGCTATCTTTATTGCGACATGCAATTTTATTATCACATGCGATGCGAATATCGTGCGATTACAAAAAGTTTGGTGTATATACATTATAAGTTTAATAAGCAATAAAAAATACATATTTTTTATAACAAACAGAAACTCAACGGAAGTAGGTTAATGTAATATTCTTAACTGCATTAATATTGTTATGAATATGTACCAACAATAATACTGCATTAAGATAATATTTTTGCCTGTTTAGTGCTTGCTTCTTCTTCTTGATTTTTCTTCTCAATTTGAGTATTCCTGTTAAATAAAAAAATCACTAAATGTAGTCGCACAATTCGCTTTAATCAATTTATCCGAAGCAGATTATGACATTTTATGATAAATATCACATATAAAAGCTATCTTCGGGAAAGATTAATTTTAAAAGTATAAGTTTTAAAATTCTCATTTTAAGATATCAGCAACTTGTTATGTAATAATCGTTAAATAATCATGTTATTAAATAATCATGTTATAACATATCATTCACTTATTCATTAATTTACTTCTATCGTTCATTTTATATATTTTTTTTATCTCATATTTGCGTGTATCGTGTACATCATTGAATTTTACATGAGAAACGCGATTTACAATGCTTGATACCAAAAAGTACCGCGCTGCGAAATCTGCGGCGTGTAAAATACACCATACTGCAATGAAAGACCAACAAGCTGCAGGAACTCATTTACAACTGGTATGACGAACGGTCGTAAATTAAGTTGCGTTTCAAATCTGATAACGTTAAAATAATGGAGGCATAATCGCGAAACTTCGGAATATCCGACCCTTCGGCTTTGATCGCGACGTTTTATTCACGCTCAATCAACTTCTCGTTCTATTTTCGAAAAAATCGAGAGAAAAATTTCACAGCGGAGCGCTTTCGTTCCAAGAATTCTTTCCGTCAACTTCACGAATCGCTAGTTTCGCTCCATACTTTTCGCGATGAAAGATAATAGAAGGTAACGTACTGAAAATAACTAAAAACCCGATGTAGGGGAAGTTGTCGGTGCTACATTTTCCAAATTATTTTGAAACCATTATTATCATCGCGTTTATAATGTTAGAAATAATTACAAAGACTATTTTCTTATCATTTTCCTGAACATAATTGTTACTATTATACAAGTATTATCTGAGTATTTTTATTTTAATGCTTATAGGCGTTTTTAGAATGTTAAAAAGCACAGGAATTTATTTCACGCTGTCTTTTCACCCTTTGGATCTTGAAAAAAAAAACCTTTTAATAACGTGATATTTTATTTCACAAAGGGTGGATTAGACGAACCGTTTTACTTAATATGTGAAAATCAGGAATGTTACGGAAGATTTTGCGTTTGTATTCTAGCGTCGAAATGTCAGGAGTTTCATAATCATTTTACACATCCCGACGTACCTTTTAGTCAGTCCGCTGCACGACAAAATAGGAACTTCGGTCGATAGAGACGCTAACGAGTGGAAAGTCCGTCCTGGAAATACCTGAAAACAGCGGTGAGGCGAAAAATGTATTTGCGCATAATATAGGCACATATGTTTTGCCTGCATGCAAAGGCATGTGACACAATATAATGCAAAAACCTGTGACAATCGTTATTCCGCCTTATCGAATTTTTCAAAATAGCTATTGTTATTATGCATATACAGTGAGTGTAAAAAGTGTCCGGAGAGATTTCTTTAAGAAAAACCTTGTTTTTTAAAAGTAAACATTAATTAGCAATTTATTAACAAAAAATAAAATAGATTATTCCTCTCAAAATTATTTTACTTAAAATGAAGTGTAATAATTAATATTACCTTAATAATAAGCGAAAAGAAGAATTTGTATCTATTATTTAAATGCAGAAAAAGTATTTGTACAGTCGAGAAATTTAATTTTTGAAATCATAAATTATTTTTGCAAAGCTCTTTTGTTTATATTGAGACAGAACGTATTTATTGTTAAAGAATTTTTAATTAATGTTCATTTTCTACAAATTTTAATGCTTTCAAAAGTTTATAAAAATTTACGTGTTAAATTCTCTTTGATGAATAATACATTTTATTTATACATTGTATATATATTATTAATATAATTTTTAAAATATACACAAAAATAAAATTCTTTTACAGATAATATTGAAGTAGAAAGACCTTGTTAAAAATACATAATTAATATAATTTATTTCTTTGTAGTTGCGCTAATTCATTTCTTACTATAAAATATTTTATCACTATCAACACAAACACACACAAATTAACTAAATATCTTGTACGTGCTAAAATAAAAAATCTTTTTAATCCGTTAATAAAGTGCATCGCGCGAATTCAGGCCACCGTGCATATCTGCAGTTCTGAATTAATTCCGTACTCTCTTCAAATAGAACAGGCACGATACGTGCTTTACTTGTTCCGCAAATGAAACGATTTGTCACTTGATACTTGGGTGGTAAGCGTAATATTCGGGCACGTACCATATGCTCGTAAATCTCATCGGCTATAATGGGTACGTAGTAATGAGCGGCGATGTCGAGAATGTCAAGTATATGGTCGCGGCTGAATACCGAGCCACACGGATTCGAAGGATTGTTTATAATAATTGCCGCCGTCGACTCGTCGATTTGCTCCTTTAGGTCGTCCAGATCGATCTCCCAATCGAGCTCCGGCTAGAAACGATTAATATTAATAGAATGCATTAACGAGAAGCCTCTCGGATTTTCATTTCTCCTCGTCTTTTTCCTTGATCTATATCGCGTAATATTGTATTTTGAGGTGGCTTAAAAACCATGCGCTTGCTCGATTATAAGTTCTTGAATAATTTTCTCTGAGCTTTTGACAGACAAAATTTTAATGTGGCAAAAATATTTCCACTTTTTTGAGAGAGTTTCATAAAATCTGTGTAAAAATGTTTTTCTTTTTAATTTTTTAATAGAATTTTTATTTAAAAGATTAACTATGAAAAATATTTAAAACCAAATACAAAAACAACATATGAAAAAAAAATTTGTTTGTGGAAAGACAATAACCCTTTCAAAAATATTTGTTATTAAAAAATCATAATGGACATTTGTTATTAAAAAGTCATAATTGTATAACAGTAAAATAATACAATATTTAACACGTATTTTATATATTACGGTTTTAATAAATGAACATTAGATACATTTGTATACTTGTCTTTTTTACTAAATTTTGTAATTGTGCTTACTCTTTAAATTTAGTTGCTTAATACTCGGTGATATAATTCTTTTATTGTGTATATTTTTAAAATTATTTTCCAACTTAGATATAAATTTATTAT
Source organism: Mycetomoellerius zeteki (assembly GCF_001594055.1). Taxonomy (NCBI): domain Eukaryota; kingdom Metazoa; phylum Arthropoda; class Insecta; order Hymenoptera; family Formicidae; genus Mycetomoellerius; species Mycetomoellerius zeteki. The sequence continues at coordinate 2,284,352 of NW_017256696.1, read as the reverse complement.
ATAGATTCACAAACTTATTTGTTTTATAATTATAATATTACTGGCAGTTAAAGGCAATGCTGAAATAATTTTCCATCTATACATCATCATTTTTCTGCAAAATTAGATCGCAAAAATAAAACAATTTATAATGCCAAAATAATTTTCATAGAAAATATATATTTTCAAAACTTTTAAATAGAATAATTTAAAAAAAAAACGTTTTTAATAAAGAGAATAAAGAAAAACAGAAAAAAATATTTGTATCAAAAATGATAAAGTACATGCAGTAGTAAAAGCAGACATTTGCATGGATTTTATAAAATTTATTGTTTATAAATAAATACACTGTATTTACGTGATTGATATGTAGGTATATGACGTATGAGTACATGAGCAATGTGTCAGGATTTACAAATTCCTTGTACATTTCATTTCATACACAATTAAAACTATGTAGTTATAATTACTTGTTGAACATAAAATAGTTTGCAACGTCGTGCAAAGAGAGTGAGATGTTAAAACTCGCCAAGCGAAGCTGAAAAGAGAGGAAACTGCCTCATTAGCACTTCGGTTTGAAGATCTCCGAGCGAAAGCACTGATTTATCGTGTAAATAGCAATGGGCGATTTAAATATGATTTCGTGCTGTTAAAAGTCATTATGCAATGACGACTTTAATTGGCTTAAATTAAATATTTTGCAAATAAAAAATAACTCTTTGTAAAATTTAAAATCAACGTAATTACACAAATTAAATTACAAAATTAGTTAATTTGAGAATTAAATTGTAAGTATTTGGAATAAAATTGTCTTTTGCATGACAAAATTTTGTTAATTATAGAAATAAAAATTTTTCAGCTTTAAAAATATGAAAATTATGAATATAAATTTGTTTTTTATATATTAAGTAAAAATATTGCTGTGCTGTTATATAATTTAACGAAACTGTAAACGTTTGCGACAAAGTATTATTTTAATTAATTTATTTTATATTGTATATATATATATATATATATAAAAGAATATGTAATTGATGCTGTGCTAAAAGATTTCATCCTCAGTGTACACTAAATGAATGGAATATTATGCACCCTCATTGTTTTTCGTATAAATGAATGCATTCACACCCTAGGTGGTCAATAAATTTAAAGATACTAACGAAATGGTATATTTTTGCATATAAAGTTGCATATTAAGCCCGACTGTACTACTTGAAGTGCGTTTTGTAATAACGCGTAACTTAAGAAATATAGCAGACGCTGTTACACACGTTTCTTATTAATGACGATGCAACACGGTAGCACGTATAGTACCTCTCTTTTACAAGCGCGATTATTACAGAGTAGCCATACGCTACAATATCGATCAATATTTTACTCATTATCACGATAATATAAAGCTGAAATCTGTTGCGCTATTCGTTGACAGATGCGTGATATTAGGTAAATAAATTAAAAAGTATTAACTGATTTTTCAGATATTAATACGTGACAGATAGGATACGTGTACAAAACAATATAATATTTTGAAAAAAGTCCTCACGTTTAAAAACTCAAACTTTTTATATTTCTGTAAAAAAAAAAGAAATTTCCACGCCATTTGTTTTCGACATGCTTTTTTTCAAATTAATTGTTTCACGTGTGCTCGAAAAAAAAGAAATTCGTAAGAAAACTCTGATCTTTATTTGTATAATCTTCGAGTCATCGCGAGAATAATTGCTAAAATTTTAATTTGCGCACACATTTGACAGAAAGTGTAAATCACTCTGATTTCTTTTTTCGATAAGAATACTCACACATAAATTGTACGTTTTGACCGTAATACCGAGACCTTCCGCCAGCGTTCGATAGATGGAAAAACCAGGGCGTGGAATTAGGATGTTTTGGCCTTCTCGAGCTAAAACCGTAATACACAAGTCGAGTGCGCAAGAACATCCACTGCACAGGATTACATCCTGCAAATATAGAAATACAAAATATTTTATTTCCGCATGTTTTACTTTTATTTGCGTTATATTAAATGTAGAATGGAAACGAAAAGTAATATTTTTAAAGTAACATATTTTTATATTTTTACAGGCTTTCGTATATTTTTAAATGGATTTGTTTGATATGATAAAAATATTCCAGCATTTTGATATTGAAATATAAAAAATACATCTATATGATTAATCAAAAAATTGATAAATTATTTGTTACAAGAATTTTCCTGCAGGTAAATAAACTGAATATAATATACATGTTGAACGTAATTGCATATATGGTGATATGGAAGAATATATATGATTAAAAATGTTTTAAGGAAAAGAAATAAAATAATATTTCCGTACAGTAAATATTTTAATTTTGCTACTGTTATCCAATGAAGGTTTTACAATAGAATTAATATTTAATATTTGTAATTTAATATATGTTTAAATAATTTAATATTTTAATACGTCATTTGTAAAAAAAATTGGAGATTTGTTTATTCGTTAACATCATTAGCTATTAAAAGTATATAATAGCATTTTACTACTATACTTCTTTTTCTATCTGTAATTTCACGGCGTGATTATTCGCGACTGGCGACATCAAGTTAATTAACTATCTTTAGGATCGTATGACTATAGGACTACTCGGAATATGCAATCGACCACGTCATCCCCTTATAAAATCCATTTCTCGGACCTTCTTTTCTCGTGGCCTTCTTTTCTCGTAAAGAAGAAATTTATGACTTATTAATATTAAAACAGCTTGGGCAAAATTTGACTTCTCGCCATTCCTATTGAATAAATAATAACAATATTGATGTTGAATAAATAAATTACGGTTTAAACACGTGATAAGAAATTTCAATGTCACTTCAAATTTGTTCGCGACACGTGTTGGACCTGCGACATTTGATAGAAGCATGTGATCATCCTACCTTGGAATTGACTTTCACAAATTCGTTCGAGCTGTATTCAGCTACAGCTTCTCGCGCCATTTCATAACCTGTAAAATAAATAAAAATTCATTTTTTATGTTGCCGAATAAATATAAATAATATAGGTAATGATTGTTATTGCTTAAGTCATGCAATGAAAATATCTGTTTATTAATAATTTAATAATTTATCATACAAGATGGACGTGTCGCATCAGCCTAATGAATAAATGCGATAATTATTTTCAATATTATTTAAATTAATAATCTATAATCGCTTGGAACATTAATAATGTAATATGTATCTACATGAAATTTATGTCAAAATTTAATTTTTCTTATCATTTCTATCGTATTCCAAAAATTTCCCGTAAACTAAACAAAATTATTTAGAATTTAGAAGACGATATACACTTAAAGACCTCATTAAAAATTACCTATACTCGGTGCATATCCATTGTATAATTGCGAAGCGACGCTATCTTGAACAGCCTCGATCACTTCCTTTGGTGGTATTAAATTGCCGAAACTTGTAGGATCGCCTTAAAACAGAACGTGTAATGAAATCTCAAAGTTCGAAGTTAAAAAACTTCACTATATTTATTTATTGTTTATCCTGCAACTGTAGATGCTTGTAAGCTCCTTACAAATATGACGTAAATCTAGTTTTTCGTCAATCATTCACCACTGTATAGTTTCGCGTAAACACCTAATTACACGTATACCATGTTGTTATAATTGATTACTGGATTCAACTTGGATAACCGTAGGAAAACGCCAGTTTACAGACGTGCTGTCAAAGCGCAACGGAACATTCACCGTGCAGCTCGCATTCTGGATATAATTGAAATTAATTAATTGTTTCCCGGAGGCTATTCGTCGTAGTCAATCCTTGTTGCGACATTTCTGTTGCGAGGCAACAGCGTGACGACGAAATAAAATCTGAGCTCTGCGAATGCCACGAAATTTATGTAATTACAACTTCGCCATTGTTAATTTGGTGGAAAGATTGTATTTCGATGACGTTGAAGTTAGTACTTTCCAATTACATTTTACATTCCTATTGTAGCAAATGTCAATAAGAGTACGTACGAACATTTAAATTGTTGAGTTATAAGTTATTAATTACGCGAATTGAATGACGTATGTAGGTATAACTCTTATTCAAATTTTTCATTTAAATGTTTATATTATTTTTCATTAATTCACATATATTACTTCAAGTTATATAAAGAAATGCGTATAGAGTTTTGTTCAACATAATTTTGTACAGTTATGCAATTAAAAAAGAAATAAATCAGATTTAATCAGATCTATATATATTTTCAGGAATAGATAAATTTTTTAATGTTTTTGTTAATTTTATTAATATATTTATTACTATAACTTTTATATATTATTTTTTTTGCATTTTTAACTTTATATTATATTTCAAACTTCAGTGTAAATAAAAATTTATATCCGCGTTTTTATTGTATATAACTGTGCAACGAAGAGTGGTGCACTAGCAATATCTTTTTTAGATAAATTTTGTTCTAAAATTTAACATATACATCTCTTCTGAGTAAAGAAATTTTTATTAGTAAATTAAATTTTTTTTATTTTACATAACTTTTCACATAATTAATAATTTGTTAACAATTCAAAGATTTTAGTACCACTAATTAATGTTATGAAACTCAAAATCTGTTTTAAAATATTTTTAGAAGTCAAACACTGAAATACTTTATTGATATACGAGATATATACCCAGCGTATATTCCAAAATTTGCGTACATGGAATGCCCAGTGCGATTTTGTGTGCCAAAAGAAACAACCTTTTTCCGTAACAAAGTTGTAGCCGAGCAATAGTTTTGAAACGAGAGCAGTTTAAAGTTAACGAATGTACGCTCTAGAGTTACGCATGAATATATCAGAAGTGACACAAATTCTGGGATATTTTGTTACATAGACGCACTATATTTAGTACACTGTATCTTAATATGAAAAATTTTCAAAAAAGATTTTCATTTCTATCAAAATTTTTTTAGAATTTTCAGTTTCTTTTATAAAAAAAAATTCAAGATATTCTTATACCGATATCTTATTGTGTTATATTCCTTATTTTTTCATCTACAGAAACCAAAAGTAATATTATACTATATGAAAATTTTTATGTCACTGTCATTCTATTTTCGATGCTATAATCTTCTTCGAATTGCATATGTATAAAACAAAAGAAAGCTCTTGAAAATGTGTACAGCCGCTGGCACATCCGGTCGGGATTTGTGTATCGAAATATATTTAGATTAGCGTGCTCGTATGTCAGTTCTATTCTATTCCACTATAAAATTTGTTGAGGACGTTTTTCCGATATATTCTGACACATCCGCATTCTGTGCTATACTCGTGTTCTGCAAATGTTAAGGGGACTCACGCGTCACTACCATCGCCTTTTAACTTTTCATCGCTTTTTAAAACTCCTCTGGATAGTTAAAATCGCGTATCCCAGTAGAGGAGAGGTTTAAGAAACTTTCTGAAGAATTAAAGAAGTTAAAAAGAAACTGAAAAGAACAAAAATATGCGATTAATTCTCACAGACAAATATTCTCGGTGCTTTAGTTTTACGTGCGTATTCAGTCAGACGGCGTCACAGCCGTTTTCATCTCTGCTGTCAGTTTCCGCAAATAAAGTTTCTGATTAAAGAGAACATATCGCTCTCTTATATTTCAAAAGTGATATAACTCCAACAATTAAATTTGTTAGAGAAGAGGAAAATTATTGTTCAATTTGACAGAAAATTATTGCAAATTGATCAAATAATATCAACAAAAAGAATGTATTCTTTAAGGCGTCTCCAGACGTATGGCCAACGTATACGTCAACAAAGCATTAAAAGCATTATTTTTTTTCTTTAAAGATAAGTGGCGTAGAAATTTGATCGGGCCAAGTATATTGCGATTGTTTCACTGCCTCGAAAACTGTTATCCGGTAAACCTTTGTGTGAAAAAGTTATTCCCTCTAGAAATACACAGAAAGTCGTCAAACGAAATATTTTCTATCCTGCATCGCGTATATGCGTATCAATATTTTTTAGAATAAACTGCATGGTAAGTTTTAATATTTCTGAATGAGAGAGATGAAAGGAAGCAAGTTAACCCGCATTTTTAATTGAATTATTCAAAAATTAACACGATGAAATGTATAATAAATATTAATGCGAATATAGAAATTTATATCCTAAATTTAAGCGACAAATAATATAACTATTGAAATAGGTTGCATTTATATAAACGATACGAACGGACAGTAAAGATAAGATAGCGTGTAAATGTAAGCTTATTTTTTTGCGTTATAATCTATAAAGTAATTTATACAAAACAATTAGTGAAATTATGTAGACTCTAAAGAAATGAATAAAAAATGAATAAAAAGCCTCTAAGACCCGATGCTAGATATTATTGCGAATTATAATTCATTTTAAATAATATTACAATAAATATACTAATAATTATATATACAAATATATTGTATAGATATACTAATAATAATTTATATAGACATGTATGAAAGTTCACTGCAAACGCGAAAATACATTAAATATAAATAAATGGGTTATTAATTGACATTTATTTATGAAACTCAGTAAAATAATTATATCTTGTAAATTTCTTTTAAAATAATACATAATTTATATCAAGTCCATAATTTGATGATAGATAATAGTGTCAATGCATTGTTATGATAAAAAAAATTTCAAATATTACGACACGTAATTATTTCTTATTCAAAGGTTCAAGGGGCAAAGATTCAAGGATTCAAAGGGCAAAAATTTCAGGGTGGGAAATATCGATTTCAAATATTTATAAAAGATACTACAAAAATTTGATACGATAATAATAGACTACCATATAGCAGTATAAATGAATTTATGAAGTTATCCCAAAGATAACACACGAAAAATTCTATCGATATTTTATGCGTTTTTAAAAAAACGAATAGGTCACGTGTGTTGAACGCAGTTTGGTATTTCCAACCCAGTTCCTATGGATCTCTAGAGTTGCTCAAAATGCGCTTTTTCATATTCTAGCATATTTCTCTCGCATGGGATATATTTGACCTTCCATTTTTCACCAATCCGTCAAACTTTTTTCACATCAAGCTCCAGAGATCATGCATATTGAGGATCTAACCGTACTCGCGGGGAACAGCGAAAGTTTGCAATTTGTATGCATTTACCCGCGTTTACCGACAAAGCCGGTATTCAAAACCTTTGTAGGTGACCCCTATTTGCGTAACATTTTTCACAAAGTGCCGCAAATAAAACGAATAAAATTAATAATTTTGTATTTTTCATCCTTATGCATTTAATCTTTTATACATTAATCTTCAATATATTTAAGCTATTTAATTATCACATCCATTCTCATACATCAGTGACACTAAACGTAAATTATATAATTTCGCTTAGACGCGTCACGCTTTTATTAAAAAAACGAAAAAACCCATGACGTATAATCCTCCCTTTTATTTTAAAGAAAAATGATCATCCTTACCTCGCGTAAAAAGAAAAACAACTGTTTACATCATAGCTGCGTTTAGGGAGCGCGCTATCAGCACTATTTGTGTCATGCTATTCTTGTTTCACGTCTAGTGGACGATGAAGATAGAATGACACAAATGTCTCTCCAAACGCAGTTTATATTATGATAGACTATTTTGTATTTTTCTATCTTTTGTACACAGCGCAAAAGAATGGCAATCCTAAGAATTCCAAAAAATCAACAATGAATTTTAAATATTATAATACAAGTAAGGTATCGCTAGGAAAATTCTTAAATATGAATTTAAGATCAGAAAGATCCTTCTCGTACAGAGCAAGTGTTTTTATAATTAGACTCATAATAAAACAATTCCTACACGTGGAACTCACCAATAGACAACGCGATCATCTTCTTGTCAGGATTGGGCTCGACGACGATATTCTCTATGATCGATCTTATGGGATTGTGCGTTTTCCGAGCGATATCAGAGGCGCAAACATTCCAATGTTCACGGAAGCTGGGCACCAACATCTTGTCGCTCGCAAAAAAGTGCCTCTCGGAAACTTGTCTGTTGATATTGCCGGTAAATAATCAGTGGATGTGTGTCCGGTAAATAATCAGCACGTGTGTCCCTAAGAGAATGCTTGAGTGTCTCGACTCGCACGTTTACGATCAACGATTCTCGCACAACTGATACACTATCGATACGATCGACGATTCTCGTGTAGCTGGTCCTCCGTCACTGAGTCTCGATTGAAACAGCGTCATTAATAAACGAAATGCTCGACGGAGGCTGGAGGACAAATGAACCGGTCGGATTGGTCTGTTCGGCACCACACCTTCTTTTAACTAAATGGATTGCCTACTTATACGTAGGGAACGAACGCTTCGAGCAACTTCGACGTAGTTGTCATCTACACAGAAACAAACAGAGTGCTTCTCCGTTTCTCCTCCACCAGCCTCTACTGGTCTCCGTTGCACCTCCGGAGTTTAGAATGTAGAACCTTATCTCCACCGATTCTATTTTGTTGCGTCTCTCTAATGTTTATGCAATTATACCTGGTAACTGTTTACTCCAAGTTACAGTCATGGAGATTATTCGAGTGCTGTTTCGATATGACGATTATGACAACGACGACATCGCGAACGTGCATTTGCTTGTTAATTGAGTCTGACAGTGTTCCTCCCGCTTATCTAATACGCTCGGCAAATTTGAGGGATGAATAGGTAAATGCAAAAATGATAGTTATCTACAAAAACTTAGATAGAAATTGTCGATCGAAGAAGCGTAAATGCATAAAAAGATTTATGGATATAATCGTGTTAAATATATCAAGAGACACGGTAGTGTTCCGCGCTAAGTGTACGCGTAGTGCAAAACTGTCCCGTATTTACATATATGCGAACTGACTACTTGCGAAATTATTGGATCTTGGAAACGCAGCTGAATCGATCGAGTTCTTATTAGGCTTAATCGATCGATAGTTTGGGTTTGAATTACATAATAAAAATGTTTCTATTCTTCCTATACGTGCCCTACGAACGGAAATATATAAAGAAATGGAAATTTCCATCAAAAGATACGGTAATATCTCACGCCAAGTACATGCGTATCGCGAGACTGCCCCGTGTATTTATACATAAGCCGGCCAGTTGCGAGTGCCTGAGATTATCAGATTTCAGAAACGACGGCTGGGCCAATTGATTTCTTATCAGGCTTAATCGATGATTTGGATTTGATTTATATAACAAAAGGATTTTTATTTTTCTCTACGCATATCCTATATGCAAAGATACCACAATATAAAACTCGAATCTGTAAATTTATTATTAAGGAACATCATTGTCCTTATCGACTTTTTGTACGGTTATTTTAGCATCACTAGATGGCTCAGACCATATAACATTTCGTAAGATGAACTTGAGAGCGAGGGAACAAAAAAATGAGGCAACTGTATTCTTAAATTCTTATTGAAGAATAATTCTGTTTCAATCTAAGCGGTAGTACTGTTTTTGTGTCATACAAGCCAAAAATATTTAACATAAAAAATTTGGTGCTGCAATCTTAACTTTACACTCAAAACAGTGATCTTACAGTTACAGCGAAAATTATCTAAGTACGAAAAATAGGAATAGATAAATTTCTAGCAGGTACATATTGGATATGTATTGCATCTAATTATATAGATGACAGAGATAGAATTTAGATTTGTGCTATAAATTCTATGCGTATGATATATAATTTTCTATCAGATACAAAAATTCAACTATAATTCTAGCTGCAGCAGTAAAATTTTTTACGTGTACATTGATTAGATACTCTTGCTCAGCAAACGAATGTTAATACTCACGTACACTGAAAAAAATGCATATAATTTTACATGGAAATTACGTGTATATGACTGGAAAATTATCTAAATTACATAAATATGCTTGGAAATTTACTGGAAATTGTAAATTTCCAATCATATTTAGGCAATTTTCCAGTCATGAACATGTAATTTCCATGTAAAATTACATGCATTTTTTTCAGTGTATGAGCGGTGTTTACATATATGTTATTATTTAGTGCACCGTTACCGCATAATTTTCTCAGATCCTGTAATTCCAATTTTTTAAGAAAATTATTGAAAGAAAAGGGAAATTAGTAATAAAATAAATAACAACAGTAACAGAGAATGTTGGGAAAATCGAAGATAAAAATGAATTAGTTCTTTACTTTACTCCTAAACCTTTTTATTTGTCAATAATAAATAAAAATAACAATAGCATTTCTTAGCATAAATATTTCTTTATTATATAAAAATTTAATATTACAGTACTTTTTAGTATTTTACTATTACATATTGATTACATACCTATCACAACTTGATCTTACTTCAAAATTGATCTTATCATTTCAAAATAAAATTATTAAAATACTTCTCTAATTTCTTTTTGATAGTCGTTGTTTATTCAAAGCATAGTATATTCAAAATTACAGTATTCAAAGTACAGTATTCATAGTATATTCAAAGTTACATTAAAATATTGATTATATTACTGGACTTCTACTATTTTATTATAAATAAATTGATATAAATCACTTCACTTCGAGAGAGAGAGAGAGAGAGAGAGAGAGATGGAGAGAGAGAGAGAGAGAGAGAGAGAGAGCTATTTTTATGCTAGATTTAATGTGATAATGATAATTACGTATATAATATTTTTGAGAATCAATGAAATTAACTGACGCAATAGCGCTTGCAAATACCGTTATTGGACAATGTAAATTCAAATGAAATCGTAACAGTACAAATACGAATATGGATTAAATAAAGCTTCAATATTATATTAAAGCGAACAACGGAACGTTGGCTCTTGCTTGGAAATTTTGCATAAAAACGAGTAATAGTTTTTGTTAACATATTGGTAGTTAACATATTGATAGTTCGATATTATCACATTTAAAAAAAAGTTAAAAAAAGTATCACGTGTGCGTGCTTCTTTCAGAAAAAATCGTTACATGAATTATTACATAAATTATTATACGCACTTATATAATGTGTCCTTGAAGAAAAAAATAACTTCTTATTCCAAACCTATTTTCCAAACTATAAAAATAAGTTTAAAATAAGAAGTCATTTTTTTCTTTAAGGACATATATAAGCGCGTATAATAATTTATGTGATGATTTTTTCTGAAAGGAGCACGCACACTTGGCGCTTTTTTTTACCTTTTTTTAAAAATAGAATTAAATATTTTCAGTGAGTGTCCTCACCTAATTTCTTAGCTTATGGATCTTCTCGGTATCATCTTTCGTCCTTGCGACATAGTCCAGTCAATAGATCATACTACATAAAAGATAACTATCAGAATGTAAATCAATTTATTTTTGTGATACAATTGCTCAGTTTCAAAGTAAACAGCTACTACTAAATGTATGCATCTAATAAACAATAAATTAAATTTGAGTTAAAGTTAAAAAATAAATTTTACAGTGGCTGCATCCAGCAGAGAAAACTAATCAGTTAAAGCTTAGTGATTAATAATTAAATAAATTAATGATTAATAATTTAATAAAGGGCCAGCCTTTATTAACAAACCGATAATCTGGGATACTCGTAACTCGTTGACTTGCGTAAAGATACGGGGCGGTTTTGCGCTGCGCGTCCATTTGGCGCGAGACACTACCATATCTCTTTGGTATCTCGTGACAAATGTAAAAAATAATTAATATGAGAGAAATTGATCAACAGATTTTGATTAAAAAAACATATTGACGTCTATGTTGGCGCAATATATAGTAGTATAAGTAATAAAAAATTATAAGTACATTAAAAGAGAACAAAGACAAATAAGAGTCATGCGCGTCAAAGGGCTAATATATTTAATAAAACTGTCACAAAATTACACATTAAAAAACACTTTGCAATAAAAAGTTTAACACATACGTTTCAACTCACTTCTGAGTCATTTTCGGTGCACTTCAGAATTAATTAGCTATGCTGATAAATAAATGATAACGAATGGGTAGCTATAATCTTGCGTCCAATAATAGTAATTAAAAGAGTCTCAAACTAAATAAAATTTTGCCGAGAATGTCACCAGCAGTTGCACGACTGGATAGAAAATCTAATACTGAAATGAGCAAAATAACTGTAAATTCGCTAGAGGGATATAAAACATGTAATATAATTTCAAATTAATTAATATTTAAGTTTCTATTCATATTTCGAAAGATATTTTTCCTAAAAACTTATATTTTAAAATTACTTTTATATAGCAGGCAATGAAAATATCAAATTTCCTTAAAAATAAGCCAATAAAGATATTAAAGAATTTTATTACATGAAACATGGGCACATACTTATCGCACGTAACAACAACAAATTTTTTAATGTCACTTAACACAAAATAAACATCTCGTATATTTAGAAAAATAAATTTTCCTCGTATATTTTATTTTCGTATTTGCTAGTTTTTACGTGTTATTCGCACATCACTTTCTTATTATATTAATAAGCTGTTTCTGGAATTAAAAATCAAGGACATTTTTATTAAAATAAATACAGAAAACTCGCAATGTATATAAAAAAATGAAAGTACTCTTTTTGTCTACGTTCTTTTTGTGTCTGCTCGAATAGATCTAATGAAAGACAAAATTAACTGGAAATTTGTTAAGTTAAAGTGCGATGGAAACTTTTTAGCAAGGCTTTCTTCCTTTCAAAATGAATCTCAGAAGGAATGCTGCGACGCCGGTTTCGTGATGTCAAACTTTGTCGAGCTGTCGGGACTGGGCTAAGATGGAATTTCACGTTTCGTGGCTCTATTTTACAAGATGCGGCATCTGTATCGAACCAAGGCTTCTCTCGTTGGAAGCTCGACTTGCTTGCTATGCTAAACACATTGGCCTCAGCAGGATTCCTTTACAACGAACGTCTCTCCTAGCTGCGCTCTTTGAGATTCTCTCGTAAACTTTCTTGCTACGACATCAATCGATACTGAGATATATCGGAATTTTCTTCGAGACGAGAATCTTGAGTAGAAAGTAACGTGATAGCAATAATATTTCTCAAACGTAACACAAAATATTACCGTATTTGAAAAGGAGATTGTACGTAATATAAAAACATATAAAATGTAACAGCTGCACCAGATATCGCTTATGACTATAAAGATAAGAATTATATTGAATCTATTAGCGCTGGATTTGAATTGAAATTCAAACATTGATTGCGACCAGCGATATAAATTGATATTTCTGTGATGCAATTTCACGGCTCAATTAAATAGATTATAGTTCAATAAAATTTTGAGATTATAGTTCAATAAAACTCTGGATAAATTTTGTACAGCCCCTGAATGCTCACAAATTATCGTTTTGACAAATAATCGTATTAGTCATGATCGAACCAATTATAATGTAAGCTATAATATGTAAAAAATAATTTATAAAAAATTAATTAAAAATCTTTGCTTATAATATTTTTGGTAATCCATTTTATAATTTTATTGATACTGCAACAATCGATGATTTTGCAAATAAACAAAATAGCAAAATAAATTTTTGGAATCATAAAAAAACATTTTAATGTATATCCTTGAATTTTTAAAGACTATCATGTACATCATTTCTCATTAAAAATTCATACTCCGGTTCATTACGCCATTGGCTGATTAATTTCTTTAATGATGCATTTAAATACATAATGTCATTGATTGTAAAATATAAATTTTTCTTTGGATCTTTCGTAAGGAGACATTATTTGAATATTCATTATTTTAATTCTTTACAAGTTGGCTCTTCTTTGGAAGCTCGTCTCTGGTTGCTATGCTGACCGACTCCGAAAAAACTTCTTGACAGCGCTTCCGACAAGAATATCTTCCTTATCGTATCGTTGCCAGATAAACTGGCATAATAGTTCTTGTCGGTAATATTACTATATCTGCGATTTAAAAAACCGCGTATATTCCTCGCTACACAATAAATCTTACATCATAACTGTAGCATTATTCTAACGCTCTGACTTCGTTTTTATATGTTTTTATATAATGTTATGATTATATTTTTATTTTTAAAAGTTATTTAAAAAATTTAATTTTGTATTTTTTATCTTGTATAACTGATTTTACTATTTTTATTTTTATCAAAAAACTTTTATTAAAATGCATATATTCGTTATAACTACTTCTACAGAAAAATCTCATCGTTATCGAAAATAAAGTATACCAATAATTAATGAAAGATCATAAAAAATCTCATGGTCATTGAAAATGAAGTGAGTATAATAAAGATTAATGAATAGGACAATTTATTTTTAATTATTTTCTTGTAAGCGTAATTTATTTTACTATTTTTATTTTTATGGAAGAATTCTTATTAAAATGCACATAATTCATAACAATGATGTCTACAGAAAAATCTTGTAGTCATTGAAAATAAAGTATAATAATGATTAATGAATGGTCATAGAAAACTTTCCTCGTCATGAAATAATTAATGAATGATGAGGTTAATTAAAAATAGATGTCTGCTTGCATTGTTACAGTAACTCTGGCCGTAGCAATTTTTTATAGAGTGTTTTGTTACAATTTTGCAATAAACTTACTTTTCCAAAAAAATAGTACTAGTGAAAAAGCAGATGGGACTATAAACAGTTACCGTGACCTAGATCTATCAAATTCCTCTGTCACTCCCCCGCTTGTTTTCGAGATTTAGCAGTGTATTTAGCCCTGTGCTTTTGAGACTGCTCACCCTCTTATCTTCTAAATCTTATTCTAAGAAAATAACGAATATGAGAAATATATGTGCGGAAGTTGATATAAAATTTATGTAGTTACCAAGAAATAAGGTAATAACCATTCAACCTCAGTGAAACTTATACTCTCTCTGTTGTGCCAACCTTCGGTTAGCTGCAGTGGGGAATAAAAATTACATGAAATTGTTTGTACTATCAATTTTCTTAATATTTAAGATTTGCGATCTCAACATCACCACAAAAACATGTCTTTTTAAAGATTGGATAATATAAAAAAGTTGGACGAGCAACAATAGAAAAGCGTATACAACAAAGGCTATATGTTTCAAAAAATAAATTCGCGTAACTCTGTAATGCTCTTTGCGTGCCGTATATCGTATTCTGCACTCAAAATATCTTCCATAGGTCGACTTGATATATGCATAGGGAAATGTCGCAGTATCTCGATGGAAACTCGCAGAAGAGTGCAAACTCTGCGTACATTACAGGTGGAGCATTGTGTTCCGTTTCGATTCAATCCTCGTGCCATTCAACAAGACGGCCGTTCACACCCTGATCGAATGTGGCGTTACAAATACGAGTGAAAGGCTGTTTGCATGTAAGAAACGCAAACGTATGCTAATGAATCAATTGGCGATATCAGTCACGACAAAGTAAATAATACGCAGCTGTATATCTTATATTTACGTTTGCACCTTGATCCGAGAAATTGATATATCACAGCCTTCAAATAAACAAATCGACAACAGCTTGTGAATAAATAAATTCCTAACATTTTCTTTTTCCTTTTCTCTCTTTCTTACATTAACGACTTTAAGGTAATTCTAAAGAAACTAGATCTTGAGTAATGTTATTTTTATTACTTGTATTTCTCACATTAGCTGAGTAGAAAGTTAATTTCACGTTATTATTTTGAGAAAATCCAGGGATTTTAGAGATAGAAATGCCGTACATTGAATTTTACAACTGATATAGATTCCAATAATTACATTATCAAGACTTATGTAGTTACCAAACCGAAAAAAATATCTTCAAGAATGAAAAGAATATTTTACAAATTGCGTGTGAAGCGAAAAGGAAACTAATCTTCCGTCTGCAATCATATTTCTACTGCCTCCGTCTACAATCTGCGTCTTTTTTTCTAGTGCAAGTTTTTTACTATTCTTTCAAAAAATATGGAAAAATTTAAGATTACTTTTCAACATCTCTATTACATTACCAAATAGTTTTTTAACTCAAATATATTTAAAAAACTTTCATTCAATCCGCCCTCCTTTATTTCAAAGAAATTTAAGAAAAAATTTTGCTTGTGCCAAAAAAAAATTCGGAAGTTAAATATTATTTAATATATAAATTAGATAATACGTTTTAAATATGATTTAATATATTAATTATTTTTAGAATTTTAAACCCTTAAAATCTTTTATTTTTGTAATGGATTTTTATCGAATTAATGAAGGATTAAATGGTTTTTGACTGACATTGATCTTGATCAATTTCTTATAGAATTCCGCAAGCGTTTTAACTTTCTTGACACGAAGACAGCCCTTCGAAACTTTAAAGTGCACCCGCGACGTTAGTATGCTAGCAATTTCCCTTCTGGAAAAACAGATTATCATAACGAGACATTTGAGTATACGCATGAAATCGCCGCGAAAAATCGCGCGGATGACAGTTTATGTACTTGCGTGCTGTATGAGTAAACGAATGGCCTTGCATGTAACGATGATAAAACACGCATAACTTGTTTCAGGCAAGATTAACAGCTCCAAAATTCTTTGATGAAATTAGAATAAATTTTACCGAAAATTTACTAAACATCTATTTTTATTACATATATTTGTAGATATGATAAAACTTAATTAATATTTTTATCAAGTTTACTTTTGGAATGCAATAAAAATTAAATTTATTCTTATGTTCGGGAAACTTGATAAAAAAATTTAACATTAATTACTTATTTATTATTAATTCTACTTATTTAATATTATCTTAATTAGATATAAATTTTTGCTAACAGGAATTTAACTCAAATTAAAAAATTCGTAACGAATTGTTTTTTTTTTAGATCTCTTTGTATTCATACACGGAAAAAACGATTTTGCTAAAAAATCTCTAAAAATTTAATTAGATATAGATACTTAAATCTGAAAATAATTTTATTGGGTCATCTAATTATATAAAACGCTTAAACATTGATGACAATGCTACAAAAAGTTTTAACATTCTAGCAACCAGTTTAAGTGGTTACATAATTATTTTTAGATCTATATCTAGCTAAATTTTTAGATATTTCTATAAAACCATTCTTTTCCTATATACATATATTTCGTACTTTTCTACTGGCAAGTTTTTATAACGATTATCATCTATAATAAGATATAGCTGCGTCTGCAAAATAAACTACTCCGACAATAGAGATTTGCTAGAATAAATTCCTTACTCTTGCGATGAAATGAGTATTCCGTGCAAAATATCTCTTGAATTCAATTAAAGTCTTGCAATAATTATGCACTGCGGAAAAAGATACTCAAGAAAATGTTTCCTGCAAGTAAAGGACATGCACAACAGTAATATGGATGAAGCTATCAATCCGCTTTTGTCGTTTGAAAAATATTTGCGTATAAAATTGATAGATTAATATGAACTGAATGAGCAATCATTTCTTTTTTTTGTCACGTTTTCCCTCTGACCTTTATAAAAATTTTTCATTACTTTATATGCAAATGTCGCACTGGCGCACTTTTTAGGAACAGATATAAACAAGTAAAAATGAGTCGGTAAAGTTTGAAAATAGAATTTTATTAGCTACGTAGCAAAATACCTATTTATTTAAATATTTGGCGTCACACGATTACCAGGCTAAGATCGTTTATATTAATATACAATATGTAAAATGTGCCATATTGGATATGGGCAGTGTCCGTGATGGTACGATAAACTTAGACTTCAATACGAGATTCATACGAGAGAATATAAATATATATTATTTTACATGCTAGAATAGAGTACGCTATAAAGGCACTTGCTTGAATAGTTATACATATAAAAAAAGAAGAAAACACATATGGCGAAAAAGAGGAAGCGCGAGGATAAAAGAGCGGATAACGAATGAGAAGGGTGGCTCTCGGAAAAAGAAACTATCCAGAGCGTCGAGAGCGTCCTGACGAGGGGCGAGGAGGCAGGAAATAATGAGGACAAGACGTGGCTGCGGAACACGTTTGAGGCAGAGGGAATCACAGGAGAGAAGGATACGTCCGTTCTCTTTATTTCTCAACATCGTCGACACGGATCGGACGATGTCGTCTGAACTTCCGTTCCGTCGTACCATTCACAAAACGTTACCGCTCTTTTCTTCCTTGTTATCAGAGAACGGAACATTCACAATTCCGACGAGTTCAATTTTCCGTGCTACGGAGACGCGACAAAATGTATCCCGCGCGAATCGAACAAATTTTCATTATCTCGAATAAACATAGAGATCATTTCCGCGTGGAATTTCTAATGTTGAGATACTGAACTCAACGAAATTGTATCGGTTTCAATCACTGCTCGTTTATATTCGTAATGATAGTTTCGCTTCGATTCTCGTGTAAAAAAAAAGGGAGAAAAAGAAGTGTATTGCATGTATGTCACGTGTGTATGTTGTTACAAATGTATATGTATGTGTGTATGTATGTATGTGCATGTATGTGTTCTATGTGTAAACGGTGGCACGTACGTTTATGTATTCTTTATACAAACTTGGCAGCGACTTATTCGGGATCTAAGATTGCCCGCCTTTAAGGTCTGTTTTTCGGGGCTCCTGAACTGCTGGCCGTCTTCTATGGTCACCATCCAGAAGCTGAACTGATTAGAATAGTAATGGCAGTGTCCTTTGGCGCCGTTGCACTCGATGAACGGTGTGGCGCGGAAGTCCTCCAGGCAGGAACCAGGACTCGACAGGGACTGGCCACCGCCCTGGGAACCTGCGCCGGTGTGCTAAAAAGATGGCAAAGAATTTTTTTTAATAAGCATTATCTAAGTTTCAGCATCCAATTTTTATATTTCCAATTTTTACATTTTTACTAGAATTTTGCAATTCCAGTTGAATGATCCAAAACCACAGCCGAATCTGAATTTTCTTTATTCAATTCGGTATATTGAACAAATAATTTATTACAAATCTCAATACATATTTTATAGTACAAATTAAACATTTACATAGCAAATAAATATTTACTTAAAAAATTCTAGTTAAATAAAATTAATTTTTGTATCAAATATAATAAATATATTTCTAGTAAGTATTTAGGTTAGTACTGTCCAAACAAATACTTATTAATAAATTTCTTTTCAGTGTATTCACGAATCCAGTGTACTTTTATTGTATCTTTGTTCAAAGTTAACATAATTGAACGATTTTTGTTTCATTTTGAAAGTGAAAATTCAAGAAATAAGATCGTTTAACTTAAAATTATGTAAGGTTGTGAAAAATATTTATAAATAATTTTTCACAACGTAGTTAAAAAAAATTTTGACGTTTACACTTGATGAAATTTTAAAGCAAATATCAATTAGGGTTAAACATTAGAAATTGTTAGTAAAACAACTGCCTCATTTATTAGCTACTCAAATATCATTGTCAAATCGTTGAGAAAGAAAGAACGTTCCGAATAAAATGAATCTCTTTTTCAGCGAGAGACAAATCTTTGCCTCCTGACAACGCATTGGGATGAAAGTTTGCTTTATTTCGAGCATGATTGATGTGAGCTTTCTAACTGAATATGAAGCAAATTCCGAACTTAGGCGATTTAGGAGAAAAATAATTGTATAAAAAACTACTATAAAAGATAAAAACACACCTTTGTGTGAAAAATTTTTTGGTGAAAGGCATTTAAACATTAATATAATGTTTTTACACTATGTGATAAATCAATAAATATATTAAATCTACTTTTGATATAAATTCGGTCAATCGATTCGTTTCTTGTTAATTTCTTTAAAAATAATTCAATTAGAAATTTTATTTTTAATGCACATGAAATGTTTTTTAATTGTATCACATTTCCATTTCTCCAACCGTTACTATAATTTTAAAATATAGCTATTTGTTAAAGTTACCGTATGATTTAATTTGTTTAATTTATGTTTGATTTAATTTATTTATATGATGTTAATGCTTTATTTATTTTTATTTTATTGCTACTTTTAAACTAATAATTGATTTAAAGCAAAATGTAATTGATTTAAGATAGTTGCGATGCATTGATAATTTTGTCAGTTAAAAAACATATCATTTATTTTTATCAAAAGACAATGCTAAATGGAAAATATGAAGTTATCTTACGTTATGCAACGACATGCAGTAGGAAAAATTACTTACCATTACAAAACTATAACCGATCCAAAGACCGGTCCATCCCGCCGGACATTCTGGAATGCTTATCGTTTGACTGTGTACCGCTATCACATTAGCCGGAACTTCGCATACCACACATCTATCGCAGAAATCACAAATTCGTTATTTGGTTAGTGAAATCTATGGTCTATATCAGATTTCACAACGTATGAATTCTCGTAGTGCTAAAGAATGTGTATTAATTGAAAATTTTTATACGCCAAAAAAGATAAGTTTATTTGTAAAAAAATGGCTATAGATAGAAATAGGAAATAAGTAGAAATAGAAAGTTGGACATAGAAATATTAATTTTTCTTTTTTACGCCGTTTTTTCGATAACCGGTATTATACATATTGATTAGATTTTAGATCTAATCTCGCACATTTTTAAATCAATATATTTGATAATGTGTCAGCATCACTTAAAACTCAAAGATATAAAAACCTAGTATGATATAGCTTTTTAACTATATGATTTTAATTATATATTTAGACTTGATAATAAGTTAAAAATTTAATTGTTGAGAGATATTTAAAATCGAAAAAACAAAACTAAAAACATATTTAATTATTAATGATATAACTAATAATAAGAATTAAACGTTGATTATTAAATAAAAATTAATTAAACGTTTTTTTGTCATAAAATTTAGCTCACAACTTGCGTGGCTGAAAAAATATTCAGTTTCGTTGTACAACTTTTATGACTATTTTCTAAGGAATGCAGAAACTTTATATGCGTTCGCAATAAAAATCTAGGCGACACACAGCATGCATAGGCTGCGTTCCACTTAACGCTCGCAACGCTCATGAGCATCGTTTGTCCTTGTTTAACATTTGATAAAGATGAAATGAGCGTTGTGAGCATTAAGTGGAACGCAGCCATACTGAACATCACAATCGTACCTGGAGATATATTCTTCTATCGCCGCCTCCTCGACGGGCATCATGGGAATTGGCCTATTGGTAGATAGCCAGTAAGAACGATCATTGCGACTAGCGTAATGGCAGACGTTGTTGACGTCGCAGAACAGGAAGGGTATCGTTGAGAATTTTCTTACACACGAGCCGGCATAACCTGTTTTATAATCATTCATGAGACGAGTTTGTTTAAGTTGCATAAAAAATGGAATTTTATCGCTCTGAGATCAATAAATCGCATTATCTCGTGCGATCGCAATATCTCTTACTGAGGGCAAGAGTTAGAAAAAAAACAAGCATGACTTGTTTTACTGAATGCAAATATATATTATTTTAATCGATGCTAATTAGACCATAATTGTGTGAAAATATATGACGCGATGCATATAAATCCGTTGAATAATGAATTTAAGTGTCTATATTAATGTTCAAATACGAGTTATAATAATTTAATCCAGATAATCAGGATTAATCGCGCCAATCTCCGACAAACTACGTTCATAGAAAATACAGGTCAGAAAGTTATAGTAAAATTATGAATCTAATCTGATAAAACTATAACAATAAAAATCGAAGAAGTGAGATTTCTCTAAATATTGTTTTTTTTATTTTGCGTAAATATACGACAAAGTAAATAGAAAAAAATCTAAAATATTATGAAGTTTGCGCTTTATTTTACAATAATCATTTTATATTTATTTTTAGATTGAATAGAAAATCATATTGTTGATGATTATATTTTAAATAAATAAAATCTTATTATATCTCTTTCTATCCATATTTATAAAATATATCTAAAATACTAACAATACGAACAATAAGAAATACATCTTAATTTTATCAATACTAATTATATAAATTAATTTTTACATTTATTATTGATGGATAAAGATTCCAATTTTTTATGAATATTAGATAATGAAATTAAATAATGAAATCTCTTGTTGTAATAAATTTTAAATATTTATTGAATTTAATGTATTAATAGATATATAATTTAAAAAATAAGACTTACCTAAGTCTTGAGAGTGCGCTCTCTCATCGCCGTCAGTGTAAAGCAAGCTGTATCCCTCCCAGAGTCTTATGTGGCCCGGTTCGCAAATCGGCACGCTTTGACTTTGGCTGTGTTTGACCAGAAGGATACCGGTGAGATAATCAGGTGTCGTTTCGCAAGGTGCACCGGGCTCGCCGATGAGTCCTGGCGCACCAACGGGACCTTGAAGGCCCAGTAAACCGGGTGCACCGACAGGTCCAGGTAATCCCGGTAGTCCAGCAGGTCCCGGTGAACCGATAAAACCTTGCGCACCCTTAATGCCGTCTGCGCCGGAGAAACCGGGTGGACCTGGAAGTCCTTTTCCTCCCTGAGGACCAGACGGTCCGGGCGAGCCTAAAAAATATTTACAGTTTCAGGTGCATCGTGTTAAATAATATAATAAAAAATCCGGGTAATATTTGAAATGCGTATGCTCTAGATAAATAAGTGATACAATAGAAAATTTTATTTTTCGCATTATATTTTTTATAACAAATCTTTACGTACGTATACTGTTAAGTTCATAATGTCAAATTATATTCTCTTGTAATTATTTTTAATCATTTCTATAAATTGCCACTGCTACTCAATATCATTAATTTAAATTTTAATTAAAACATTGGAGTTGAACAATTTAACTCAAGGAATGTATTAAATTTGACTCAAATTTATTACTTACTGCTAAGTGCGTACTTGTGCTAATGGACTTTGTTTACTTTAAAACTGAGCAAATATATATAAGTATAGATATTTGTAAAAATTACGTGTACTGTAAACATACCAGGATATCCGCGATCTCCTTTAGGTCCCATTGGCGGCTCGAGACAGTCTTCACCCTTTTCACCTTTCTGACCTTCGTAGCCAACGGAACCCATTAATCCAACTGTACCAGGATATCCTCTATCACCTTTTTCACCAATTGGTCCAGGTAGACCATTTACACCATCCCAACCTCTTTCACCTTTTTCTCCTTGAGGTCCGTCCAATCCATTTGGTCCTAAATATGAATAACTAAACAGTCATATTGTCGTTCAAGAAATAATTATAATATGATTTTCTTTGTTCTTTCGGACGAATACGGATAAAAAATATGTTATCTTTAATGATAAAAGCATAATAAGTATTAGAGTAATATTTATATAATTACTTATTTATTACAATATTACTTTATCCGAGGATTAAAGTTATTGTATATTTAATAAGAATGCTTTTATGTATATTATTCAAAGGCGTACACATACATTTATCTACAATATATTATTGAAATATTCATTCTCTCTAATTATTATTTTTAATTTATATAGTAATAGTTTTAATTAATTAGAAATAAATATAATAATTAGCACCTGGAAAACCGGATTCTCCTTTTTGTCCTGGAGCACCGAATAATCCAGGCGGTCCTTGATCACCCTTCTGACCTCTTTCACCAGGTAATCCAGGTGCACCTTCGAGACCTGGACTACCATCACGTCCTGGAGATCCAGTCAGACCTGATGGCCCTTGATCACCTTTTTCACCTTGAGGTCCAACTGGCCCATAAGGACCAATGTCTCCTTTTGGTCCAGGCAAACCAGGTAATCCTGGTTCACCTTTCTCACCAGGTCGTCCTGGAAATCCGTCTCTACCGTGCTTACCCAATAGACCAGGCAAACCTTTCTCGCCTTTTATTGTAACTCCAGGAACTCCAGGAATACCAGCAGGTCCTTGTTCACCTATACGAGGCATATAATACTTTATAAATATGCATTAAATATACATTAAGAAATACAATTATAGAATACAATTATTTTACTAATACATAAAGTATAAGTAAAGAATTGCAATTTGATTGAATATTTTTTGTAACATTCATTGTATACATTAATATTAAAATTTGTTCATTATTATTTAAAGCAATAGTATATAATAAATAAGAAACGTACCTTTAGGTCCGGGAGTACCATGAGGTCCAGGAGATCCATCGAGTCCAGATAGACCTCTGTCGCCCTTTTCACCATCATAACCAGTGATACCTGTTATACCTTGATTTCCTTTCTCTCCTTTTTCTCCAGAAAATCCAGGAATACCTGGCTCACCCTTTTCACCCTTAATCTGGATTGTAGGTCCTGACGGACCACGATCTCCCTTTTCTCCTATTGCTCCTTGAATACCAGGCAATCCGACGAGTCCTGAAATTTAATTTTGTTTGATATGATCAAGTTACTTTACGTATATAAATTTTATATATTGATAAATCACTTTTATATATTGATAAAATATTATAGTAATTATCTAATGTGCGCGCGCGTTTATAATATAGTATTAAATAACTCAATATTGAATAAAATAATTAAGATACTTTGATGATTTCGTTTTATAAATCTAACATATCAATAATTAATTGTAAAATAGTGATGATGATTTTTACGAGAATACAATTTTATTTTTCTCAAACATAATGTTTTTGTACTTATACTAATATCACAATTGTGATTGATGATATTTTACAAAATCTACGTTTTAATTACCTTGTAAACCGCGGTCTCCTTTAATACCATCGAGTCCAGGCCGGCCAGGAGAGCCCATCTCGCCATCAATTCCAGGGAAACCAGGTACTCCCTGTGATCCGATTTCACCTACTTCTCCAGGAAGTCCGTCTATACCGGGCGGACCGGGTTCTCCAGGTATACCCGGTGGACCCTAATGATAACAATAAAGAGAAATGAAGTTATAATTATCAAATTCTCTATTTTTTAATATTTTCGTTTTATATTATGGAGACTTACATAGTCGCCTTTTATTCCAGGGAATCCTCTTACACCAGTATCACCTTTTTGACCTTGGAATCCTGGTAATCCATCCCGACCTGGTATACCCGGCTCACCCTTTAATCCAGGCAATCCGTCATCGCCAATGCCTGGTTTTCCAGATTCGCCTTTCGCTCCATCAATACCATCTCGTCCTGGAGGGCCAAGAGGCCCTCGTATTCCAGGCATTCC
>NW_017256696.1:2162712-2259383 GCF_001594055.1 Mycetomoellerius zeteki | reverse complement strand
ATTATATAAATATATCTACATGATATCATATATACATATATATTTACAAATATGATATCATATATATGACAAATATTATGTATTGTAAAATTGAAAATATTTACCGGTGGACCCGGTAGACCAGTATCACCCTTAATTCCGTCGTAGCCGATGTTTCCTGGCGCACCAGGTACACCAGCTAGTCCTTGATCTCCTTTTAGTCCGGATATGCCAGGACGACCAGGCTTTCCTTCCATACCTGGTAATCCAGGGAATCCTGCTAAACCTTTGTCACCATGTTCGCCTTTTAAACCTGGTAGACCATCAGCTCCAGATCTACCTGGAGTACCAGGTAATCCTCGTCTGCCGGGATATCCTTTTGGTCCATCGATACCTGGTTCACCGCGATCCCCTTTTGCTCCCGGGAATCCTGGGAGACCCGCTCTACCTGGTTCTCCTGGTAACCCTGGCTCGCCTTTAAATTAAACGATTACAATTAATAATATGGAATTATTCATTACATAATTATTACATTACTAATTCTAGCAAATTATGAGCTTAATTTAAATTATTTTCTCTAATTTTTTTGTGAAACGATATTATTACATAAATGTTCTTAGTTATTGCTGACATATGAAATACTTTATCACATTATACCTTTAATCCCATCCGCTCCTGGAATACCAGCAACACCTGGAGGACCAGGTGGACCAATCAGACCTGTGTCTCCTTTCGCACCAGGCGCTCCTGGCAAACCATTTATTCCCGGTGGGCCCATGTCTCCTTTCTCGCCAACAAAGCCTGCTAATCCCTGATAACCGCGTGGACCTTCTTTTCCTGGTGGTCCAGGAAGACCTTTCTCTCCCTTTTCACCCGGAGGACCTGTTAGACCAGGACTACCTTTGACTGATATTCCAGATTCTCCTTTTTCACCCTTCGGAGCCGGAGCACCCGGGAAACCCCTAGGTCCTTCTCGACCAAGTTCTCCTGGGAAACCCATAGGACCCATATTACCCTTATCACCACGCGGACCAGGTAAACCTCTTGGACCCACAGGTCCAGGAGCACCGATTGGGCCAGATGTACCGGGTGGACCCTGATTTTTAAATTGCAACATTATGTTGTGACATTATATCTCTTTACGAATAAAATAACTACTTATGCGTTTAATTTATTATTTATCTTTATTATTATTATTATTTAGTTTATTATTTATTGTTTTGACATAATTGTTATTAATTAAATTATTAAAACTTATTAATTAATTTTATTTATAAAAACATTTACATAAGAAGAGAGAGAGAGAGAGAGAGAGAGAGAGAGAGCAGACTTTCAAAATGCGTTTTGTCCAAAATTTGTAATTTTCAGAGAACGAAAAAAAAAAGAACTCCGCACATAAGAAAATTACGCACTTTACAAAAAATAACAATATGCCAATCAGTAGGATGTGAAATACCAAACAAAATTCCTAAACAATTGCTAAAAATGTTACAACAAATGCATTTTGTTTGCCTCTAGTTAAAAAACAATGCACTTCGAAATGTCTATGTTTTTTCAGCATATAAATTAACGGCATATGAAATAAATATTTAACAACATATAAAATAAATATAAATTAAAAATGAAAAAATACTTTCATCGTTATCGGAGAACATCTCAGAGTAGTTTATAATATGAGTCTTTCAACACTGAACACTATGCTATCTCTAACGAAAAAAATGAAATTTTAGACAAAATGCGTTTTGGAATCCTGCTCTTTATATATTTATCATACATAAATAGTAATTCTAATGAAAAGGAATATTTTTTCACAAGTTTTCTTTATTGATATACATACCGAGAAGCCTTGCAATCCTTTATCACCAGGTAATCCATCCCTGCCAGGTGGTCCTGGCTCTCCTTTGTCACCGGTTAAACCTCGATCACCTTTGAAGCCTTTCATAAGGTCGAGTGGTGGACATTGACCTGGTTAAAGATATAAAAATAATTTTTATTGTGTGTGTATGTTTATAAATATATATATCGTATTTTTAAAACATTTTCAAGATAAATAAATATTTATATAAAGTTTTCTAAAAAAATTGATAAAGTCTTACCAGGTTCACCCTTAAGTCCGTACAAACCAGGTTCTCCTTTCTGTCCTGGAGATCCTGGTCGACCTGATTCTCCGGATTCACCTTTTACACTTAATCCTTTCTCTCCCTTGCGTCCAGGCGTTCCCGGTCTTCCTGGAACACCATCTTGTCCAGGGAAACCACGATCTCCCTAAAAGCGACGAGTTTGTAATCTGACATATAAAAAAAATTTGCCAGAAAAATATTGACTGTTTTCTTAAAATTAGTAAAAATAATTGAAAAATTAATCTTACTGGTGTTCCTTTAAGCCCTGGGAAACCTTCGAATCCAGGTCTACCCTTTTCTCCCAGAGGTCCTTCTGGTCCTGGCGGACCTTGTCGACCAGGCTCTCCGCGCGCTCCTTTATCACCCTTTTCTAATTTAAGCATATTCCATGTCACGGTTGCTGGGGTTCCGGGCTCTCCTTGAGGTCCTGGAGCACCGGGTATACCATCTTTTCCCTTATTGAAAAATCGGTACATTATTTTATTTGGCAATTTACAATTACAGTGCATAGGTATATGTCTAGTATATGTATAGTATTTTAAGTATTTTAATTATTTAAATTTTTTAAATATTTTCTAAATATTTCAAAAAAAAAATATATTAAGCAGACATATATACAAATTTAAAATTATTTCTTAGAGGTATAAATAAAAATATTTTTTTTTTATTTTTACAGATTTGCTAAAAAAAACTGTTTCATAGGCGATATAATGGACAATAGATTTCAGAAGAGAATTCTGTTTATAATTTTTATGTGTTTATAATTTTTATTTACATTTTATTAGATACATATATTATGTATGTGTTACCTATATATATATATATAATCCTTTTTTAAAATGTTTTTTATACTTTATGCGGCACATAGAAGTATAAAAAGAATTTTATTTTAAATTTTTTAACAATTTGTAAATATACAATTTACAATTTGTAGTTAATGCAACAAGCAATTTGCAATTATATGATTTGAATAAATTTATTTAAATAAAAACATAATTTTAATAATAGGGCTCTCGAAATTAAAAAAAAAATACAACCGAAACGTCCAAGAAAATTGTATCGACATTCATGGTAGATCAATATATTATGTGAATATCACTCGAATTTTTGTTATATAATTTGCGCACCAATTTCCGCGCTGTATTAACGCTCTCATTGCCCATATATTTTATTATTGTATTTTTTTTTATTTAAATAAATTCTACATTCGCATTTACAGTGGGTTTCCGCACTTTTTACACAAATTCTTTTAAATATATTCTTTTAATTAAAAAAAAAATATACGATATGAAGTGAAAATAATATAGTGCAACTTATTTTTTATTAAAATACGCTACATTGAAATTGTCAAATTCTTAATTTTAACGCGTATGTTATTATAAGAATTAAAAAATATGAAACGTATATAAAATTATATCGATATGCTCGAAATATAAATATTGTGTGACAAGATAAATAGATAAAAATCTGAAAAATAAATTAATAAAAACAATATTAACATACCGGTAGTCCTGGAGGTCCGATTGTGCCTGGCAAACCATCCACTCCAGCTTCTCCAGGGAAACCGCGTTCTCCAGGTGGACCTCGAGGACCGGTAAGTCCGGGCGCACCATCGAAACCACGATCTCCTTTAGCGCCTCGCAATCCCGGTATACAATCTATACAACGACCGCCGATATCTCCTTTCTCTCCAGACGCTCCAGAAAGACCTGGTACACCGTCTCTTCCTGGCGCTCCGGCTTCTCCTGGCTCACCGGGTGCACCCGGTGCTCCTGGTATACCGTCTAGAGAATCTCCTGGTCGACCACGTACACCCGCGTAACCCCGTTCGCCTTTTTGACCCTTCTCTCCATCTAAGCCAGGCGTTCCATCCACTCCTTTCGGTCCCTATGCCAGATATAATAATTTAATTTCAAATAGTAATCAGTATAATAATTGCAAGATCTGATCATATACTTTACCATTATAGAGTATCCTTTGTCTCCTAGCGGTCCTCGTGGTCCCACCGCTCCAGGTGGTCCATCAAATCCACGTGGTCCTGGACCTCCGGGGAATCCGGTCAAGCCAGGCTCACCCTTTCCACCCTTTTCTCCTGGCAAACCCTCTGGACCTGGAATTCCAGACGATCCGGGACCTCCTTGTAAACCTATGGGTCCTCTCGGTCCTGGATCTCCTGGAAAGCCGTCTGCTCCCCGTGGTCCAGTAGGTCCTGGAAAACCACGTGGTCCTTTTGGACCTGGTGGTCCAGGTCTTCCTTTACCACCCTACGATGTGATATTCAATAAAATTATAATTTTAATTTTTAAATAATATTTCTTTAGCTTTGCATATTACATAAATGCCAAAGAATAATGTATAAAAAGTTATTTTTATTTACAGATATTAATTTATGGAAAAAAAAAACAACTTACTCCTGGTGGTCCAGGAGGTCCTCGTAAACCTGAAACACCCATCGTTCCATCTCGACCGGGTTCTCCTTTTTTGCCGGATCGTCCAGCAAGTCCCTCCAATCCGTCAATACCTCGATCACCTTTTCGTCCAGGAGGTCCAGGAGGTCCAGAGAAACCATCTCTACCCTAAAGTAAAAAAAAGATAAATTATTTTTGTAAAATTTTATAACTTAGTAATATTAATTTATTTTATTAAAATTATAAAAAGATTATATGTATATTTTATATATATAATCTTGTATATATATAATACTTGGTTAACAATCTTTTTATAATTAATGTACTTACACGAATGCCTGGAGCTCCTGGAAGACCCTTTTCTCCTTTTTGTCCTAGTCCTCCAGGTATACCATGATCACCTATAAATCCCGGTTCTCCTTTTTGTCCTTCTGGTCCCATTTCACCCTAAATATTATTCTAGTTAGTGTATATAATGATATAATGCAAAAACACCACGATAATATTTTCCTACGTACTTTATCTCCTTTATAACCTGGTTCTCCAGGTGGACCCGTGACTTGCGAGATTCCTTGTTGGAATGGCATGATGGGCGCAGTCGAACCCGGAGGTCCTGGATCACCCTTTTGACCTTTGTCTCCCTTTAATCCTTCAAATCCGAGACCCATGTTTCCTTTTTCTCCTTTGGGACCTAGTATGCCAGGGGCACCCTGGATTTACATATATCAAATATATTACATATAATTAATATAATATAATAATGTATAGAAACACTTTGCAGAAGCAACTACACTTCAACAGGTAATATTTGAGCGATATTTACGTAGGGACCTCGTTCACCCTTCGAACCAGACAGACCGCGTTCTCCTTGATAACCAGGAGGACCGGGAGGCCCTCTTACACCGTCCATACCAGGTTCACCCTTTTGACCCACCGGAAAAGCACCAGCATACGCTGGTTGACCCTTTTCTCCTTTAGATCCAGGTAGACCTCGAAGACCGCGAGGTCCTGGTTCTCCAGGTACACCATCACGACCACGTTCACCCTAAAAACATAGTATATAAATTATGATGATATAATAATAACTTATAATCACTTTTAATAAAATTATTATAAAATAATTGTTAAATGATAATCTTATGTATAAATTATTTGTAATGTCTCTTCAATTTTATAACTTTCATATTTTTATATTTAAAACATGAATGTATCTGATAAAATAATGGATACAAATTAAGCAAATTAAGAAATGTAATTACGTTAAGATTTTCATGACTTGTAAAAAATACTTACATCCGTTCCGTTACAACCGTCATGACCGGGAACGCCAGGAGAACCCGGAGATCCTTGTACTCCTGGTACACCGTTTATACCAGGAAAACCAGGCATACCCATTTTTCCCTTTAATAATATAAAATTATTTTTTCAGACAAAAAAAAATTAAATATATTACAATATTATAATTTTATTAAAAATACGTACTCTATCACCTTTCGCACCGTGCGGACCTTGTGGACCAGGATCTCCCTTCTCACCTTTGGGTCCTAAAAGACCTTCTGCTCCTGGAAAACCGCGTTGTCCCTTAGGTCCTTGCGGTCCGATTATTCCTGGTGGTCCCTTAAACGAGAATATTACAATAAACTAAGCATTTAAAACTTTGGAAAATTACGTGTAATACTATTAGTTGTTGGCAAAAAGAGACATAGATTTTTAATCTATTGTAAGAATATCTTTTTACACACACTCGTGCATTATGCATAATATTTATTTTATGTCTTTAATCATTTTTTTATATTACGGGAAAATATTCACGACGAATCAAAATATTCTTATGAAACATGTACACATTGATTGTTGCGAATTGTATAAAATAAAATGCAAGATTATCTATTTCCGCAAAGTTCATGTTTGAATATTATAATTATCGCTTTAATATCTTTGATATTTTATTATCTGCAATTTTTGAACCAACCCGCGATCCCTTCTCGGCGAAACACTTGGGCGCGCAGCATCCTGATCCGGTACAATTTCGCGATGCTCCGGGCATGGGTACCACCTGGTAATTGCTCGGGTAATTCTCGTCATCTCCAGCGGCACCGTAACCCCCATGGCCGCGGCCACGACCACCACCGTAAGAGTCATCGCTTCCACGACTGCCGCCATAAACTTGTCCACTTCCGCGACTCCCACCATAAGCACTTCCGCTTCCACGACCATAGGGATCCGCACTTCCTGCACCATAAGTTCCTCCATAACTATTGCTATAAGAATCATCAGAACCTCCTTGACCATAATTATAAGAACCTCCTCCTCGCTCGCTTTCACCTGCACCTAAAAAAATCACAAACGAATTAAAATTATCCGAATGATTTATTGAAACGATAAGTTAAATATCTGCGTACATATTTCTACTGAAAATATTTTTTTATAAATTTATATAATGTACATTATTTTAAATATGTTAAAAATTATATAATAGAAAGATATAAGAAAAAACATTTTTATCAAAAAATTAATTTAATTTTATAAAATATTTTATACTACAAATGTTTCCTATATACTTTTTTTCTATAATATTAGAAACATTTAAAATATTTTTCTTATATCGATCTCAGATGAAATGTTTATTTCCCATAATTTGCAAGGACAAGATTAATTACCACTGTATGTATCGTAATCGCCGTGACCATCGGGGTAACTGCCTGGTCGATTTTCGTCAATTCCGGATCCTGGCGTGCCGCCGCTGTCAGGATACCTGTCATAGTTCGGCGATGCTCTATCGTAAGGAGATCGGCCCGAGGAAGATTGACCGTGAGGGTCGCTTCTGTTTCTGTTCCAAAAGAATGACGGATAGGCCCTTTCGTCAGGACTGTAATTACCAGACGTGAAACTGCCGTTCCGCCTTTCCGCATCCTCGTATCCTAGACATGCCAATTAACGAACGTAATGTCGGAATTCCTGATGGTTGTTTCCGACATTTATCCCTATTCGAATACTACCAAATTTTAAAGAACGAAAAAATGATTCGTTGCACGCGACGCAAATTGATAGTCCGCTCGAAGATGAACTGATGTCTGCACGAAACGATATTGAAACATTAAGTATATTCCGTTTCTTAACTCAATAAACATATATCTTCTCATGTAAAATTAATTAGCTCAACAAATATGTCCTTTATAAAAAATCTTTTATAACTAATTGAATAAAAAATACGATTATGAAGATGCAACATCCCTATCGTAAAATCTACAATCCAGTTTTTATATTGTCGGATGACATAAGGATGCTGGATGGGAAAGAAGGACGTAATTATTGTACTTCCTCCTATTTCTCACATAAATCATAGCAGCGAAAAGCATGAGGCGGCATGTTGTCCAAGTACCTTCGTTGTCCGTAATAAACCCTTTGCCTAAATATTTGAAATCTGGCGAACTGCCGTAGTCATCATCGCTACCGTTTGTAGGCCTTCCGATATCACCTCGTTCCAGCGGCACGACCGGTGGTAGAATCGACCATGATGTGTGATTTAATTGCTAAAACAAATATTCGAGAATGAAAAGCTCCATAAATGGAATCGGAAAAGTACCGGAGCACCAGTGCGATCAATAAAACGCGATATCAGACATGTTTTTGTAAAAGGTACAGGTACATGATTAAAACGAGTTACAAATCGTTTGTCAAACTAATGAAATTAGAAAATACGAATTTTATTGTAATAAATTTATTATCTTCTATATCTAAAATAAATTTTCTGTAAGTTTAAAAGATTTATTTTCTTATAAAGAATAAAATGGAAAAGTAGGTGAATATATAACACTTTCTATTGAAAATTGTTGAAAAGATAAATTGAATTTGTTAATTTATACATTATTCAAGATATTATAATTATTACAGAGTGTGTCTCAAACTGCATCCAGAATCAATTTTAAGTTAAGGAATCTTATTACGCGAGAAAAGTAAACATAGGTTTAATTTATTTCTATATAACAAAAAACTTTATATATTTATGTATTTTTTGATATGTTAATATAGCAATGTAAATTTAAATTAAGCGCACTTAATATCGCTCATAAAATTAATTAATTACTGTATGTATCTTGATCGTAATTTTAAGAGGATTTTACAGCGAAATTACTCTCAGAAACTCATGTGAATAATGATTAACATTAAAGATAGCCTCGTGTGCATTTGTTAAAATTATTCTTCGTAGATTTATAGACATGCGTTCTATGACACAAACGACGTGGCCATAAATTTTTAACGAGCTCGCATTTCGTGTGGCTAAGATTTACGTTTTATCCACCGAGTGCATTGTTCTTAAAGCCTCATGGCGAGCGGTATGATGATACAAAAAGAGCTACTTTATCGACCGTTTGTACGAGCCTGAAGAGAAGATAAAACCGCCATGGCGTTAGTGGTTACTTCTAATGTTCACCGTTCCTTCTTCCTTCGTTTTTTACGCTTAGCGACCATTTCAAGCAGGATTAATTATGTTATCAGATCGGAACATTGCACATTATTGAAAACCTTGTTTTACAACTAGAAAAACGCGATATTAACGCGCTTAGTTTAGATAATTTTATAGAAAAGAATAATTAAAAAAAATAATAAAGTTCCAGTCTCGAAACTTTAATTAGATTTCTAAAAATGATGATTACGAATTATGGCCTTTTAATTTATTTAAGTTTAAAGACTGCACAAAATTATATAAAAAAGCTAATAAATTATATCATGTTGTTTCTCATTATGCATATATTATTTCATTAATATTGTTTAGTACTATAATTATTTAATAGTACTATAAATATAATTATATATTATTATATATTATAATTATATATTAATAATTATAATTATATACTATTTTAGCATATATTATTCAATTAATATTGAAAAAAGTTTAAAAATATACATATATACAATTGATATATATATTATATTGACCAAAATAATAAAATCGAATCTACTTAATAAATTGATAAAAATATAATATATTTATTAATTTCTTTGTATAATTATCTTTAGTTTTGTATAATAATAACGACATTTAATTATTACAAGAAATAATCAAATTAAAATGAAATTGTGCGAAATTATTTAGTGGAGAACTATAGCCTTCATAGTTAATGAAAAGAAAAAGACAAGTGTGAGTATTTGCCTGCAAAAAACGTCGTTTTGCAGGCAAATACTGCTACGCAGTAAGCGTGTACAGATTTTGCAGTAAATGCGTCATCGTTTTCCCCAGAAAGTCATTGTCTTGCCCTCGTTTTCACGTTTTTGTCCTTTTTTTCGTATTCTCGAGAATGGCACGCGCTGACAGGAAGCGCGGGGAGATAGTCGGTTATCGTTCCGAGATGACGTACCGCCCTCGGAGTGGCTGCGCGTCTGTGCCGCACATGCACCACGTACGGCGATAGAGAGACAACGAAGATAGTGTCCTTTTAAAATTTCATTCATCTACGTGCAACCGTGAGACTCGAAACAACGACTAGCAGTCGCGTAGATGCAAGAAATCACTAAAACCCAAATCAAATGACTGATCGCAAGCGCGAGAGTTGAAAATTTCTGTACAATTGGAGAACTCGATACCTCATATGATAAAGATTGCAATTAACAATCACACATTCGTGAGCTTTTTAATCTCAGACTCGAGATTTATTCTAGATTACAATCTAAAGATATCATGTTAAAATAGATTTTCTAGATTAAAATTTGAGGGTGTCATGTACGAAATAGATTTTGTGATCAAAAATATCAGAAAAGGAAACCTTAAGATTATATATAAAATGCCTGCGTTCAGCAGAGAGAAAACAACTTTGTAATTGCTATAAAATTTTTTAATATAATTGGTGTTGCCTTTAGTTTCTGCATTTAAATGTATAAATCAATCATATTGAAGAATCTTACAATAATTATAAAGCAGCTTTCTTTGCTGAACGCAAGCATTATCCTCGAATCCTATTGTTATTCTTGAATTTCTTATTCGAGAATAACCAACAGTTAAATGTATATATTCAAGGAAGAATACTCAAGAAAAATCTGTAATTTAATTAACAGTCAAGAATCGATTCCATCTTATAAAAGGAATCATGTTTAACATTCTCTTATTGCAAAGCGTCGCAAATTAGGATTCCCCTCAAATTATCTTGTATCGTAGATTAATTATTCATTGAACATTAATCCTGGATCTAATTTCGATTCAATTAGACTCAATCTATCATGAAGTCCGGTGATACAGAGATTCGTACATCGCGCAAACAGCTCGCGTCAAAGCGGCATGAAATGTCTCTCATTCTCTCTCTTTCTTTCTACTTTTCTTGCGCATGTCATCCCAGGGCGCATATTAATAAATAAATGCTTTCTCTCTCTCTCTCTCTCTCTCTCTCTCTCTTGTCCTCTTCTTTATTATTTTAATTATTATCATTTTTATTTATTGTATTATTTTCATTCTTATTTTTCTCTTTTTATACTTATTGCTACTTTTTCTTTGTCTGACTGTTAAATGCTTTATCTCTCTCTTTCTTTCTTTCTCTCTCTCTCTCTCTCTCTCAATCAATTTTGACTTATTGCACGCTCGTACATCATTACGCTTGCACAAATCGCACAAAAGGGGAAGCAGAAATCAAAGCTGCGCGCGGAAATTACTCATGTCGACCGGTAAACCTAACTGGAAGGAAAGCGATGAGAGGGTGGAAGTTTCGTCTCAATGATAAATCCATTCGTTTAACAATGAATCGACCGCCCTATAGATAGAGCACACTACATCACGCAGCGAATCTGCAAACCATGAAATTATCTTGCCCAATACTACACGATTCATGAGTTATGCAGATGATAACTGCCAAGTCGAGCTGATGCCGGATGATGCACGGATCAGAAAGCTGTTTAGCACTTTCAATTTCGGATATGAATCGCACGCGACGAGTCGCTCTCCTATATTATAACGACGTTTTTGTATGAAAAACGCCGGAGCAAATGACGACTGAGATATGCTTTACAATTATAAAGTGTTTACTGATTTACAAGAAAGATGATGTTTGACGATCAAATGCGATTTTTACAAAATCTTATATATAAAATAATTTATATATTTAGGTAATAGTCTTTAAATTGTAAATAAATTATTAAAAATGTTAAAGAACTTATAGAAAGATAACAAGACATTTCACGGAAAGAACTATGAAAAACGAAGTTTTGTTTAATAAAAATCGCCTTTAAATTCATTGAAACTTCATTTTATATACTGAAAAAAGTTAATATCTTCATTATCGAAAGGATTCTCTCTTTTACGTATAGAATTTTAAAAACGCAACCTCATATTTTCGCGTTAAGCGAAGAGCTTTACTCGCCACGAAAAAAATGGTCCAGGTTGAAAATTATGCACATTAACTTCGCAACGCATGACGCAACACCGTGACCAGGTCGGGTTAACGTCCTTCGAACGAAATCAAGGCTCCGATACTGATCGATCGATTTGCAACCATTACATTGACGACTGACGATGGATAAGCGGCAGTTGAGAGACCGTTGACTGAAGAAGCAAATGACCCTAC
Source organism: Mycetomoellerius zeteki (assembly GCF_001594055.1). Lineage (NCBI taxonomy): Eukaryota > Metazoa > Arthropoda > Insecta > Hymenoptera > Formicidae > Mycetomoellerius > Mycetomoellerius zeteki. The sequence goes on along the minus strand of NW_017256696.1, from coordinate 2,247,323 downwards.
GAAACCGGCTGCTGATTGAAATTCGCTCGTGCGAGGAATGATCCACGACGGTCGCCAGCAATTTCGTTTAACGAAATCGCTTAACCCAATTCTCTTATTTTAGATACGAGATATCTTTTCGTGACGGTTCAAGAATTGTCCCTTTTATCGCCTATCTCGGCCGCCTTCACGATTACGCAACGCGGAGTATATTGTGACCGACCGCGATGGCTGCGTGTCCCTCCTTCTGTCCCCCCTTTTCCTCCCCTCACTGACGACCTTCTTCTTCATCTTCCCTTCTTCTCGGACTTCTTCTTCTTCTTTTTCTGCACCGCGTCTCGGCCCGCCCGCGTCTCTTTTTCATCTTTTGCCGTCACATTTGAGTCCAGCGTGCTTAACGACCGCGGCCAACGCTGACGTTAACTCTACGTGGGACAGGGTATACGCTAATTCGTTACTCGAGATTTTTTCTGATCCCGAGGCGGCACCACGCGTATTCATGAGCATAAATGCAGCGTCGGATGACGGGATTCCGATGCGTCCGCCGATTTTAATCTGCCTCGTTAAAGCAAGCGAGGAATTTATCGGGGACGTATAGAGGGACACGAAGGAATTTGCAATTCAATTAATTAATAAGTCAAAGTCGCCGATACAGAATTCGTTGACTATAGATAATAAAATGAAAATAAATATAAATTGTCGTTTTTATATAATAAAAAATTACAAACTTTCTCTTAATCTTTATTGAATCTTTAATGAATCTTTTTAAAAATCTTCTCCGATAAATCGCATATTAAAATCGATTAATAAAGTGAAACAATATCAATTAAATTTTTTATTAAAAAAATTTAAAAAACTTTAAATATAGTTTGTCATTCTTAATATCAGTGTTCGTAACATTTAATTTAATGACAATTCCATCGCGAATGATCTAGATATTTTTTGTTTTCATTATTTAATTTATCAAAGTAGCGCGAGTGGTATCAGAAAGAAATAGTTTCGTTGAGAATACGTGCTGTTCTTCGAATTCCAAATCTCAGATATCAACTGTGCTTCGATGTCACAAACAATTGTCTCAATTCCTACATGGCACAGCTTACGCGACGAAACCGCCGATTAGTGAAATTCATGTTTTGTGCAACGGGGATATTTCTTCCCATGTGTGTTTTACCACGCGAGAAATTTTCGAGCGAAAGCGAAATCACGCAAAGAATGAGGAAAACAGGTGCAAACGGGGGCACAATGCTGTTTTAACCCAGTAGTGCGCCCCCACGGTCCTCCGACGAGTCTGCGAGACTCGGGGAAATCAAGTCCCGAGCGCGCTCAATTGCTAACTATTTCCAGTAGTGACTAATAAGCTGGCTCGCGTGTACAGTGCGTGTACACGTGCGCGTACGTGGCGGTGGTAATAAAATTACAGCGAGCACAGTTACGGCGCCGTAGGCGGACTGGTCAGTAAGAGACGACTGCCCTATTTCGGATCTAACACCTTCCCGTTCCTGCCGCCCGAGGAAGCATTAAAAAATCACGGTGGACTCATAACGAGAGGGCAGAAGATCAGACCGGAGCTACGAAGGTACGATAGTGAATCGTGCAGCGATCTTACTGATTACCCATCTTTGAAACGATTCGTGTTGATTATCCAGCTAGGTTTATGAGAGAGCCATCTCGAAAGACTAGGATGTTTGTTAGATGCCATTTCTGTGAATGCCTTGGTTCATAAGTCGAAATCAAATCGATACCGATTGATTTTTCGGACCGTTTGATTTGATATCGACTATATTTTCTATTGATCTTCGAAAAAGATCGACGTTTTATCAACGCTACATCGATAAAATATCGATCTTTTTTCGAAGATCAATAGAAAATCTAATAGAGATATCAACTCAAACGATCCTAAAAATCAATCTACTTCAAATCGACTTGTGATCCCGGGATGTTTAAATAGTTTCTTGTATATTTGGTAGGAAGCCGTTGTATATTTTATTTACTTTTTCCATAATCTTTATAGATCATGTATATTAGTATAAATTATCAGAGAGAAAGAGAATGTGTAGTTTATTATGAATTAGTATAAACATCACGCGTGTTAGATAGTATGCAGAAGAACCCTGCTGACGTTATTTCACAAACAGAACCCTAGTACTTCCTACTGTGTTATTCAGCTGCCGAGCATTCCAAGGAATTAGACCGAAGAAAGGTTGCGAAAGGGCGGCGCGAATAGATACGACAGAAGGAGAATCTGATAGTTGGGCGTTACCACTTTCAACGAAAGTTGCTAAGTGACATACGTTAATTGTGAGACTTGATAGAATGAATGAATAGAATTCGATCACAACACAATAATTTTGAATAATTTATTTTTAATGATTTTAAGAAATTATCAAGCTTTAGAAAATGTTAACGTTTTTATAAAAATCTTCATCGATTCTAAATGTCCGGAGAACACTTTTATCCTAAATGCTCGCTGAAGAATCAATTCTAAACGAATAAATACCTATATAGGTATATTGTACTGTTCAAAGCTTGAGCCTTGATAAATATGAAAGCCATCCATGTTGATTTTAATAGTTCTAATAATATTTTTAATAGAATATAAATAACATTCTTGGGATATATATACATCAATGGTGTAAAATTCAATATTTAAAAAAAATCTATGTTATACTTCTTGCATAATAATAATAAAGTCGAATATCAGATTACATAATCGAATAATAAATAAACAAATCTGATTACTATCTATTGTCTTCGTAAATTTCGTCATATTTACAAGCGTGATAGAGGGACCGATTAGCGTAGCTCGAATTAGCGAAATCCTCATCACTTTTATTACGTCCTCTACAATCACCGCTATATTTGTCACACGTCTTGGTAATTTTCCATAAAACGACTCTTATCGCCGAGTAGTAGTGTGTAACGCGCTTAAAATACAGACCCCGTCACTTAGATGAACCTTCCCTCTCCACCTCTTTCTTTTATGACATTTCTTATACGAGCGAAATACAATGCGTAAAGTATCGTTTTTGTGCTTAAACTTGCACGTGTAAAAGATCTCAAAATTATCAAAAGAAACAATACTCTGACAAGATGCAAAATAGCTATATCTTCAACCATAATCCAACGATGCGGACTCTCCGAAGAATTAAAGTTCGATCGTCATTTCTTCATTATATCACGTATCGTGCGATCATCTCTAATCCTAACGTATCGGCGGTGAATTGTGAATTGAAACGTGAGAAATATTTTTTATAAATATCTCTATCGAGGAAAATGAAACTGTGCGTGGGTGCACACGTGCTGAGATTGTGATAAATAAAATATCTCTTCACAGGAGTTCGGTGTTCTCAAATCTCACGCGCTTCCGAGATTTACGACGGCAAGGTACGATCCCATCGACTGAAATGCGACCCTTTTCAAGTTCTCAGAATTAGCTACTCCCAGCGAATAACGAAATCGCTACGCGAGCGCGCCGTGACTTAGATGCACGTGCTGAGAATGCACTGGGATGCACTAGTTACGCGTCGGAAGCGCGTGCATACTTGAGCGGACGCAAGGGTACACACGCTTCACGATCACACTGATGAATGGACCAACGAAATAACGCGAACAGGTCGAACCGGTCGCATGAGCACAATGTACCGCAAGATCGCATTACGTATCAATGTAAAAACATTATATTCGCGAATCTTGACTTGATTTTCCCAATGGCGCGCAATTATTCCTCGCGATCTATTAAAAGGCATCGATCGAACACGAAATTAATGTCAATGACCATCTGCTTTTGTCAATTCGATCGTGATAATTTTCGATAATGTAACTAAAACCGCACCATATTGCAAAGAATCAGACAAGTACAACACATTGGAAATATTAAAATAGCGTGATTAGATTTTTTTATATTTAAAATAAAACTATATCCTCTTCGGAGAAAAAATGGATTTAAAAAATATAAGAAAAATTCTGATATAATATGTTGTTAAGACATTTGATACTTCCACAGACACTCGCATTAAAAAGAAATCAAGTGCTTTTACATACCCCACTAACAATCCCGGCCAGGCAGACTGCGGATGCGACGAATCTGAAAGCAGAATTGTGCCGGGATATTATTCTGATAAATATTGCAGATATCGTTGAATTACACAATGAATCTAAATGGAGTAAAAAGGGAGAGTGAAAAAGCCATAAGGAAAAAAATAGAAAAGAGATAAATCTTTATTTGAAAAAAAATGTTTGCGTTACACTCGATTCTGTCGGAAATAAATTCCAATAATTTTAAAATTTACATTTTTGCGATATTTACTTGAAAAAATAAATAAATATTCTACACATCACTTAAGTAGAGCTGATATTGAACTAGTCCGGAAAAGTCAAAATGCGAAGCGAACGATTTCGTAAGGGACCGCTGTATCTCGTGGAGATCCAATGTCATTGAGACAGGAAGCGGAGTAAATATTCGTCACCGAGGTAAAGGAACTTGACATAGGAAAGGAAAAAGAAAAAAAAAACTCGCGCGAGCAAGATGAAAAAACGCGGAAGATACGATTTGCGGCTGCCTCGAAGCTACTCCGGGAGGACTTCCTGCGCGCACGCGAGTTCGCTTCTTGCGATCGTCCTTGGGGGGGTCCTCTCACCTTTCCGCGGAAGCCTGCGCGCAACGGGGGTGAAACTATCCCCTCCGTGGGACAGAGTGAGATCAGCGCGGTCAGCCCGGCGACGGGCCAAAAACAAAAATGAACCGCAAAGGAAACACCTAGTAGGCGAAGAAGAGGAAGAAGAGGAAATGAGAGGACGAAGAGGAAGTAGCGGCTGTAGAAATCTGATCGAAGGAAGGAATCAGTGTAACGCGAGACGGAATCGAGGAAAAATGAGATCAATATGAAACTCACCGCAATCCCAACCGGGTCATGTCGACCTCCCTATTCCTCGATGGGTCTAGGGAGCCGAGGAAGCACAGGCTAAAGCACCGAGCACCGCACAGACAGGCAGTCACAAAATATCACGCAGAACCGGGCACCGAGTAGACCGATGGTGTGTGCGGACCGTCCCATCCAGGGAGGTCTCTGAATGGACTCCGGGTGGAGGGAAGGAAGGAAGGTGGAGGCGGCGGTCGCGCGGAGCCACGCCAGCTAGAATTCCTCCGCCGAAAGGACCGGGCTGAGAAGAGAGTGCCTTCTCTCGGCCTTCCGCGACGGGCGACGTCGCGCGTTCAGGCCTCGCTTCGGCCCGCTCGTTTTCCCCGACGTCGACGGGGGATCGCCCCCCTTTCCCTGTCCTCTTCTCTCGCTCCTGTGAGAAGAGGGCGATCGTGGTCTCCTGCCTGGCTGCCTCCAGTTGAACTCCGGGTCCGCGAGACGGGAAGAAGAAGAGAAGAAGAAGAGGAAGAAGAAGGCAAAGAGTAAGCGAGGGAGTGCGCAAGAGGAAGGGAAGGAAGGAACGAACGCGGAGTACCGTCTCTCCAGGGTTGGTAGGGGAAGAAGAAACAACTGAAGAGAAAAGAAGGAGGAGGAAGAGAGGACCAAGAGAGGAGTAGGAGGAGGCGGTGGAGTGCCGCTGGCCGGCTCCGAACCGAGCGTTTGCTCGCGCGGTCGCGCGTCGCACGAGGACTGTTGTGCGGCCGCGAGGGACCCTACCGGTATCGGTCGTGCCGGTTCCGAGCTGCCAGCAGTGCCAGCCCGAGCTTACGGAACTTAGCCATACCACAGGGGGGCAGAGCGGGGCCCGTGTGTCAGGGAGGCCGCGCCACCGCCGAGCGTGCCGCGAGAGCTCCACGAGCGCGCAAGGATACAACCGCGCGAGAGAACAAGAGAAAAAGAGAGAGAGGGAAAAACAGACCGACCAGAGGAGACAGTGATGGAAGGAGAAAAAGCGAGATAGCCAGAGAGGGTGGGAGAGACAGAGACGAAGAGGAAAGAGGAAAAGAAGAGAGAGAGAGAGAAAGAGAGAGAGAGAGAGCGAGCACCTCCTTCGCCGCCTTCGGGTCTGCCTTGTGTCCGCCCGTTTGTGTGTAGCGATCAAGAGGACGGGCTAACCGGGCCGTCTGTCTAGCCCTTCGACACGCGGTGCGTCGACAGGCTGGCCGACGACGAGCTTAGCGGCGCGGTTTCAGCACGATATTGCTGAGCCGCACGTCGTCGCCGCTGAGAGACTGACGAGAACGACTCGGAGGCCGCGAGAACGAAGAAAGGACCGGAGGTGAGACAACCCCTGGGACCATCCGCGAAACCTGCATATTTGAACGAAAGATAGAGAAGAGGAGGAGGAGAAGGAGGAGGAGGAGGACTCCAGGCCGGCACGATGCGGCCCAGGGCCGCGGCGACGTCAAGAATCATCGGCGACGCGAATCACGGCATCTCGCGGTCTATCCCGCTTGTCCTGCGAGTCACCTGCGTCCTTGCCCTACTGGTGCACGCCGCCACGTGGATACCGATCGCCGAGGCTGTAGTGAGTACGAAACGTCCTTGGAATGTATCACGCACCACCGCGAATTCGCGCCAACAATTACGTGAAATTAACGCCTTTCGACGAAATGCTTTTGTCTTCGGGGGTTGATAGGAGTTACGATCGAGCGATGGTCCGGCGCGAGAAATGCATGCGACATCGCATCAATCATCGTGAATGTTAAGAGAGACGACGGATCGCTTCTAAAAACGAACGAGTCAGGTGGACGACACGCGGTGAGCTCGATAGTGGGATCGACGGAAACGTCGAAGTTCAAAGTCCGTGTGAATTGGAGAACCGGAAATTGAGCACGCATTAAAGATCACGTTGTGACGAATTTCTACGCGGCACATTTTTACGCGTCGATCGGATTACCGCTGTTCAAAGTCGTCAATATTGAGGTCGCAGTTATAATTGAAACGAATCCGAGGATGTGGATTGTGATTACATAATTCATTTGCAATAATCATCTCTCTTATAGGAATCAGCTGTCCATCGTGATAGGTGTAATCATTTCTCGTATAGCTTCAATGAAAATCTCGAATGATATTTTTATCAAAAGAATATTTTGGAAATTTTAATTATTATTTGAGGTAGTAAATTTTCCTAAAAGATGATTCTCTTCTTCGCTGTCTGCCATTAATCTCTGAAACAGAATCGTCATATGACCCCTACTGCTTTCCACATTTTGGTCGGCCATATTGGATCCGCCATTTTGGATTTAAGAGTTCTGACATCGAAGTCAACAACCTCTACCAAATTTGTTAAATAATAAGCTATGTGAAAAATATCTTTTTAATTTAGTTTCCTTTTTGGAATCTTGTTATTTTTCTCGTATTTCATTTATTATTTTTATATATAGTATTATTAGATAATAGTTAGATTAATCTTTATCAATTTATGTTCCCATTTTACTTCCTACCATCTGGCGAGATGATTCATAAGCGCGAAAATTGGTTGTCGCTACCGAAGGCACGCACTTCGAGGAACATAATAAGTTTCTGTAGAAGTCACTTCTAGTTGAAGCAAATTTCAACGCTATTTATCGATCATCTATTTGTGGTGAATCGTAAAACGTACGTAATGCGAAAATTACAACCGCACTTTGTTTACTTTTGACCCAAATTGACCCTCTTTCTCTTCCGCGCGTACATGAACGTCTTTTCAATTTAACATTCGAACAGTCAAATGTTCAATTTTGGAAACAGAACAATTTTTTTGTTTATTTAAAAAGGAACTACTTCTTAATGAAAAGAGAATATATTAATATTGATTGAAGTCTTGTTTTATATTTCAACATTTGCGGATAATTGAATTGTTAAAATTCTCTTTCTTATTTTTTAATCTCCAAATTTTACATTCACTGTAGATTGATTCTTTCTTCCTCGTTTCTATTTCATTCATGAAATAAGACACTATTGTCCTATGCAGTCAACTCTCGGCCGTTCTAATCTAACGAATGTGGGTGTGTTTTGCTAACGTAGCGGATGGCAACGACATACCAGAGAAATAGTCTGATATCGCTCCACATCTGGGGCAACTTCAATGGCTCTTAGGTAGGCTCTACGGAGCCTAATTCTAGCTTTTCGTACCAATCGGACAATGCGTGGGAACATCAGGCGAGCTCTTTAACATCAATCGTTGCCCTGCCGCTGTATAGTGGCATAAATATTCGTCTCTCGGAATAAAATTAATTTCATATACCTATCCGTGCATGACGCATCGCTCGCTATTCACCGCTGAAACGATATTATCTCGATCTTGATCATCAATCGCTCATCTGACTAATTATCTGCAATCTTTTTCCTTGTCCATTCATTTTTGTTCGCGTGCCAATCTGAAATTCATATAGTATAATTCTTGAATAGTATTAGTGATTTTCAATTAATGAGATTAATGAATTATAAATGTTTTGTTTACTTTATTTTTAACAGATAAAAAAAGTTGATTTAAAATTATTTAATTTAAGATTATTTAATTACAAGTCAGTACACTAAAAAGTTGTAAGATTATTTATTACACTTTCGTTGTGTTACAATTGCTTGCTTTTTAATTTACATTGAAAAACATAATTTTCATATTAAACGAACAAAATTCAGGCGATTATATTTACTTCTAATTATATATTCTTGATTTTCTATCGCAGTATTAGCGTTGCAAGTAAGGAAAAATTAGATTAATAGAAATAACGAAAAATTTAAATTTCAATCCTAATAAAACACCGATAACAAAATCGTCACTTTCTATTTCTATTTTATTCATTAAACGCATCGTTACGGACTTGGCATATATTATTCATGCTTGTTGAAGCGAGAAATATTCAAGATTCGAATATCTTTTTATGCCTTGAGACATTATTAGATTACAATGATTTGGAACATTAGTCGTAATTATTCACATACAATATTCCAAAAATATTCACTACATAGTAAAACAATTAGTTTTTTTATGTCACTCTCACATTATATCGCAAATTTAAAATATTATACAGTTGTTAAAAAAACACGCACTCCTTCCTTAAAAATATATTTAATAATATATCAATTAAAGCACAGTCGATAGAAATATTTTTTGCATGAAATTTACAATAAAATAATACTGGTATAATTTTGAAATGATATAACATATTTACATGAAAAAAATATTCATAAAGAAATTACTAAAGAGTTAGTCCAAGATTCGCGTTTCTCTCTCGCTATCAGAACAAACCAGTCCCAAAGAACTCCGCAGGAGGTAGATGAGGAATGCGATGTGATTCCATTATGAGCACAATGCGTAATTAGCTAACACAAAATTTCGTGTAACAAACCGGTATAGAGACCAGAGGGAAGACCGAGCGATGTGTAACGGATGATTAAATCGGGCGTGAAGCCGATAGTAACATAAGAGACCCGCGTGGAAAGCACCCATCAGCATGACTCTGGGCGCTGTGTAATCCGAGAGCCTGAAACTGCGACTATTCGACATAATCTCGTTGCAAAATAGACGTTACGGCATTTCAGTTAATCGATGACGATGCGTGTATCTATATGCTGACTATAGAGTACGCTCCTCCATTCCAGCTCCACTTTCTGTAATACCGCGAAACGTCAATATCTTTCTAGCTAAATCTCGAAGTACTTTATTGAGAAAATCATTGGATTCACGATCAATTTGTTCCATGTAATCGACCAAGAATGTATATTTCTTGAGTTATGACGTGAATCATACTTCTAACATAACAATGTTTACTTCTTGATCAATTATATGGAATTGTGGAGACAGTAATATGAGGAAAGGGAAGTATGATTTTATTTAATTATTAATAATGTATGAATGATGTGAGATACACATTTAATGTAGTAATACACTTATCCATGTGAAAAATAATTTCAAGACGATATTTCTCACAGTGCTTATATTTATTACTCTTGTGCAAATAATATTTTTTCTGTACAGATTAGATAGTGATCAACATAATAATATACTCAATGATAATTTACATAATTTACACAAAAACAAGTTATATTTGCCGATGTCGTTGAAGTCACCCGGTAGACAGATACGTAGGCGATTTCGACGCCCGGACAGAGGACGTATTTTTCGTCGCGGAAAACGTGAAAGAAAATTTTCGGCGTAATAGGAAAGGGCATTGCCCGGTAGTCAGTGAGTCCGCGTTTCCTTATTTCTTCGGACAGATCACGCACCATTGTACCAAAGTCATTCAGATTCGTGTGAATCCGCTTCATAATGAATTGAATCGCCCTCTCACCTGGCATTCCAGCTAATATAGCACAATGAAATTTTGCACAGGCTAAAAAGAAACGTACAATAAGTATATCAATAATAATAGTATGTATCTGTCAAATCCATAATTAAAGTAAACTAAAATACTAAAATTTTCAGTCATTCAAATGAAAGTTTTAGGATTTCAAGAGTTAATTCCTTCTTTTCCCTCGTTTATTTCATATAAAAATATCTTTCATAAAACGCTACGCAAACAATTTTATCTACACTTACAATATTTAATATTATCTTCTTTGAATTTCCAAAATTCGAATGAATTCGATGTAGATATTATCTTGTTCTAGCACGCCCAAACTGTAGCTATAATAGCCATTTATTTTCTGGTCGACGCAAGAACTCTGTTGGAGATTCATTTGCGTAGGTTTTTATTATTAAATTATTCAGCAAAAGAGAGATCAATATATACATTGCTACGCTTTGTTTAAATGTTTTTGTCTGGCTCATAACATTATTAAACTTTATTATACAATTCACTGAAAATAGAATTACATTATATTAAAATCATGTCAAAAAACGCAGAAAGGTTGAATACAAACGTGAAATATTTGGCAAGAAAAACGGCGAAATTATATTATTTTTATCGACATAACATTACAATATCAATATTTCAATATCAAATTGTGTAATAATATATCACAACAGCGTGAAATAAAATACTGCGTAACCTTGTACAGAAATGCCTAACGCGATAATACAATATAAGGATATTTATTGCAAGTGGCAATATTACGAAATAATTTGCAGAAGCGAACCGCAATATGTAGGTTGACGATGAACTGCATGAAGAGAGTCTGCATGTCGTTGTCGCGATAACGATAATGCTTTCCTGTTTTCCTCCTAAAGGAGACAAGCATTGTGGGTTGTGCGTAGCCTGGATCAAGTATTCATTTTGCAAACAGAGAAGCATGACAAAGTGTTAAATGATCGAACATCTGTCGCGCATGCAGTGTGTCCACGCTGTCCACTTTTAAATAGTCTCTTATAAATCGAGGTCGGGAACCAGAAGAAAGCGTTTTATAATGAAATGATTCATGCTCGGAAAGAAAGCTTCGTAACATTTAGACACACGCATTTGATACGTATTATATCATTTAAGCCTATTATCACAATTTGAGGAAGGATGATCAGAGCTGTAATACGTTAACGTATATTATTTATTAACAATACCTACTTAGGACAATGTTTGTATTTCTTTTACAATATATATTTAACTGCATTAACGGATTATAGTTAAAAAAAAATTCGAGATCTAGAGATAAACCAAATATGTTTCGTCTGTAACTTACACCCACCGCGTCGATTCAATATTTCGAAATGTAATATATCGCTGTGCGTGGTTTCCCAAAATATATCCGCGTTAAAAGATCGCGCCGCGGAATATGTAAAACAGTTTCACCTACGCGCTCACACACCGTGGAAATCGAATGGATAATACGTAATTCTACTTTAAAAAAAGCCACATTACACCCGTTGTCATTAACTAAAAGTAATGAAAATAACAAAGTTATAACATTAACGTTACACAGAGAGAATTTTTTCTTAGAGTTTACCCTGAAAATATGATAATCGTGGAACAACATTGTATTGTATTTCGAAGAATTTTAATGTAAATCTCTCTCATTCTTTCAATAAAACTACAATGATGTATAAAATAAGTTTGATTAATTTTACTGAAGTGCATAAAAATCTTTAAAATATTATATTGTACCACAACTATCATATTTTCAGGGTAAATTTTAAAAGAAAATTCTGTCCGTGTATAATTTTACACTCAACAATATAATTGTTATGTAATATAACACCATGTATTATATTTATATTGTTGAGTACGAATTATAATATTAATATCATGTTACTTTTAATTAGTACCGATTAAATTTCTTTTTCTTATTATTTAATACAAGAATAATTTCGTTACACAAAATTGAATTAAAATAAAATTTATTATAGATATATAAAAAAAATTTGGAAAATATATTTACGCGTGTAATTAACTCTCTTACGTTAATGCACTTGCTTTACTTTAAATCGCAAAATTGTTATCACGACTCATCATAGTTATAAATTCAACTCTTTAATTTGCTTTATTGCATAACACAGTGCATTTTCAACATTCCCGCAAATGACATCACGTTTTCATGCAATTGAACCCAAACACGTCGTTCACACGTTGTTATTAACCTTCCGTTTTGTGATGACATCTGATAGTATAAATGACAAGGCGGCGGTTTTAAAGGATACATTTAACAGCAGCTATATATTTCGTGTTTGAAAGCCAGCTTCGAATCTCGATGCATTTTGTCTAGGCTTGTTAAGATGATATAGTATTGAATGCGTCATCGCGAAGAAAGGAAAAGCTATTAGCGGTCGATGACATATTGTAATATGTCACTACATCTCATTATAACATGAGTGTAAAATTTAACTGTAAAATGATCCAAAAGCATTATATATAGGACTGTTATTACATTAATAGATAATGAGTAGTAATTAATAATTCGTAAACACAGGTTAAAACAGATTAATTATCTTCATATCTTTTTCATTTTCATAAGCATGAAAATTTAATTAAGATACATAACGCAAACTACTCTGAAGCTTTTAAGCTGTTTATTCGAAATGTGTTATTACGGGCTACACATATTAATGTAATAACATAAACTTCAAACAAGTGACATCATGATTGAAATTAATTTATTGCGAGCTAGTAATTGACTCTTATTGACTATCCTGCCACTTTATGATGACACGGTTCGAATAAAGTTTTGAGATAAACAATGATAGATTATATAAATTAATTCAATGCGTTTCATAAAAATCAAACATAATTGCATTACGATTGTAAACGTGAGTGATTAAATTTTTTATTTGATATATTTATTAATAATAATTTATTTAGCTCAATCTATATAAATATGTTAAAACTATATATTAAAAACTTCTCTCTCTCTCTCTCTCTCTCTCTCTCTCTCTCTCTCTCTCTCTTCTCATACAAATATATTATAACGCTTTATGATCGATCAGACCTTAAAATTCGGAAACTATTCTCTGTTAATAATTGAATTTCCTTATCGTGCAGTCACGTATAATTTATTTAAAGAAACAGACTCATGGATGTCGATAAATGCGAAATAGAAAGCAGATAAACGGCTCACAATTATCAATGGCACGTTTGTCTTTAAGAGTTAAAAACTGAGATCATCGTAATTCCCACATCGCTAATACCGCGCGAATTCAATAATATGTGCACTTAAAGTTACATTGGCTAATTTCATAACTATTGAAAATATAATTTCTTAAATATTATACTTAATTGATATAATATATCAAAATAAAAAACATTGTAGTTTTCCAAGGCACTTTATTTGTTAAATTTTTATAAAATTCTGTAAATTGCAAAAATTCATTCTTACACGAAACAATTTTAAAATTGGAAAAAATGTTAATTATTAAAAATAATAAGTATCTAAGTTATTTTAATTTGGAAAATAATAAAGATACTGTTATAAATATATGAAATTTATTTATTGAGACTAACTTGGAAAGAGAGAACACAAGGAGTTAAGGATAGCGTGTACCAGTTGTTTTACGACTCGTCGGGAACATAAAATTTGCTTGTAAGACTATTTTTGTCGAAATTCGAATCGCTTGAAAGTCTTGGTTATTTTTAGAGTTATACGGAACGAGCAGAGTCACTTATGATTGCAACCGAAAATAACGATGTAGGGATTACCTCATGATAAAATACAAATTAGCTTCGACGAGCTGGACGTAGTTATTATCGTCTCGTCAGCTTAGTGACAATGTAGGCGCGGTGATTGTCAATGACATCACGCGATGCTGTCACTTGTTACGGCGCGCGTATGATCAACCGTTATTGAAAGTGATCGTATTTATTCAAAAGCGTTCCTATTCATTTTAATCTACGGCTAATAGAAGCTCCACGGATATTAAAAAACAGTTTATCTTCAAAGATAGTTCTTACAAAGTTCTTATAAAAAATTTCAGAAATAGTTTTTATAAAATTTCAAAGATATTTCTTATAAAGAATTAATTACACATTGTGCTAAAATTTTATTTTGGATTGTATTTTAAACGTTGAGAAATATAGATCTAAAGATTTATGAAATACTATTTTTATATAATATAATAATATTTTTTAGAGAGAATCATATAGTAAATGATTTTTACATCTTATCTTTCTCTTTTTTCAAATTGCAAAAAATATTATTCTCAGAGAATGTTTTTGATGTGTTATTAACGTTGAATATTTAAATTACAATTAAACTGTATCAGTTATGATACATAATTGCACGTAAATTGTAATCTGTCTCTTCATCCGTGATTCTTTCACGCATGACACATTCCATGCGGCACGCGTTAGGATGAAAGCAGGAAAGGCGGTCAACAGTGGCCACTGACATGTTCGTATTAAATGGCTTTAGAGTATGATGTCATATGCACAAGCAGACGACTGTCTATACATATAACAAACCGCAGGCGTGGAATAATAATGTTCCCAAGGCGACTGCAAACACTAATTTACATCGTGCGTTGCGCGACATTGGTCTCCATTATGAGCAATAGTAATATAAACATACGTACACGTAGGCGCTGTCGATAAATGTCAAAGTTACTCGCATCAGCGACTAATATGTCGTTTATTAGATCTGATGATATTTTCGAAAATCAAGTATGATAATATTAGAGATTGTCAAATAATTCCTAAGTTTTATTTACTTTGTACTTCAAATATTCATGGATTCACTCATGAATTATTAATATCTAATTATAAATATATATTTTTAATTAAAATAAATTATATTAATATTTTATGTTTTTTGTTTTTTTTATTTTTTATATTTTTTATGTTTTGATATTTTATACCAATTCTTATATGATAAAAGTATCTAAATCTTGCTAATAGTTTTTATGTTGAACTGTTAATCTAACTGATATCCATTACTGCATGAAGAGCTAGAACGATTTTTGCTGAAAAAATTTAGCTAGATACAGATCTAAAAATAATTTTGTTAGATCAACAAAATTTTTAGGTAGAATAATCAAACTGACTGTTAGAATGTCAAAATTTTTTTGTATTCTAACAATCAATTTGAGCGTCCTACCTAAAAAAATTTTGATGGTCTAACAAAATTATTTTCACTTATTAGAAATACAAATTTAGTAAACACGAATTTTGTTTTAAGTTGATTCTTGAAAATGGAAAATACTATTTGTTGAAAACCTAATACTTTTCATTTAATCTCTCGATAATTTCAATGGATGTTTGGTCTAAGATTCTCTAAAGCGCACATCACGGGTTTCGAGCTGGTAAACGTATCTCGTATGACGGCGTGGGTGATATCCCGTGAATGATAGGTCTAAGATTACCGACTGGAGGCATGAATGAAAGGCTTCGGTCAATTCGATGAATGATCCTTCAATTAATTATACGTATGTTATGATTTGGAGCGTGCTGTTTCGCAGCCGCCTGCGATTCCATCGTTACATTTTCCGACATTACGTCAGCTTAAATTCTCTTACTTCGCTTATATTTTATTTATCGTCTACCCCGAGATAATAAAATAAGAGAACATAAAGTGCCTATAAAAAGAAAAACGCGATTATCCGAGACAAAATTCCACGTTACATTTTTGCATATTATCGATGACATTATCGTACGATTTCTTTTTTTTTCTTTTTCACGACTTTATTGCTTACTATCATAAGAATGCTCATAAGAAGCATAATCTGTGGCGTAATCTTAATTCCCGCGTAATCGCGAAACTCGATAATTAACGCGCGTTAAGGCTTTCGCTGATACTAACTTTTGCTGCCCGCAAACACTTACTTCGCTGCAAATAAACGCTTGTGGCTGATAAACGCGCGATAATATAATTCTTCGAAATCGTTTCGCGACGGATGCTGCACGAAACAAGAGCATTTGTAATAACTTGTACTTAACTCTCTCATTCGCGTGATCATAAAAGCGCGCGAAATTATTATATATAATACTATCAATATTGCACGACCGATCGCTTCATCATTTTTCGCGAAATGAGATCCCGACGTGTCGAATGTTATCCAGAAGCACAACATTAATCAAAAGCTTTAACAAACGCTACTTTCACTCGCGAATAACGCACATTACGTTTAAATCTTACGTCATCATCGCTTTAAAGCGTTATTACTAATTAGTATAAATTCCATTAGCATTTTGTATTTTATGAAATCAAAGTAGAATGAGACACTTTGGGGGCTCTTAATTCTTTTTCAACTTAATTTTCATAATTTCTTAGCTATATGAAATTTTAATTTACTTTATGCGCAATTACTACCCTTTGGCATCAAAATGGCATAAATACCCCTCGTGAATCATCATTAAATTCGTTACCGTTGCATGCGATAAGAAATTAAGGTACTTAGTACCTTAATTTCTTATCGTATGCAACGGTAACGAATATAAAACTCCACTCCAGTCCGGTGGTGATAAACTCCGCGCGAGGTTCATTAAATTCGTGGGTCTCTGATTCATTTTTTTCTTCCTCTTTGCCTCATGCGTGCATACCATGGACTCGTGGCAAACGCAAAGCGACGCGGGATCGCATCGAACGCAATGCGAGAATTGAGAGAGGAGCGCGCCAGCGCGCACGTGCGATTAGAGAACAGAGGGTTATCGGAACAACCATAAACGGCCTATCCTCCTTCACCCTCGAGCTCCCGGGGTTGCCTCTTATCAACGATTGTCACGCTGAACAGTTTCATTCACGTTTGTAATAAATAACTTTAGAGAGTGATGTCATTCGGTAGTCGCACCGCCTGGACCTCGTTTGGCAAATCCATATTAATAGATGATCTGTAATAGTAACACACAACCGCCGATTTAGTACAACTGAGGCTTTTATTAATTTTTAATACTGGAGTAATTGCAGTACATGATTAAATATATAACAAGACATCTCTCTATTACATGATATATTATAATAGATATTAATGATATACTATATACTAGATATTAAAGAGCAATGGTATCTTAAGTTAAAAGATAACATTTTGTTATTTTTAACTTTCATGTGTGTCAAAATTCAGATAAATCCATTTCTGTAGTTGATTTCAAAGTAAACAACGTTCATATTAATGTCCACACTTAACAAATAATAAACTAAATTTGAGTTAATATTTTAATATATTTCTTGAGTTAAATTGTTTATCTCCGTTGTGTTAGTTAAATTTATGACGTATTAAATAAAGAAAGTGGCGATCTACAGAAAATAACTCAAATTGAGTACAATTTGATATTATGAATATAAAAGTGTATCATAAGATATATAGATAGATTAATTAAAGTTAAAAAAATATAAATTATAGCCCAACATGATGATATTAATTGCAACGTTTCATGTTATAATTACTTTGACAATTGTTTCAATAATTTTATCAAATTATATTTTATATCATTTTGATTTTACATTTTAATTGACTAGATATGGAGAGAATTAAATAAAGAATTTTATATGCAATATAAAACTTAAGCCGAATTGGCGATTGCTCGCTAATTCAGTCGGATGTGTCTTATCCGTCACCGGCGATCTATGTGGGACATACAGGGGTGGACGCAATATCTCTTACGAAACGAGTAACCTCGATATACGCTATCGGTGAAGAAGTTGCGAGAGTTCAAAGGGTTAGGCACGATCTGTAACTTCTCTTTTGAATCTGAAACCGCAGTCCTGAGGAATCCGAAGAAGGAGCCGATCTGGGATTTTTCTATCGGCGTGAATACATCATACCCTTCTTCTTCTTTCTCTTCTCGGAAGAGGAATGGTTTCCCTCGGGAGTAATCGGTTTATACACGACCGGGGAATCTATTTTTGTAGGAATCATGCGCACTGCCCGAGGAAAGTTTTAACACTTTCATGGGGGGTGGGTGACCTGGAACTCTTTAAAATAGTATCGTTCATGTCTGGAAAGCCGATAGCTTTTAAATACAGATTGCCCCAAAATCTCAAATTCAATAGCGTATTCTACGATCAATTTTGAGTTGATTTTATTTTAACGAAGATACTGACGTATCCATAATTATGGAATTATAACATATGTGTAATATACGCAATGTTAAAATATTACTGCGATTTCGTTTAACACAAAATCGTAGTAGTGTATTTTATAAAGATTATTATTATAGAATGTTTATTACAGTGCTCATTACTGCATATATATGATAATTTATGCATCAAAGAAAAATTATTTGTATAGTTAAAAATTGTAATTTACTTCGTGTTATGATTAATACATAATATAAAATATAATGACAAGAATAATTTTTCAAAGGAAAATTAGAATAATTAATTTGTTCAGAAAACTATTAATTTTTTCTGTATACTCAGAGAAAAAGATATAGTGATTAGCAACTATAAAACTGACAACTGTACAAGTTTTATTTATACATTATTTTATTCAATTATGTACATTAATTCTATATACATATCTTACAATTTATACAACTGTCACCTTTATAATTGCTACTACTATGTTTTTCATATGCCTATGGCTTAATCTTAGCAATTCAAAAATTAATGTTTCTTTAACTTTAATTTTTTTTAGCAAAAAAATATCATATATCGTATAAGACAACTCAATTCACTGAATGAAGAAAATTAGACACTTCGTCGAATTAATTATAAAAGTCTTCGCATGAATGAAATTTTTTCGGCTCGCGTTGGTTAACAAATTACCTCTCGTCTACCAATATCGAAAGCAACATTGCTCATCTTTACGACCGTCATTCTTTACGGAGAGAAAAATGAGAGTCGCGTCTCGAGCTTGCGAGAACGATTAACTTCTCAACGAGCTGATTCGAGAATTTCTCTCGCGGCCATACGCACCTCCCGGATATCGATTACGTACCCCAAAAATAGGGCGGTTGCATATCCGTTTCTATTTCGACGGCGGTCGATATCCATAGCGTACTACGCGAGATATTTTTCTCCCTCACGTGTCGCCGATAAATTAAACCGAAAAGTAGATCGACCAACGACGAAACCACATTTCGCTGCATTTAAAAAAATTTGTGAGTTTGAGTCTTAAGAAGAAATCGTGGGCGGAATGTAGAGCTTAACTTATAACTTAGTGACACCTGTATAAAAAATATGATTATATTTATATGCCACTTCCTCTTTGTTGACACAATTTTTTCTGCCTCAACGTATTATAAGATTAGTACAATTATAACAATTGATTTTAACAATCATAATTTGTACAACTTCTATAAAATCTACTCTACTTTTTTAATTTTTAATTGTTTATTGAAATTGAAGTAAAAGTTAAAGTAAATCTTAAAACGAGTCCTTAATTTAAAACTGAAAATTGTTAACATTATATAATAAAAATGTTCTAAGTAATTATTTCTATGTCCAACAATGCGCTTCAACGAACTAATACAGCTGACAGTGATGTAACATATACGTATATAAACATGTACATTGATACGTCGACGTGCATGAAGTAAAAAAAAATCAACATCGACTGATGTTTAATTACATTATGTACAGCGACTTGTTGGCATAGCTAATAATCCAGCGGCCCTGAATTTCGATCATAGGCTCGATAAATGATTGCACTTTCGAAATCAAGTCGGGGTCGACGGTCAGCAACGAAGGCGCCGCGTCGCGATTAATAATACGCGAGAGTTAGGCGAGTACGCTAAACTTGACATTTGATCCGCGATGGAAACGCGTGCGAGTGATTAAAATTGGATGGAAACGCTAACGCGGATGAGTTTGCCGCTGCGTATACAATCCATGTACGCAACGCGTGTAACGCAGAAAACCTTGCTCTTCATCCGCGGATTGGCGATGCTGCGATGCGGTTTATTTTAATGTCTGATGTAATATCATAAATAACTGGAAGATAAATATCGATGATACTCTTTGAACACATATGATTTAATACTCATTGTTGACAAAAGCTTTCCTCCTTTTTTCAATTCTTGATAAATCTAACGATTCCGAACTGTTATCATTTTTCTTTGTAAAGATGATGATTATGATGTTTAATAGTTACAAAAATACTATACATTGAAAATAATGTTTAGTATTAACTAAACTTAATATTAATTGAAGATTACTTTTAATCTAAATAAAATTTAGATTAAAAGTAATCTTCAGTTTTATTTGCGAGAGTCAATGCAGAAAAATATCAGTTTAATTTTTAAGTTTTTATATAGAATTTGATAATAAAATAATGACTCTAATATTTATTTCTTTTATTGTACAATATAATGTTAATATGATGGATATGATCATTATTATATTTAATATAAAATAAATATATACATAAATATAAATAATATAAATTTGAAGTTACAAATTTGACTTTACATATATTACAATAAAAAATTACGATAAAATAATGTTTTAAATATTTTAATGATATAAATTGTATACAAATGTCGGAAACGTGTAATACGATGCTGCTATTTTTGATCACGAAAAGTCAATATGCATTTTCTCTTGACGTGTCTTAAATGTTTGTAAAGACAGGTACTAATGAACTCCATTAAAGTCTATTTTTCACTCGGAGCTTTAATACGATTAACCTTTTAAATATATTTACAACATTCCACCTCGCGGAGCTAAATTACGAGCTTTCACGCCATCATCAATACTTCACAGCAGAGAAGAGACACAAAAAATTTCATGCCACGCTGCATGCATCCTATAGTGTTCGTTAACCCCGGCGATCATAAATCATTGACAGCGTCCCATCTCTCGCGTTGTGCTGCAAACTCATCACACATTCCCGATTATACAATTTTTTGCCGTTATTTTCAATATCAAGATCGTATATTATAGTTTGATACAAAGGATCACAAGTTCTATATATATATAAAAAACAGATAGGATAAAAAATAATCAATTTTTTTTTAATTTTGTCTCTGAAGTGAATATATAATAAATATGTAAAGAAAGTTTTTTTTTGCAAATTCCATAAAATTAATCTCTTTTGTAGATGTTATATAAAATTACAAAACGAACACGATATCTCTAGAATTCATAACACAAGTAGATTTATAATTTCTCCAAATTGGCAGTATAATTATTGTTTATTACAGATTTTACTACCGTTTGATCGTAAATTAATAAAGATACGTAACATACATATTTTACACTATTTCACATTCTCTTGTGATATCTCAAATTGAGTAATGCTATGCATCGAACTGTTTGTGAAAAAAATCTCGTAATATAAATATTACGCAATGCTTATTGCAACACGTAATTAAACGCAACACGATTTCATCGGGATCATAAAGAAAGACACTCGATATATATATAAATAAAAAAGAACGAGAAGCGCTGCCTCTCAGCGGCGTTCGTTCAGTCCTTCGGCGAATTCCTCTTAGCGAGAACTGAAACCGGTATAATCTCTGCCGAGTCCAGATTTCGATGCTACGCAGACAAACGATCTCTAGTCTCTCATCCGTGCAAATCGAAATCTGGCGATTCGTGTAACATCAAAACAAAAATTATATATATATATGATACGTAAATATACAACTTGCATCTGAAACATTGCAAAATAGGTGTCACGTATCGCACGATCCACAATGGCTGCTTCAGATTCTCTTCAGAATACGAAAATACTCAAAATTTTTAAAATAAAACTCTAAGATAAAGTTCTAAAATTATATGATTATATTTCTAATTTTAATTAATTAACTGTTTATTATTTTATTCGCGCATCAATTTTAGGCTGCAAGTAAAATCTTGTAAATTCTCTCACGGATTATCGTAAAGTATATTATTTTCAGCAGAAATTATAAGTTCGGCGATAATGTACCGTTTTGGATACAATGCTCATATAATGAAGTCCTTCATGTGTTCCCTCGAAATGTTTTGGGCAGATTCCTGTGCTTTTTTAAGGATATCGCATGAGATAATACGCGGTATCATTAAAGGGATCGACCCTCGCGGCTTAGCCACGAATTCTCAATACTTGTAGAGATTCTCGATCGATCCTTCAAGGATGCTGCGGAGAATCTCTGGTTCATCTCGCTTAACCGCAGAGGTCGATGCATGGGCGCTCGCGAAATTTTTTTTCGCACAATGATGTTGCAAATATTTTCTTCGAGATGCTGACGGAATAAATATATAATTATTCAAATAATATATGACTTTGAATATTTTTATTCCTTTGAATAAAGAAAATACATTTTATTTCTTTGTGTGCATGCACACAGATTCTATATTTTATGTCGTATGTTTCAATTCTTTTATTAAACTTTTCTATTTTTTTTTATTTTAACGAAAAAAATTGCAATTCTATCCCAGTTTATATTTCATAGCCCTAATGACTACAGATTCCTGTTCTTTTATGAAGTAAATATAAATTATCAGTTTTTTTAGAAATTGAAATAACTTTTTTAATCTGGCTTTATTGTGCGCGCTCACAATCGTGTTTTCGGCATCGTGTCTTCTGTTAGCGTTATGTATCTTTTTATTTTATTTTAAGCTTCGTTCTCGGTATCCAAACACGATTCTCGTGACCGTCTAACGGACCCTCGATTAAATCCCTCATTGCAGGCGCCCATGCGTTCACATACGGCGACACGTGGATCCTTTATGGGGGTCAATACTTACACCGGCCGTACTTCGGCGAATGAGACGCATGATTACGGTCATAAGCTGACCTAAGCCAGTACGTATGTCCTCTGGGAAGATCTGACGGTGAAGCGAGGAAATCTAATACTGAAATAATCTCTCAAAGAGTGATATCCCTGACGCAATATTCAAATCTTATTCGTGTCATACTACACTTGAACAGCGCGAAATATTCTCAAAAGATAAAAATAATTTCTATAACTTTGCAAAATGATGTTAATTTTGTTTTATTATTATAATCAATGTTTAAGTGTCTTATTTCAATTGAATAACTTGATCAAAGAGTGAGTTGACATTGTTCCGTCAAAGTATTTTCCTGATAAGATATCGAGTTTAGGCTTGTAAAGATTTAATAATTAGTCTCAATCACAAGATGTTAACGTATTACTATTTGCTTTCGCATCCTTTTTGCGATCTCATCTTTTTATTTAGACTCCTTCCTTTGTATTTCTATTTTTTTCTCGAATTAGGATTTGATTAAATATCTAGACTTTTCTTTATTGAACTTTTTGATTTCTTTATAAATCACAAACATATTCAAAATTCTTTATTTATATACAATAATTATGTTTGTGTCTTTTTGCCATGATTTCGTTCTCCGCTTCCTTTTTTTCCGGCATCTTCTCTTTTTATAATACTCGTTTCATTTTGAACATAAGAAATGTAAAAAAGTGCAGCTAAAAGTAACACGGAGACCTAATAACTCTCCTGTTCGCGAATTGATTTTCAAGCGGCGCCGTCTCAAGTCCTTAAATATTTCTGCGCGCGACAGCCTTTACTCGAAGCGACGGTCCGAGACACGTTAAGAGAGAACGAGAGGAGGACCTGGGCCAAAAAAGCGGCAGAGATCGATGAGACGAGAAAAAAAATATACTGGACCGAAGAAGATAAAGAGAACGAAGGAGGAGAGAGAGAAAGAATGAGACGAACGAGAAGAAGGAGCAGTTCGAAACGATGAGAAAGACATCGCGATGTGCGTATCTTTTTGCGAACAACGACGTTATCCGGCCAAACCAGAGGACGCTTGAGATTACTGCACGTTATGCAGATTTCAAGAGAACATTGCCCTTCTGCCTTTCGCACAGGATCCTGCCTCACTGATCCTTGCGCCTTGAGCTGTCAAGTCCAAAGAGACGATCATTCGCTTGCTCGTTCGATATAATCGGTGGAGCGACATTTATTAATAATATTTTCGACATTTATTATTGAGAAGGCGAGTAAAACCTCGTAGATTTCTTGCACTAGAAATCGTTTGAAATAAAATATCGCATAAATTTATATTAAAAGTTTAATCATTTATCTTTAGAAATGTCGATAGAGATGAATTAAAAAAAATTTGAGAGATGTAATAACAAAATCTATATATATATATATATATACTTTAATTTTAAATCTCTTGATTTATAAATTTAAATCTTTCGCTTTATCATATGACGAATTGCAGATTTTAATTTATAATGTTAAAATAAAATGGAAGATTTATTCATATGAATGATTGTATTTATTCATATGAATGATATTCTGCAAACATGGAAATTTGTTTAATAGCATGAAAAAATTGAGCAAATAATGTAATTCAATCGATGGAGCGACATTTACTAATGACATTTTTTGCATATGTTAAAAAGGTGAGCAAAACTTTGTTGATTTTTCCTCGCACTAGAAATCATTTGGAATATAATAATACTGTATAAATTTATATATTATTAGTTTAATCAAAAAAATTTAAAAGGTGTGATTAAAAAATATACTTTAATTTTTTCAATATCTTGATTAATTTAAATCTTTCGCTTTATCATATGAGAAATTATAGATTCTGATTTATATTAATGTTATAAAAATTCATTTTATTTATTTATATAAATAGACGCCATTCTGCAAACATGTAAATTCATTTAATAGCACGAAAAAATCGAGTGATATAAAGAAATTAAAATTTAGGAATTTTTTCTCGCAGTTGTATTGATACGTTTTTCTTCCGCTATAGCATCAATTTAATTTAAATTTCGTATCTTTCACAAAAATCTAAATGATAATTTAAAATAAGTCCAATTGCAAATTCTGCGAGAAAACATATTGAATGTCCAACCATTATTTTGCATACGATTAATGCAATGCAAACTCGGCGAGAAAGTTTGGCGTTGTCGATATCACGAAGATATCGCGGCCGCGCCACCAAATGAACCGGTCGAACCGAGTCAGGGCGAGGCACAGACGAGTTGCTTAAAGCGACCAGATGAGATGGCTATATTGATTCGTCCCGCCGAAGTATTACGCGTTAAATGTGACCGTAATTTAATGTCGGTGTCGGAGTCCGTTGCGCCACGATTTCATCTCGTTTTATTTTGTTTTAATTATATCGATCCTCATACTTATCTTATGAGTACACGTCGAAGGACCTTGTGTACATGACAATCTGACTCGCATAATAAATTTGTCACGTCTGGTGATAAAAATTAGCCTTCTTAAAATAATTATTTAATGATCAATCATGATTCGTCTTAATTTCCAGTTGCTAACTTATATTTTTATAATTTTGCAATCTTTGCTATAGATATTAATCCTTGCAGCGCAAATTAAAAAAGTATTAAAATATCATCTCAAGCGTAAACTGGGTTCTCTAAATTTTTTCATTATTTCATTTGTTTATTATATTATTAGCGTTTTTTATTGTCTTTAGTAAATTGATAACAAAGTATGTATCATTGATCACTACTTTCTCTCTCTCTCTTAAAAAGATTTTATTTTTAAAAAATGTTAATGACATTTTTTGTACCATTTATTGTCTCTGCCCCCCCCCCTCTCTCTATCTATCTATCTATCTCACTATATCTCTTGTCGTGTTCGAATACACCTGTTGATTCCCTCCTGAACTCAAACCGATTAGCGAACAGGCCATTTTGCGGCGAAGTTAAGGTTCGAAACGTGTGCATTATCGTTATCGTGGCGCTACGTACAATTGCGAGGGCGTCGCGTTGGCGATCCACAACTAATCAAGAATGGCATCGGGACGCACGTACTGAGTAGTCTCGAATAAATGGCTTTATCGTCACAAGTACTTCCTGGTTGCGACATACCGTAAGAATTTACCTGTTGTCGTCAATCCATTGATGTTTTAGAAGATATACAATTAAAAATAATTCATTTTAATATATGTGTATAAATATTGTATATATAAATTTTTACATATTAAATTTTTAATATACACACACACGTGCATAGATACCTATATGAAATACTCAAGTAAAATTTTTACAGCATTTATATTATAATATTATTATCTGTATTTATGAATATGTATTTATTTACAGAGAAAAACGGCTAAAAATCTTACAAAGAGAAACTACTTTTCGATTCCCAGAATAATTTTTGAACGCGAAGATACTCGAGTGTCAAGCGAGACGTTTTACACAAGTGCGGGATTAAACTTCGATGTAATAGGAGAGCGTGTATCGTAATGGTGTAAATTTGGAATCGGGGTTCACGAACCTCTGGGCAAGTCTAAATATTTGGAACCATAGACTCGCGTAAACGTCCGCTATTCGACGAAAACGGCTAGCGCGGCCGCACTTAACTCTTTTGAGAACGTGTATGTCAAACCAAGAGAAAGGAGAGGCTTCGCGTGTACTTACACTTCATGTACTTATACTCGCCGCACTACATCTTTAACGTGGCGATTATGCCGGCCGGTTTTCTTAAACGAAACCATATGCCATATGGTTTCGTACTTCTCTGCGGAAGTGCGTATGTAATTTTAAACAAGATTATACATCAAAAGCCCTAAATTTTCTCTGATTTATTGACGCTGAGTTGATTATAAATGAGATAATGTGACATAATCCTTTAAATAGTACGACAAATTTTAGAAGTGTGTTCTTCCGCGATAACAGATAATTTTCTAAAAAAAGAGAAAAAAAGCTTCGATATAAGGGTTCTTTTTTCTGATAAAGAAGAAAATACATCAAAGGAAACCTTGACCACTCTGACACTAACCTAATCTACGACTTGACACTAATCTGTGACCTAACATAAATGTTACCCCGCACGACCTCTATTTTACTGTATTCTGCTATCTAAGTTAAATCATCTCCAATTAATCTCAAATTTCTATAAACAACTTCTTCTAATAACAAAAAAGAATTATAAATTTTAAAATCGTAATCTTCTGTATGATTTTAAATAAAAGTAAATTATAAAATAAAACAGGTCTTAAATTGTTAACTTTACTTTAAAAAATATGAGTGTGGATTTACACCATCGAGTGTTAAATATAATTCTTATTGTTGATATAAACACCAGAAAGATGTGGATTTAACACAGCATGGATTTTAAACCACGGTTTAATTAAATCAATACTCATTTCTTAGAACGTTAAAAAGATATTAAAGTCTTTTTACATTTTTCTTAAAGAAAAAATCAATTTTCCTGTTAAAGGAGTCATACATTAAGATAACGATTACTTCTCATAATCAGTTATGTCGCGTAAGAGATAGCGTTCAACCACTTAGGTACATGTGCAAAACGCTTGAATGAGATGCATACCATCTATTCCACAAAATCAGAGCATTCTCGTGAGAGACGTTTGCCTTCTCGGTGAAGTCGACTGTATCGCGACGCACAAACGAGGCATAATTCCCTGCGGATCGCCCTCTTGCGCGCGTAATCGCGGAATTATGTCACGGCGTAGCTGCAAGATTCCTCCTCGGCGGGGCTGGTGCTGATTACGTCATGTCGTCGATGCGTGGAAACAGGGAGAGTGCCGCCTGCGTTACATATTTGGTAGGATATCGTTACGCACCGAGGTCGAATGCATAAGACGCATCTCGCGAGACATCGTAATTATGACAGATGTTGGCAAAATTTCGAAGTAAGAGACGAGAGTCATTACAGTCGGCTTTTGCATATTCAAAAATTGAAAAACTGAAAAGAGCTAAACAATATTTTGTATATTATTGTATTTTTTATTTATTATTTTTATATTATTTCGCTGAATAAGAAATACTCTTTTTTAACTATAAAAAAAAAGAAGATTGAGGAAGAAGAAGACACACGGAATTAACTTGGCTGCGTTCGTCGAGATTGCCAGGAGGAACCGTGATAAGCCATCGCACGCATTTAAGTTAATTGCATGAATTACGCTGACGGCGCGATATTGATATTACGGGATAATTACGGGATAACCTGTACGTGAGCAGCTTCGCCAAGTAGCAACGCGTATTTAGATATATTTGACATTTTCGTGCGCCATTCCTTAAAGATAATTTATCTTTTAAGACTCGTAAAAATTTAATTACTGTTGCTGCATTACATTATGATAAATTAGAACTTTTATTTAACTCATGTCTTATATTTGAAGATATATACAATTCAAGCGGTTACTTGAAAAGTGGTAAATATTATTAATTTTATCAAGACGCTAAAAGAAAGAATATTTTAATATAAAACTGTTAAGAATTATATTTTTAGACTATATTTTTAAATAATTACATAATTTTTTTTTAATGAAATGAAATAAAACATTATTTTATTGTTGAAACATATTATACTTTTAAAAGCGTTATATTAAAATAGAGATATTTTTTACCTCAGACAAATAAGCAGATTACAGCGCGAAAGTACATAATCGAAAATGTAAATGTCACATTGACCTACTTCCCCCAATCTGCTTTATATTTAATTTATCGAAATGAGTTTAATGAATATACTTTCTCCACTTTATGAAAACTTTTAGTCAACGATGGAGAAGAAATTACTTTCGTCATTTATATTCTTGTGCAATGTTATACAACTACATTCCCAGATCTACTCTTTTACGATATTTAAGTAGAACGACATCGTTCTTCGCAGTAGCGTAATAGTGACATTGAGATTATACAGCAACGATTATATCATTGCATAAGTAAATAGCCTTGAGATACGACAAAGCTTTTAAGCTTAAAAGTCTCTCAAAGTCTCTTATATTTGTCACTTTGTAAGCATTTTTATCATTATATAAATTTCTTCAATAAATTAAAATTACATCGTAAATAGTACTCTTGAAACTTTCAATGAAAACCGTATGATTTATAATACAGAAAATTTTCGTATTACTTGTTATAGAAATAATAAATATTACTTTTAGAAATTCTTTACATCTCTTTCATATATTTATTTTTATTAAAGTTATTTCCAATTTAAAGAAAATAGTCCTTGAATTATTTTAGCCTATGTTCTTCAATTGCTTTTTACTCCTCAAACATGGTAATCCTCGAGTCTTATAAAAAAATATACTCGCTCTGCTTCTGCTGCGCGCATCATATTTTGAGACAAACTATAAAGTGTCATAAGCTGCGGAACTAAAATGAGGCATGTGCAGCAAGATAAGCAAGAAAATGGGAGAAAAGAATAACGAGGAATGATTCCTGAACGGCGTTCCTTGAGAGCCTGCTCGGTCCCGGAGTGCGTCGTTGACACAAGCAAAACTTTCATCTACAAGGCAAATGTGTGGAAGCACGATTCCGTTTTCGTTCTCTTCCACGTTATTCAAATAGAGCGCGGCCTTCGTGATGCAATGGCGTAGTCATGGATTATACACTTATGCTATTAATTAGTTAATTCGTTAACTTGTACCATCGAACAATTTAATTTAATTAATATATATATATATGTACTATATATATCGTTCCTTTATTTCAAAAATGACACAATTAAAAAAATTAAGTTTCTTACAAAAGAGAAAAAACTAGTTTACTTAGCAAAAAATTATTGACTTATCAAATAATCGGCAAAAAACAAATATATTCTTAAAATAATCAAAATTTGTTTCACAACTCTAAAAGAAACTACTCTTTTTAAGTTATGACAATTTTGATGATTTTTATAAAGTTAAGTTAGTTCATTTTTGATAATTAATAGAATAATATTTATTTAACTCATTCATGACAAAATAACTTAAAAATCATATTTTTTTATTATTTTGCTTGAATTTCCACATCAACAATTTTTCTAATTAAAAATAATATTGTATAACTAATTAGAGAAAATTATTTTATACATGATCCATTAAATGAACATTTCTCTATCAAACAATTAATCATTTTGTTGAAAAATAATTTTTTCGTGTACGAATTAATTAACTGTATATATTTTCAAAATTGTATTGTTGTTCAAGAGCGAGATTTTTATTCATTAAACAGGCATTATAGCTTCACAAAGTTTAAGATTTAAAAAGGAAATTCATCAATTTCAAGAAATAAATAAAAACCGCAAAATTAAAGTTAAATTATAATATTCATATTTATATCGAAAAATATAAGAAAATATAACAAATGTCCTTAATATTACATTATTTTAATCTCAGTTTATGATCAATTTCATTTATAAGCTTACGCCACTGGTCGCAATCAATGTGCTCTTCCTTTGTGCTCTTCCCTATCCTCGATTCGGATTTTTTAACGATATAACAAAATTTTTAATCAATTTTTATCGCTGCCCTCACAACGAGATCCGTCCTATTTTCAGATTTTTTATTTCCATTCTAGATAAATTTAATTTATCAAGTTACGTAATATACGTTTTCTGTTAGTGCGTAGAACGTACATATTTCTCAATTATCGCTGCAACGTTCGACATTAATAAAGTGGTGTTTTCGAGCATAAAATTAGAGATATTAAACTTCGCGGGAGCTTTCTTCTAAGAGTTTCTTATTTTTCGAGTATTATGCGTTTTCAGGATAAATAAAATTTCATAAATCCTGCTTAGATTTGATCACGATCGGCTTACGAGTTAAACCGCTTATCGATGAAATCCAGTGGCATTTAAGTCGGTTTAAAACTTCATCGAAATCGATCCCGACAAAAGAGACACGTCTACGTAACGAACTCTTTACAAAAATTCCCTCTAATGGATAATATTTACAATGTGTTACAGATCTGCAAAGACTCGTACAAATGCAATTGTAAGGGAATAAAAGGGCAACCAGGATTTCCTGGGGTACCTGGGCCTCAAGGAACGGAAGGACACCCAGGTGATATCGGACCCGATGGACCTCCCGGACCCAAAGGCGAGAAAGGAGCAGCAGGAGAGTATGGAGCCACTGGAGAAAAGGGCTACCGAGTAAGAGAAATTTATTTGATTTTGTTATTAACCCTTCATCACTTACGTGAGATGTCCAGGAAACTCCAGCTTTATAAACTTGCTTAATTTATGAATGCTATTTATACATTATATTTATCACTTAGTTACGTAATAGTATTATCACATAATGCGAAAAGATGAGCCTTTTAGTTAGAATAAATCCAACATTGACGATGCAAAATACAAAAAGATTCTAATTTACGATATGGAACTTGAAACTATTTGCTGAAAGTGTTGACATAAAACCGGTTTCATTTCATATTTCCATATCGGAAGATTTAAATAAACCGTTGCGTATAACTTTTCCTAAAAATCGACTCGTTTCTTTTCAGGAAGTTTGTTCTTTTCCTGTAATTGATATTTTTAGAAAGTTTTAAAAATGCGATATTTGTCAAACAAGATATTTATTAATTTTGTGTAAGATATTTTTTACACAATGCGAATTTATATACATAAAACTTCTGCAACAATTGATTTTATTAATTATTTTACAAAAATTACTTTTCTTATGTACTTTTATTGCAATAATTATACGTATATATTTTGCATATATCCATATGCAATTGCTAGTTAAACCAATTGCAATGGTAATAATTTCTTTATAAGCGAGTGTTTTACGTTTTAATTAAAGTTCGCGACCCATGTTTATTTACAAACGCAATACGTTTATTTGCAACCGTTACTAATAACTTTAATAAAATAATATTTAGTTTTTTTTAAATAAATATACTAACGTTTATTTCCGCAAGATATCTGTTTTAACAATTAATTAATATATATAACAGCAAGCACAACGATAAAAATACGGTGTTGTTTTGCTAAATTGTTTAAAAATCAAATTTTAGTTTATTAAGTAAGAGAACAATCACTCAGATTTTCTGAATCAAAACGAACAGGCCCGCCACAAACAATAAGTTGTGCACTACACAAAGGCGTATTAATAAGAGAGAAGTGGCGCCAAATTAAATTTAAAAAAAATTAATTCTTCATTCTTAACATCATTTGTGTTCGTTTTCATAGGATTTAATTTCTTTTGAAACAAATATTGTATATTACAATAATTTAGAGAAACCATTGGATCGGATAGTTGTTTATCTCTCAGCACTTAAAGTTGTCAATAACAGATCCTTACTCCGAACCACTTCTTCATCAGAAATGAAAAGTTGTAAATTTATCTTTTTAAAAAAATTATATTTAAAATATTTTACTTAAAGTATTTCTAAATAAAAATATTTATGGTAAAATGGCAAAATTTCCTTTGCACAAAGGCATCTTATTGCTGCAGTGACTCTGGAAATGAGTTACATGATTACTCCGCCCAATATTCCACTCTATTAAAAAATCACAAATGCTAAATAATGACTTAAATTCGTGAACCGGAACGGCAATATCGAGCATCTCCGAAGCTACGTGTGCGATCATTAGAGAGATGAAAAAAAGAAGCATCTCTCCATAATTGGGTCGTCTTAAGCGGAAGGGTTGAAAAAAAGAAGCTCATGATGAGAACAGCAGATGTATATTCGTCGCATTCTCGATTCTCTCCATTCGAACGCGATTGTCCGCCGCGCTACATATGTTACGAACGGGACAGAAAATAAGGAAAAAAACGACAGAAAAAAAATGAGAAGGAGGAAAGAAACACCGTGGCGTCACCGACCAGAAACAGAACGCTTCCAAATGCGGAGGAAGAGGGAAGATCGCGAACACGAGAGAGGAATTACGGACGAACACCCACGATGCCGCCCGCACTACCAACGTGCTGTTACACAAAGCCTGCAAATCCGCTGTTTCGCAATTTGTCAACCAGCATCGATGCGCGACACCGTGCAATATGATATAACACGAGATGAGCTCTGTTACTTTGAAACGGCACGCAAATCGCCGGCAATTATGATTTCCCAAATTCAAGATTACGCGCTGCATTTCTAAATTATTTTGACAAATCATGCATAGAAATATTTCTCACCTAATTAATCCTCATTTAATCGTAATTTGTTACAAAACTGCAATATAAATTTAGTTGATCATAAATTTGCAGTAGAATTTTAAAATAATATTTACGTAACTTAGAAGTAATGTAGAGCTGAATTTGAAGTTTAATTAAAACTTTTAATTAACGTTAAATTAAATATTTAATTAAGAATCCTAGATTCTTTGCTTTAAAATCAATTGCAAATTCCGAACACATTCGCCTTATATTCAGTATTCTACATTGCAATTCTGTGAAAGAAGCGATGATTACAAAAGACAAACGGACAATACCAACTTTGTTAATTAAGATTGCAGAAATTTGTATTTAGAATTATAAAATTAAATCACGCAACCGTATTATTATCGCGTCGTTACGCAGGATGTAGAACGATTTAGCGTCGCAATTACCGAAATGTCACGAATAAATAAAACGGCTACGCTCGATATGAGAAAAGTGTTGGTATACGTACAAACGTGGTCGACACATCTCGTGCTTATTAATCGTGCAAATTATTCATTCGCGTGTGGACTGCGAAATAGGACGGTGTCAATCTTCGTAACTGAAACTTTAAATTAAATGCTTTACATGACGATTATAATTTGACATCTTACACGTGCACACATTCCTTATAATTACTTTGTACATATTCAATTAGCTTTACTGATTAAAATTGATAAATATGCAAGACACTCCAGAAATAAATAAATTATTTGAAAAAGGCATATTTGATTTGACCAATCTAAAGTAGAATTCTATATAATATTATTTAATATTAACAATTACAAAATTTTGTTTGAGATATTTATATATATATATGAATATATATATATATATACGATATAGTGCATTATTTTATTATTGAGTCATTATTCGGGGATGCAAGCTGTATTTTACTTTTATAATTGTAAAGCAGTTTTATCTTTTTCTTTCACTTCATATTTTTCTTCATGAAGATTCTTCATCGTTTAACCAAGAAAAATGTCTTCACAAAGAAACGTTAACACTAGACTTTCTAATGATTTATTTTCTATCGTGGGCGTGCGTTTCGTAATCTAACTGGAATTGACGAAGAAATTTCAAGAAAAATAACATCGATAACCGGAAGAGACTTGTCGCGTCTTTTTGATGCGTCGCGAACAGTCCACTTTCAGAAAACTTTCGATCAGCGCAGACAGGAAGTGCCACCTTCATCGTAAATCCAAATTACGCAAGAACGAAAATTCTAGTTATTACTACGGACCGATGTGTTGCCACGTGTGCTACAATTCGCCAATTACAACGGTGCGCGGCATGTCACACATTCTCAATTAGCGGCGTACATCACTTGCTAATTGTATTACATCGATCGCTCCACCGTGGTATGTGTCAATAATGTCTTGCATCTTTGCTAAAGCCTATAATTATAATCTTCATAAAAGTTACGAAAATCCGAATTACATACATTTTCGCTCCAAGGAAATTTTAATTTAAAGATCATTTCTCTACATAGAAAGACTTAAAAAGTTACAAAATAAACTACTTACTTATATGAATAAAAAGAAGCGCGAGAGATTATATGCTTTATATATCTTATACATTTTTTTACAATTAATGGGATTACAAGTATAAGAAAAATGTAAAGTGGATAATTTCACAGTTCACATTTTGGACTGAAGGCAATATGAAGATAGAATTTATAAAATACAGCGAGTAAAATCAGGTTTGGTCAAACCCAATCTTGCTATTTAATTATATTTTTGCATGAATTTTAATCTCCAATTTATGCAAAATATTATTAAACACCAAGACTCGTTTTGACCAAATATGACTTTCTTCTTTCATTTATGTTGATAATTTATCGGTCGATTTTCACTTACGATTATTTATAATTTATAAATTTCTTTTATTCAAAACAATATTTCTCTTATAAAGACAGTTGTTATTTAAACTGCATTTTATAAATTATTGACTTATTTTTTCATTTGTATGTCGAAATTTCGAATTCGATAAACAGATAAAAATCGATGGACAGTAGAAACAGTGAGAATCAGGTCGTCGAGAAGAGATAAGTCTGCAGAAAGGAAGAGAGAGCGAGGAGCGAGCTTATCGCTTGGCAATGCGAAGAGGCCATTTAAAAGGCGCGAGGCATGACGAATTACACATTCTGTCGCCGTAATGAACGGCCGTCGATTTGGGAACGCGTTCACTCCTTCATCATCATCTTTTTCTTCTTTTTCTTCTTCCTCTTCCTACCGCGGCAAGTCTTCTCTGCTGCTTCCTCGTTACTCCTTTTTTCGCGCCTCGGCATGTGCGCGCGGATTACATCAGGCGTGTCTCTCGCTTCTGGAAGGTAAAATGACGTCACGGTCTTTTCTGGCTGGCCAAAGAGAAGAGATACAGCCGCATGCACAGGTACGATATCTCGTACCTTCTGGCGAGCTGCAGTCGTACCGGTCACCACTGTCGAGTTGATTTACGAGGTTCTCGTGAATTTCTGTTTAAAGAAATAAAAAAAAGAAAGCGTCGCCTCTCCTTTCTCTCCTCTTCCTCGGCAACTTCGGATTTATCGGACTTCCTGAGATTTTTAATGCTTTCGCCTATATCGGGATCTACTCCTCGTCTTTAAGCCACTTTGTCGTAAGACGAGGACATTGATGGACTCTGGGATTAGAAGGGATTCCCCGTAGGTTTAAGGAGATTGCAGTTCGAGATCGTACGTGCGATCGGGGAATTTCGGTGGAGAGTTTCCCTGAGACGAGCCCAAGTGGCGATTGTATCTTATTTCAAACTCTCTCGACGAGAGAAAGGACTCAGGAAGATAAAATTATATCATAACGAAAATTATAACAGACGGGACCAGGGCAAAGTATATATATAAGAATGCCTTTTATAAACTTATGAATTTTTTAGAGATAGCAGTCTCTTTTCTTGGTAAAATTTTGTATTTATGTTTGCTT
Source organism: Mycetomoellerius zeteki (assembly GCF_001594055.1). Classification (NCBI taxonomy): domain Eukaryota; kingdom Metazoa; phylum Arthropoda; class Insecta; order Hymenoptera; family Formicidae; genus Mycetomoellerius; species Mycetomoellerius zeteki. Next base: position 2,211,429 of record NW_017256696.1, on the reverse strand, counting down.
AAATATCTATGTAAAAATCAGATTTAAATATTTTCTACTAAAAAATAACTTAAGATTAAATAAAGGTTATAAATAAAGTTAAGATTTTATTGTAATATAAAACAAAATTTTATAATTCAATTCGTTTTCCATTACTTATAATTCAGAAATTATTCTTTGCATTACACCAACATTTTTTTTTTCTGGAAAGTATTTTATTTTTAAAAATTATATATTTACTTCTACTATTTATAAGTAAATTATATATTTACTTCTACTATTTATAAGTAAATTTAAATAATTTTAAATAGAAATTGCTATTTTCTGTTGTGCTCTTTAGAGTTAACTTAACACAATATTAAAGTGCTTGTAGTAAATTAAAATATTCTGTCATCTTCATTGTATATTATGTAATTGAACGACGCATTCTGAAACACGCGTTAAACGCATTTTAACGCAAGTTTATTCCATTCGCGAGAAAACCATTAATTTATAGCATAACGTGTATTTCTTATTGGTCAGTTTACGTAGTCAGCCTGAAATGAACAGACGCGAACTGACGTCATGATCCCTTTCAGTAGAAGCAAATAACTGAAGAAACATCGAACGAGGTTGTTTTGAATCCTGCAGTCTTTTTCTCGATTCGATGACTTTTCATCAGTTCCATCATTTTACAGTTAGAATTTTCCTAAGTTATAATTACAACGTATTTCTTAAAATTTATTTAATTTTATAATAAATTCTAGTAGATGGAATTCGTATACTTTATTTAATCATAAACATCTTGTTGTTTTATTAACAAACTTGACAACTTTTGGATTAAATAATTCACCCGAAATAAATAATTCAAAATTCGAATTTTTTGCACCTATCATACAATTTTAAAAATGTATAATCTCTTAAAAAAATGATTGAAATTGAAAATTTATATTTTCTATATAAAACTGAATGTTATGTACATATAAAAAAGTTCAATAAAATCAATATTTATATTTAACAACACAATGTTTATAGTTTCAATGAAAATTTTTTTATTTTAACATAATTATCTTTTGAAAAAATATACATATCTATTTCTTATTGAAATAATTTTAACCTAAAGTTCTAAATCGCTGCCAATTTATAATTTTCTTCATTTTATTTAAAAAATACGTGTAATACGTGTATCTTTAAGAATTTTGTCAGTTTTGTTTTATCCATTATTTTTTTAGACTCAATTGGCGAGTATGAATTCAAAGCATACGTATCATCGTGCAAATTTAACCGACCGATCGAAATTTACGATGGGGATCGGTTCCCTCGCATGGCTTATACGGTGTCACTCGTAAAACGACGACCGAACTGACGTCATGGTCCTTTCTGGCCGGCCAAGGGAGATGGCTCGGCTCCCCCGAGCGCTGTACACGAGCACGCTGCAGACCTCGCTCTCGAAATTACCGCAGGAGTAGTGGGAATGGCACAATTCTACCGCTTCGGGTTAACGATTCGGCCCGGCGGCTTCCAGACGTGGGCGTTAATGATAAATTGCTGGCATCTCTCGCGCGTTTCTCGCTGCTTTGGCATTGATCCCTATCTACGTAACGATTACCCAGATATTACGTATTACGTGCATACCCACGTGCGAGCAGCGCGGCTGATCGAGCCCCGTCTCCGTCATCGTCTCGTTGTCCAGGATTGACACAAATTGACACGCTGAAGACGCGGGCTTCCATCGCGGTCAGCATCCGACTGCTCTAAGCCGAGGTGGATTTAACTAATCTTCCATCGGAAGGTCTTTTCTTCTCGGGAAAAACGGTGTATCGGCATGATCAATTATAAATATCTTCAATGCATTCAGCAAGTGCTACCTTCCCTTTTCTCTAAATACTGAGATGAGAGAATTGTTATAGATTACATCTTTTATTCCTTTCTCTTGTTGTCAGTAAAAAAACTGAGAAGTTTTAAAATATCGTAGCTTTTCTCCTCCATTTTAAGATACAGTCTGAATTATACTTTAAACAAATACCTATAAGCAAGTTAAAAAATGTTCAATTTTTAAGATTTTATTTTTATTAAGTGAAAAAACCAATCAAGTTTCATGTTATTAAAGAAATAAAAATATCGGTATGGAGAATAATAATGAAATAATTATTTCAATAACATGTTCTTTAAGATACAGTCGACAGTTTTACTGTTAAATTTGTTTAAATGGACTATATTTTAGATCCTATTATCCCATATTGTATAAAATCGACTGGAAGAGAGGAGTGTGTGTGTGTAAACCCTAAGGGTTCGCTTTTCTTGTCCGGGAAAATTAAAGGGAACATTGATCCTCCGTTGGGGAGGTTGAGTGGACTAATTATTAAAACACACCGCCAGAAAGCACCAATGATTGCGTGACTGGGCTCTATCAAGCGAACCCTGCGAGCTTTTAGAGCGGCAATTTTAGAGCGCGCGCGTCACACTTTCATTTTCACATTCTCTCCAGCGTCTAAAACCGTCCCCGAGAAATTCACTGCCCCCGAATGCCCGTTAAAACAAGCGATGCGGCACCGTTCTAATTAAAACGAACGGAGATGACGGGGAGAGGGTGCCCGGGATAGATGAAAGAGTGAAAGAGCAAAGAAAATTTTAACGGGGCGGTAAGGGGAGGAGGTCAGAGGCCGACTATACACCCACGCGATGAAAGAGAAGATACGAACGCGGGAATCGGACACTGCTTGGCGCGTGTAGCCACCGTTTTGTTTTGCTACGTCCGGAAAAGTAGGGTATCTAAGCGCCGATAAACAAATCTCCGCCTCAACGCCGGCACTCTTCATGCCGCGCCAGTGGACCCGTGTTCTTCTTCTCAATACCGAAGCTTATACCGTGCTAAACTGACGCACCGTCCCTTGACACCACGTCGAAAATGGCTGCAACAATTTACTGGCGAGAAACTCGATTCAGCACCTTATAGAAAATACACGACGATGCATCCCGAGTTACTAAAAATGCATTACAGTCGCGATTATTCTTGAAAATTTTATTGCAGCGAGTAACGTAATGAAAATATCTATTTTATGTATTTTTACACAAGTAATTTTTTACACAGGTATTTCACAGATGTATTTATACGTGTTAATATTACGTGAAATATACGTAACGATACCTTTTTTTCATGCATTTTGCAGCACAACTCTTTGAAAAAATTATCGAAAGTTTTATTTAAAGTTTTTTTCCAGTTTACAGTATCTTAAGAGAAAGGTTCCTCACAAAGTGTAAAGTAGTAGCTTGAAACTAAGTATACAGCATAAAGTATTCATGATATTTAAAAATTAAGCTTTTGTAATCCTTATACGAAGCGTTCATTATCATAATCGATGTACGTTCAAACGAGTGTGCTTTTCATGCAAACTTTACGAAAAGGATTCTTTAATTATAATCATCTCCCATTTATAAGGTTTAAAAAATTAATAAGAGTGAATATCCCAGAGCTTGTTTCTTTCTTTAAAATTGCAATATTTTCTTATGCAATACTTTCATCTAAAATTTTATCAAATTTAACTCCAATTTTTGAGACATTAACAATGATTTCTTATGCAATACGTATCGCTATAACAATGACATAACGAAATTGGGATTTTTTAATTGCTTGCAAAAATGAGTGTAAACATAAAGAAAAAGAAAGAAAGCATACCTCAAAAGTATATATTTTATATTCTTCTACAATTCGTTATTATCGAAATTGCATTTCAAAATTAAAATACAAAATTTTAATAATTTAAACTTTTCTGGATTTCATTTTTTTATTTGTGTCATTGTTATAGCAAATGAACAATATGTACTTTCAGCAGTTAAAATTTGATATTTCAATGCTCAATAGATATTTACATTTAGATTTTAAGAGCGGAACTATCCTCTAACATCTTGAAGGATGATATGTTATCGATAATCAGCATCTGTCTTCCCCATTTTCGTGAATATTATGAATATTTTGCCGGTGCAATTTGCACACTGATAAGAGACACCGTGCACCGATAATGACCGCAAAACGGATACACGCGTTGCAGTCCTACGCGTTCGTTGCTACTCTTTTGATATCGCAAAATGCGGGGGTGAAACGCATTTCCGGTCTGTCATCGAGCGAACATCGGACTGTATTACCATCATACGTCTCGCGAAATTATTTCCGCGTAAAATTTAAGACATGCAGAATTAATTGACAGACATTCTAATTTTTACGATATCATTCATTGAAAAAAATCTTCTTTTCATTAGAATTATTAACATTTCTTATATTAGTGTTTTAATATTAATTTTCAGTTTACTTTTAAATATGGCAAATCGGCATTTTTTTCTAATGCCTTTTCTATTACTTATAATTTTTTTATTATTAAATGTATATATAGGTATATTTGCCTGGTTGCTTGATGTTTGATATTTCGATTAAAAACAAAATTTTTTAGAATATGTTCATTTTTATGAAAATTACAAGTAATTGAATTAGTTAAATATTTACCACACACACACACACACACACACACACACACACACACACACACACACACACAAGTTTATCAAATATGCCATACCCAAGTGTATTGTTCCTATAGTGTATGTACACACTGTACACTGAAGGGTTAATACATATATTAACATATATAGTTAATTATAATATACTAGACGAAGATCAATATAATATATTAATTTTAATATTGAATGCAATATCGATGTGAAAACTATATTAAGTACTTTTCTTAAATAAATTTGCAATCGAGGTTGCCTAAAATATTTATCTATAAAATTTCTGGAGCACCTAGAAGAAAATAATTCACGTCCAACTATCTCGAAATCTTTCTTCACATTTCCAGTTCATCGTCCAAATAAATTGTCGTGATTAATCCTCCGAGAGATCCTTTCCAATTAAAATGAAACAAAAAATCGTATATTTTACTCGACACATTTTTAATAAGTAAAATTATGATACACAGCAGCTGCCTCTCTACTTCTTCGTGACAGGCTCTAAGTTAATCTTCGTGACCTACTTCTCAGAACTTTCGCGTTCGTTAAAAAATCAGGTCCCTCTGACGAAACTGTCAGAGATCAAGCGAGACAAAAGCTGGAAGTTGAGAACTAGTAAAGGGAGGATGGGGAGGCATCACGCGCGCTGATAACGCACTTCCCATTGACAAATCGCACTGTGAACCCAGCTCACTCCTGAAACCGGATGTCCGTATGATCTCATATTCAGATATCTGCTCTCTCTGTCACTCTGCTTGTATATACCTCCTCAAAATTTTTGCAGTATATTCTAGCACGTGCAACGTCTCCTGTGATGTCGTATCCATTCCTTCATCTCCTCCTGGCCTCCTTTTGCGTTCAACTTTATCTCATCGATATATATATATATATATGCAACAGTTTCGAATTTTTAAATAATCGAGATAATTTCCACAATAATTTAATCCCCAAATTAATTCAAACTAATCCGAAAAGCTTATCTTTATAAAATTTATAAACTTTAATACATATAATGAAATTTTGTTGATAAAATAAAATTTTTTTTATACAACTGAATAACCTAAATCCAATTATTAATAATCTAAATCCATATTATTAATAATTTATATAATATTTTAAAAAATGTTTATTCATATTAAAAATTCATTTCATAAATTATATTATAAACATTTTAATATTATATATTTAATAAAATATATGTAAAATATATATTTAATCATTATTAATGTAATATATCTCGCTCAATTAAAATTTTTATTTCTCTTCTCTGTCTCTCTCTTCTCGCATTTTGTAATTTCTGCTATATTAAAATTGTATAATCTAATTTTATTTAATCGAGCTCCTTTTATATATAATGTAATATATCTACAACAAACAAAATTGCACTCAAACTGCGCTTTTAAAATTTTGATTACGATGGCATGGATGATAGCCCGTATCAATCTCATGAAAGTATGTGACAACTTCTTCTTATCAAAAGAGAAAGAGAAAGAGAATGTCGGTATCTTATATCCACTGCATCCCATTTACATACAATGTCTGATTCGACCGTGTCATAGCGGGTTTCCCCTTTCGTTCACACCAGACAGCAGCTACCCAATCAATATCAGCCTTTAAAAGGCAACCCATGTCAATTTTGTATCGGGCATGCCCATAAATGGCATCTCCCGTCCACCACCATGAAAAATTCTTGTCCCACAGCGCCGTGATATTGACTTATGAATATATTATCAACAATGGGTTTTTTATGAAATTTTTACTGAATATTAGAACGAGATTTTCCCCGTTCCAATCTTTTATTTGAGTTAATAGCATATTACATAACCTGTAACTCATTTTAATTTTACAAAACGAAATTTTATTTTTACAACGTGAGAGAACATTCTCGTGGCCATGGCTTAAATACATTTTATTTTTACATTACCCTGTTACATTACCGAATATTTTTTTTATAATACACAAAGCATTATTAGTTTTATAATATAGATTTTTATATCGCACAACTTTTTAATTGCTAATCTTCAGTCGCTGTTATAACGTTTGTAATCGGACACGTTTCTTACATCTTACGCAAGAGGTCAACCGATAACGAAACCCGTTTTGAACACAAGTTATGCGTATAATACGCATTTATGCGTAGACATTTATGCATGATAAGCTCAATGGCATCTGACTAGAGAAAAAATTTCTGGATATTTCATTTTACAACTGCGTTGTAGCTATATTTTAATTCATTTATAATTTTATTTGTCCGTATGATACAATGTATTTTTAATTTTTCGATTAAGTAAAACGCATTCTGTATGTATTTATTTATTTAATTTTTAAAATAATTAGTAATACATTTTTTAGTAATTAAACATGTGTTAATCCTTCTGTAATATGAAATTTCACTTTATCCGTAGCCTGAATCTTCGAATTTCAGATTTTTATATTGTTCCGAACTATATAGAAATCTGAAAAATTGTTTACATATTTGTGAAAACTTTAACAACAAATTTTTGCTATCATGGAAGTTGAATTGTATTTTATTTATTTTTTGCAGATTTAAATTTATCTACCAAATTCAAATAATAAAAAACTCAACTATAATGCCTTTGAAGTCCAACATTGCTAGCGGAGAATTAAAACACAAATTTAATGATTCCTTAATTCTTTTGAAAAGTTATAACAATTAAATTATCCAATTCCTAAAACATTCAATATATTTACAGTTAAATTTTATTGTAATGTTATATTCGTATGAATGTAATTTACAAATTTATGCTCCCTTGCATGTAACTTCACAGTGCTTACTAGTAATATTGTTTCCAATTATAATGAATGTCTTATTTTGTTGGTGCTTAAATTGAATAACTGATACGCATACGCTTAATAGTGATAAGCAATGTCGCCCCACGATAAGCTTCTAAAAAACAAAACAGAGAAAGATGTTGACAAAGCTTCTAAGAAATGACAAGAAAATTATGTCATTAAAACGTAATGCAGATTAAATTACAACGCATAATCGCTTATTTAAAACTCTAATTTTTATTTAAATGTCTAAATAGTATTCGTAAACTATCATGCGCAAAAGCTATCACGCATATTCTTTTACAATAATCGAAAGCTATCACAGTAATCGAAAATGGAGTTCTCATTTTCAGTAAATTTATTCTTTCTCTTTCTAACGAGAAGAATTTAATTTCTAATAATTGTTGTTGTACTATATCTTACATAATAAAAGCAATAATACTTTTTAAAGCGAAGTTCTGTCGTTTTATTATAATATATTTTACAATTACGCATTAAAAAATCTAATCAATTGTTTTTATCAATTGTTTTTATGTTTTAGTTTTATTTTAACGATTGTATGCGAAAGTTGTTAGATGTTAAAGTTTTATAAATTTTTTTTTCAATCTCGCATAAAGCACCCAGTTTTTCTAAGTGTGCTTTCTTTGACGAGCTTTCTTCTTGCGGATTCTCATCGAAAGTATCGGACATTTGTGAGGAATACAACAGTACCTTTGTGAAAGGATTCGCGTAAATTCTTAAACTCTCGACGAATGCAATAAACACGTTAAAACTCAAGGGAACAAGTAATGACGCTGTAACCACACACAACATTCGAGCAAGATGTTTAATGCAAATACGCCGCGTAAAAGTCAACGAAAAGCAGTAAAATCCACCTGTTTAGCGTCTACTACAAGCGTATTTCTTGCAGAAATTAGCGGAAATGTACCCTACCTAGTACTTTCTTAACGGTCGAACAAAAAGAACAAGTTTTGCTTTCTTAGGCGACTTTTTGTTTTCCAAAGATTGTTCATAATTAAATTGAACATTTATTTTATTTATTTATTTTTATATGTTTTTTAATACTCCTATGCCTTGGTTTCTGAAGATAATATATATTCTCTTTAATATCTTGAATTATTACCACGCATATCCAGTTACATTTAATGTGTTCTATTTATTATATTTCGAAAGGAAAAAATCCAGAAATAATATAGCAAGAAATTGAAGTTCTAAAATTAACAATAAGTAACAATAATGTTTGCAAATTTTTATCTGACATTAAAGTTTCGTAAAAATATATTTCTTTGGTGGGGATTGTGGATGTTTGTGTTGGATGTTAGACGAGATGAGATGAGAAATGTACGCCGGGTTGTGTAAACGATGAAGAGAAAATGCCTTGACGCATCGTTAATTAGGCGAGAACGTGCCCAGATGTAGTTGCACAGCCGCCCTTTAACCAGCTCGAAGTGAAGCGCGGTGGATGTCGTCAACGAGATGCATTTACGCTCTTCTGCACACGCACTTTCCAGAATCTCCAACACCCGGCTGAGAATGTCGCGCTCTTCGAATTACGACGCCGAACAACGGCGTCGTAACGACGACGTGATTCGGACGACCTCCCTCCGAATCAAGGATACGACGCAGTCATATCTGCAATTGCAACAATGTTACGAGATGTACTTGAGTGCGGCGATGGTCAAGTTAATCATAATTGAGCGCGGAGATAATAGAGATCAATCGTTAAAGCATTCGGCGATTAGTTTGATATTTTCAATTAAAATTGATATAATGAAATTACACACGGTAATTATACAACAACAAAAATTATACACGGTAATGAAATTTTATTAGGTTAAACTGTAAAGGAAATTATATATATATTTTTATTATATATATTATACTTGGATTGTACTTTTTAATTTGTCATATTAACGTTAATTAGGTAATAATTGCTTCATATTAAAATATAAAGTAATTAATTCGACCGTTTTTATCATTTAATTAATCAGATTTATTATATTATCATTTTATATTAATTTAGGCTTGTATTTCAGAGAATCTAATAATATTTCGAAATAATATATATAAGATCTCATTGACTATATATATAGTCAATGAGATCTTATTATGTATAGAAAAGCGGGATTATAACCGTGCGCAGAAGTTAATTTAATGCACTCGTCATTATTATTAGTGATCCCTTTTCTATGTATATCTAAATATACGTGTATCTAATTATACGTATAATTAGGGTATCCGTATTTCAATCCATGTAATTTTTAATACACGAATGCACGTGTATACGTGAATGTAAATACATCGAAATATTATATTTGTATTATATTTCTTGCGATTAGGGAAGAGTGGTGTCGGTTGTGTACCATGTCTCTGGATATATTATAAATGCTAATTTTACTGAAGAAATATGTTCTGCACATATTTGTACAAACTAGTTACATATTTTACATGTAAAAAGGTACAGATATTTTGTGTTATTTTCTCTTTGTAACTTGGAGCTTGTTGTTGATATCAAATATTACAAATGATGAATCATTTGAAATAAGTAAATAATAAGGATAGTACCACTTGGGTTTTACTTTTTGAAAAGTAAATCATAATTAAAATAATCATAATTGGTTAAAAGTTACTATTATTTTTTTTGGAAGGTTGAAATAGGAAGACTTAATGAGAATACCAAAAGATATATATCGTATATTAGTAAAGATAGTACTACTTGGGTTGTACTTTTTAATTTGGTATAGCAGTTTTTTCCAATACTTATCATTTATGTTTTACCATATAAATAGATTTTTTCGATAAGCACACGTTCTTAGTGCCTTTTTAATCTTTTTTTTAAAAAGGTAAGTTTATATATAACTTAAAAAAATCCCACCGCCACACTCATCGTTTTATAATTGTAGTATAAAAATGCCAATGGTATATCAAAACGACGGTCACCTATAATAGTAACATAAAAATATCAAAATAAATGTCAAGACGATGGTCATCTGCATACTTTTGCATGTTCTTTTCTGTACAGTAAGAAATTAACAATGAATTTAGAATTTAACTTGATTAAAAATTAACCGTGAGTTGTGAAACTGGGCCTAATGCCCGTATCAAACTACGATTGATGGTTGCTCGGTTCTATACTTCAACCAATCACAATGTAGCGAATCCATCATAATTGGTTGAAATATCGGGATGAATCGGGTAACCGTCAATCGTAATCGTCAATCCGTAGTCTGATACGAGCATTATATTTGCATTAGTAGTTTAATTAACACAGTAATAAATTAAGAATAAATTAAGGAAGAATATATGTAATGCTGGTTCTACATTAGCCGCATCGCAAGCATTGCGATCCAAGTCGAGCTAGCTTGACATTGATTGGATTGCAATGCTTACGTCGCTGCGACTAATGTAGAACCAGTTAAGAATCAATCAACGCGTGTATCGGTGTGAAAAATACATGTATTAGAGAGTGAAGATCTTTCTATTATGTCATCAATGTGACAGATTTCCTAACTTGAATCAACTTTAATGATTATTAACGATAATATGATTTTAAACACGATTTAATTATAATTATATTATTTAATATAAACACGATTCAATATAAACACTATATCAGCAATGTACATATATTTGCATTCATAATCGTTGAAAATCGTAAAAAATCGGACATTATTTTCTATTTCTTCTGTTTAGGGCGACGATGGTATACAAGGATTTATGGGAGCCGCAGGACTTTCCGTACGTATATTAGCTGCTTTACCGTCTTTTGAAGTAAATCAATGTCCGCAAAATTAAAGTATATGTGTGTTCCCCGATCTGTATTTTTTTTAATAATCACATATTATATAATATGCGTTAAATTTTGTTATTTCTATATTATATATATTATCCCACACACAATAAATCTTAAGCAACATAAAATAAATTCTAATCATTCTTTTGAAATAAGCATGGAATGAATATATGAAAACAGGCAAATTTTCGTGATATAATCCAATATCTAAAACAATATGTAAATGAAATCTTAATTTAAAAATTCTCTTTACTCTATATCTTTTGGTTTCTTTCTGTATTATAAGAAAGAAAAGGTTGAAGTCATGAACTTCTTGCATTTCTGAATTAAATTTAGTGAATTTTCGAGCTGAATTTAGTCTAATGTTTTACGTTTCATTCTTATACATTTAAATGTAAAAGAATCATTCAGAGGAATTGTAGCAAGCATTCCTTAGGGTAATCCTGGTGTATCCGGTGTGATGGGTCCAGATGGACTGGACGGATGCAACGGAACCGACGGTCGTGCTGGTGCACCCGGTATACCCGGAGTTTTCGGGCCTCGTGGTGTACCAGGTCCCTCGGGCGATTATGGTTTCCCGGGAGAGCCGGGTGATGGAGGTATAAATTCAGTCGGTGCCAAAGGAATTCGCGGGAATCCCGGTATCGATGGTTTGGAGGTAAGAGTTCACATTTAATGTGAAATATGTGCCGCATTTAATGTGAAGTATATTATTTAATAACTTAAACGTTCAAAATCATATTTTAATAACGATGTTTACGCTATCAAAAAAATTCAATATCTAAATATTTATATTATTCATTTTCATGTAACATCGATTTACTGATAAAAATTCAGTGCAAAAATAAAATTAATTAAATTGTATCGTAGCTTTATGTTATTAATATTTATGTGTAAGGCAATTATTCTTTGTCATTCTTCGTAATTGAATCTCGAATTGGTAATAGTGCATATTGTACACTAATGATTTAAATTCATGAATTTTTCTGTATATATAGATACATATACATACACATATATATATATATAATTAATTTATAAATTAAAATATATTGTTAACATTTAATCTACATTTATGTCGAAAGTTTCTTGTGATTGAAATTGATCTCTTCATAAGTTTATTATGTCACTAGAAAGAATTACAATATAATAAATATACTATTTCTCTTAAAAAATCATTGCGGATTAATTCCGCCGTAACTGCATTCGTAGTGATCGTTAGTCGTTCTAAGCTATGATTGCGTTTCCAGGGTTATCGAGGACAGCAGGGGCTCACCGGCGAGATGGGTTATCCAGGAGACACAGGCGACTTTGTAAGTAATAACAGAAGCACGCTTGTTTATCCTACGGTTGTTTAAGGTACCGTAACACCGGTGCTGACTCTCGGGGGCCGGTGAACCCTCGCGCGAGCGTTTAGGTAGGTCCCCGAAGAACGGATATGAAGGAGGAAAACGAAGAAAGAGACAAGCTCGACAATCCGACTCTTGACGGCTTTCGTTCCTTTTTGCGAAACTGCTCGCATGAAATATCATTTGCTGATCCAAAGTATTCCCCAGCAATGTTTAACGGGGTACCGGGTAAAGAGGAAGAAAAGAAGTGGAAAGAATCCGAAAGAATTTCGCGCGAGTCGCGATTTCCACCGCGCGATAAGCACCGCTCCAAGGAATCCTCTTACACGCCGTCGAGTTAAAAGTCACCTCTGAACACGAACCCGAATGCATATTCGGGTTTTGAGTAAAAATGCGCAATACTAGTCGAAATGAATATTCACGCCAAAAGAGGGACAAATTTTCGTGTGTCTCGACCGTGTTACAAAATGAATAGAACATTTTTTTCAAGAAGTTAGAAAAAAATCGAACAGTTTAAGAATAAAAAATTATTAATATTAATTATCACATATATGCTAATAAATTTCTTTGCATTATCTTTTTTTTTATTTTAAAAGTCTATATAAAAAGAATGATTTTGCTGAAGTATCTAAAAATTTAGTTAGAGGCATCAGTTATGGCATAACAAAATTATTTTCAGATCAGTATCTAGTTAAATTTTTAGATACTTCAGCAAAACCATTCTTTCATTGCAGAAATAATTGAGAAACACCGAGATACTAGAATAGAAATACAAGAATTAAAAATTCTTGAATGCGAAAGCGAAAAGATTAGTATGAAAAAGTAAGCTTAAATTAGAAAGAGAATTAATTAAATTAAAAATAGAAAGATATATTCGTTCAAAAGAAGGAAACGGATGGCAGATTTCCAATCTAGAAAGAATAGGGTGCCGTTTCTCTTAAATTACAGCTGTGCGATACGGAAAGCGCGATATGGTAATGTAACGTATGCCGCAAGTATTTCGGTTCGTATAAACCAGACGACGGAACTTTACGAGATTCTTAAAGCGTATAGAGCTAGATGCGATGGCCACTCGAAAGTTATCTGCACCACTTGTATCAGCAGTATTCCAAGTTATGCTCGTAGGATTGAATTACGTGCGCAATGTTACACATATTCCCTCGAGGCACGAGGAAACCCTTTTTGCTAAAAGGGATAGGTAACGTTTTCAACACGTGTACTTACCAGCGATACAGCCGCTTATCAGCTACTTTCGTGTAGGAAGCGAAGCTTTCTTCTTACTTCCAATTTAATTGATACAGCTAATTAACGAACGAAGCGATAGCCTCTTCTCTTGAAAGATTCACAGCTCCGCTAATGAAAGATCACAGAGGAAAGAGCTTTTTTCGATGTATAATAAATCGATCGAATTCAGGAAAAGTGCCTATTGTCATTGTTAATTCATAACGATTCTTTCATCTCTCTTAGAGAAAATTATTTAACATGTAACGTGCGGATTTCGTGTATCGTTTTTTCACCGAAAACTTATCTTTCTTCTTCACCTTTTTGTGTCACTCTGAGTATCATATACTCGACTGTTTTTTTTTTACTTTATATCTTACAACTTTTAACTTTTTTGTTAGTAAAGATACATACATTTAATTTTTACATTATATTTCTTAATCTGTGTTATATATGTGACAAAAGTTATAGTGTGACATCAAAAAGTTAATATTTTTTTACAGAGACACGCACTGCAGAAAAGAAAGTATCTTTTGTCACCATTTTATATATCAATCCTTTCGTTTTAAAGAAAATTATTTTCATCATGTAATATCAAGAGAGGCGGTAGTGTTTCACGCCAAGCGAATACATATAACTATAAATATAAACTTTGTGTTGTAATATTAATTTTGTGTTGTATCACTTTTGTATGTATACATTATTTTTTCGTGAACAATTTATCTTTCTTCTTAATATTTTTTACCGAGTCGTGTATTGCAGAAAAAAGTTATTTCTTCATCGCGATTTTCTAGAAATAACTTCAATTGTGTCGGCTTGAGAGCAGTGCCAACGTGAATACGCGAAGAGAATAAAGAAAAGAAAGTATTAAAATGTGCGAAGACTTCGTACTTAATCGCTAAATACGAAACGTTGAAATCCGAAGCGCGCGTCCGTCGTCAGCTACTATCTGCTGACACGACTGTCGCTGATAGCGCAAGAGTCTCTTCGCACGAGATGACGAAGGGAAGATTTTACCCGGCGAACAACGGCTTCCGAGAAACTCGACGAGCCCGGATTCTCCTTCTTGACCCTCGGCAAAAGTCGGCTACACCGCTCGCGCCATTAAGGAAGACACAATCGGCTACCGAAAACCGGTTCTTTCATTGACAATGCGTTAATCGTACGCGCTGCACAATTGCATGAGTAATTTTTTTATGGCGATGGCACGAACTTCGAGTCGGCACCTTTTCTCTCGTACAAACGGAGGGCGGATCGACAGTGAATTCGACAAACCGCGATAACGAATTTCCGTCGTTTCTTAAGAAAGATTGAATGATTCACCGTTCACCCAAAGATTGAATGGTTCATCGTTCGTCTGAAGATTAAATGGTTTGCCATTCATTCACGTCCATTATTTTTGATATATCGATATAATTCTAGTTATTATCTTAACATACATTATATTCTCCATTTATTATATATTTTTCACTTGTAATTTAATATAAATAAGAGCTTGTTACATAACGAGATAAATTTTCCAATGTCCTATTATTATTAATTATAAAAGTAAATTTTATATAATTGCATCTGCTATTTAAAATGCTCCTATTAATTACATATAATCACGGAGTCAAAGATCGATAATTTAAAAATATCACAGAAGAAAATTTAAAATAGTAATTACGTAGGTATTGATTTATAAAAGTTATTTAGAATTTCTTTATAACAATCAAGAAGGCCTGGTTTAAAGTAATTTATTATAGCGCGGCAACATTTTAATCCTGTTAGAAGCAATGGTAATAATTGAGATATTCCCGTAGATCTAATCATCTGCATTAATAATAGCAAAATATTATGCTTTGCATCGTTTGAAGTAGTCTCGCAAAGTCCGTGCCTGTAGTAGCTCCATTTCGCTCGGAGTAAAAATAAACAGGGATGGACCAGGACGTGCACTTAAATTAGCATTATAATGGACTCATAATACATGCACTTACGCTCTGCCACGCTAGATGTAACTTCAGCGTAATGCGTATGTATTATATAGGCAGAACCAGCAGAACTACATCAAGGTATACCGGGTGTCTCGAGGGTATCGCGCACGATCGCTCGATTACAAGTCTCTTGCCGATAATCTTGGCTTGATTAGTTAAACGAGAAACTGGTAGTTTCAAACATTTCAATATACGAAACGCTGATTCAGGAGTGAGGGAAAACCTGATACACCCTGATCTGTTCGGGTCTATTTAACTCAAAATGTAATTTATTTTCTTACCAATATTTTATTCAAATCTTTTCTCTGATATTTGATTTGACTTTGTCTGTTGATGATGTAAGATCTTTTTTCTGTGAATTTTTTTATTTTTTATATTTTAGAGTTTTTTAATCATATTTACCCAAACAATATGATCGTATAATAAATTTAAACAGACTGGCAGAGTTAAACGTATACTTGAACATATTCTTTAACACATAAAGACATTAAAATATATTTTAATTAATTTTTTTTTATTTAAAGAATAATAATAATTAAGATATAGCTTTCGCAAAGCAACGTTAATAATATTTATCAAAAATTAATTCATAAGGTAAACATGGATTAATATTAATAATAAAGCGAATTAACAAGTTACATTAATTAAGTGCGATAAAGTGGAAAAGATATTTGTATTCTTCTAGGGTTTATCAGGTTCACCTGGCTTGCCAGGTATGCAAGGTGAACGCGGTGACACCGTGTACGGTGTGAAGGGTCAACTTGGCGAACAAGGAGACAGGGGAGAGCCTGGATCACCCGGTAAAGATGAGTATAAGAAAAAGGAAAATTCGTTGCCTGTGAAAGGACCGCTGGGTGCAAAAGGCATGAAAGGTTTCTATGGTGATCGAGGTCGCAAAGGAGAATTGGGCGCCAAGGGTCCACAGGTAATTATGCTATATTAAATGTGATCATAAAATTGTTGATACATTTGGAATAATATAAATAATATAACTGCACTCTCTGTGAAAGATTACAAATATAAAAAATATATTATTAATAGGAAATCGAAAATTGTGCTCGTGACATAAATAATACGATTGTTTTTTTGAGTATTAAAATATTTTAGTTAAATATTGTGACAGTAAATACAATGCAATCTTTATTTAGGGTCGACCAGGATTCTTGGGTATCAAAGGTATAAAAGGTGAACAAGGTGATGATGGACCAAGAGGTAAACAGGGTGTCGGGGGACCGCCAGGTCCGGCTGGTGAAAAGGGAGAGAAGGGAGCTCCAGGATTTGCTGGAATGCCTGGTCCGGATGGAAAAGAAGTAAGTAAAGTAATATATAGTGTGTATATATATATATATATATATACACTATATATATATTTGACTTTATATTTGAAAATAATTTCTGAAAAATAAAAGTAGTATTAGATATATGAAGTTAGATATTGCATTAATATTTATTAAATAAAGGGAGAACCAGGAGAAGAAGGAAATCGTGGTCCACCTGGTAGACAAGGAGCTGAAGGACAACCCGGACAATACATTCCAGAACTTGATGAGATAATCGCCGGAAATATTGGGATTCAAGGAGATCTTGGTCAGTAGACATTCAATATTCTCTTTTCTAAAGATATTTAATTTTTTTTCGTATAAATTATATTAATAGATATATTTATTTTTATATCTTTTTTAAGTAAAAAATAATGATATTACATATAATACTTCCAAAAAATCGCTGAAGATTAATACTTGTTTCCATCTAGAAAAAACTTTTTTTAAATCAATTTTGTAACCCAAAGTTTTTGTTTCTTTTAGGTCCCCCAGGTGAATCAGGTGAACCAGGAACACCAGGTTTGCCAGGAAAGGTCGGCTTCATAGGACCGCCAGGACCACCAGGACTTCCAGGTAATCCTGGTTTCGCAGGAGCGAAAGGCTCATCTATAAAAGGAGAACAAGGAGATGATGGTAATTTGTTTTCTATATTTATTGTGTTATATCGTTTTATAGCAATTTTTTTATAATAATCGTTTTATAGTAAATGTGATGAATAATAATTGGCTATTTATAAATTATTCCAGGCTTACCAGGACCAGTGGGACCTCAAGGATCTTCCGGATTACCCGGCTTACCCGGAATTATGGGTGCCAAAGGATTTCCGGGAGTAACGATAACTGGACCGCCGGGACCAGACGGGAATCCAGGTCTTCCAGGATTGTCAGGTCCGCCTGGCGATCGCGGCGATCCTGGTCCTCCAGGTAAATTTGAAATTTATATTAGTCGAAAAAGTATTAAAAACCTTTGTATACATATATGATATATATATATAATATATAAAGTTACATACATATATATGTAATTTTTATGTATTACATATAAAGAACATTATTTAAAATTTAAAAGAATGAATAAGATTGTAAGACCAAAATGTATTTTATATATTTTTTATTATTCTTAGTATCAGTTTAATAATTTTATTTGTAAATAGTTTTTTAATCACAAATAATTACAATTATTAAACAGGAGAAAAAGGTTTTCCTGGAAAAGGAATAAGAATTCGTGGCCCACCTGGAGAACGTGGTCTACCTGGAACACCTGGTATTTCTGGTCCTGACGGCTGGCCTGGCTTTACCGGTCCTAAGGGTGGCAAAGGTATTCGAGGAGATGACTGTGGCGTATGTGCCCCAGGTAAAAATTAATTACAACTTATAAAGAATACTTATATAAAAGAGACATTTGAAAGAAAAATTAAGATAATAATTACTTATTACTAATGGCGAATTTAACACATATGCACTGACTCCGCTCTAGTACTGCTCTGACATGGTGCAAGTGCAGAACCACTTTAGTGCTATGCCAAATTGCACTGCCAGAAACGTCAGTGCAATATTTTTTGAACTCGTTCAGTTCATTCGGTTGGTCCGAATATAAATTCAGCACTACACTGGGTTTTCATTTACCGAATATGATAATTTTAACGCACTGAGACAGTGCGCACAAGCCGAATGCATGGCACTGAAAAAGTTCGCACTCACAAGTGCGCAATAGTGCGATCTGCCGAATTCGCTATAAGATGATAATTACTTATTTTATTTATTGCACAGGTTTGCCTGGTGAGAAAGGGCAACGTGGTGAATCTGGTTTGGATGGATATCCTGGAACTACGGGATTCTCTGGATTACCTGGTCCTCGAGGATTGAAGGGAGTACCAGGAAAGCGAGGTCTGTCAGGACCAGCGGGGCTTGAGGGTGATAGCGGAAGATCCGGTATTGCAGGAATTCAAGGACCTAAAGGAGAACAAGGAAAGATATTTTTCCCACCAGGTGAGATTATTGTAAGTCCACCGGGTGACTTCGGTGAGAAAGGCTTACCTGGCCCCGAAGGAATCAGAGGTCTACGAGGACAACCAGGACCCATTGGCGACACCGGTGTACCGGGACCAAAAGGAGATAAGGTATACTTTTCTTTTACTTTTATAAACATAATTATTTCTCCGCGAAAAAAAATTTGTCAAATATTTTGTAAAATATGATTTAATTAATAATTTAATTTTGATTATAAAATTCGGTTATTCAGTTCATTATCAAAATTTTCAGTTGCATAGCTGATTAATTATTATTTTCTCATTTACTCTAATATGATAATATTTTTTATTATATAGGGTGAACATGGTCTTCCTGGATTATCGGGAAAAGACGGTTTGCCGGGATGGGATGGTATTCCTGGCGAAAAAGGTGAAGATGCTTCGATACCAATCGAATTCTTACGCGGAGATCCGGGATATTCGGGAGAGGAAGGAATCAAAGGAATACAAGGAGATAAGGGTAACAAAGGAGAACCTGGTGTGTCTGCAGAATATATCGCAGATAGCCAAGGTGACAAAGGCTACAAAGGTGCTAGAGGAGCTCCTGGTATGTTAAATTGAAAGATTTCTTAAAATATATATTAAAGAAAAAAATTTTTGAAATTATATTTCTTTGAAAAAAATATTGTATAACATAAATATTAATAAACCTTCTAATAAAAAGTTAAAATAAATATAAAATAATATTATCTAAATCATTTATAATTGGCGCCACTGATCGTTCGAAAAATTTTTTTCTAAAAATCACATAAATTATAATATAATTATAATGACTATAATTTATATATTTATATTTATTTATACAATTATATAATTATATCTATAACATATATAAATATATTATAATTTGTATAAAATTTGACATTTTAATTACAAAGGAATTGGATATTTAAAAATGAGACGAATTACTTTCTGTATTCTCGTAGGCGAGAATGGTTTCAAAGGTTTCGAAGGACGTCCTGGCGATGAAGGTCTACTAGGATTGCCTGGTGAACCTGGTTCTCCAGGGATTTCGCTTCAAGGTCCTATAGGTTTGAAAGGATACCCCGGAATGCCAGGAGACCAAGGACTTCGAGGCACACCAGGCTCACCTGGACTACAGGGGTCAGTAGGTTTTCCGGTAAGTAAATTGAATAATTTTATTCATTGTTAGTTATTAAATTCTTATACGTTTAAGAGAAATAATGGATGCAATTGCTTATTGTAGGGTCGCATCGGCAATAAAGGTGAACGAGGAGAACCAGGATCAAATTTAACATATGGCGAAATTGGAGAACGCGGATGGTACGGTCCAAAAGGTGACTTTGGTGATGCTGGTCCACAAGGATTACGTGGCCGATCGGGAGAAGATGGTGTGAAGGGTATCAAGGGTGGTAAGGGAGCACCTGGTTACGAAGGATTGTCTGGACTTGAAGTGAGTACATGTTTATTCATTTTTATGAAGATTGTTTCAAAGATTAATTAACTCTATGAAATTGGTTATTTTTTTATAAAATATCTACGGATGATATACATTAAAGCAATCAATTTGATGGATTTAGGGAGCCAAAGGTCAACGTGGAGATAGTATACAAGGTGATCGTGGATTCCCAGGCCAGCCTGGAATGCCCGGAATGTCCGGAAGAATCGGAGACGTTGGTATCCGCGGTAAGTATCAAAAACTTGAAATCTAAAGTAAACCCTTCTAAATGAATTATATCAAATAAAATTAGATTATAAATCAGAGAGTAAATGGAATTTCATCTCTTAATTTAATTAACTTTACTGTACTAGAAATTCATCATTCTATGTCAATAGAATGATTTAAATAAATTAACTTTGCGTCGAGCATTCACACTTTAATCTTTGTCTTGAAAACAAAAAACATAATGCAAATTTATTTTCAGGCCCTGATGGTCCTTCTGGTTTTGATGGAATGAAAGGCCTGAAAGGAGAAATCGGTTTTATCGGACGACGTGGTGATGATGGCGATATGGGATCTCAAGGATATCAAGGGATGCATGGTACACAAGGTCTACCGGGTGCTCCAGGAGAAAAGGGTGATGTCGGTGAAAGTGGCGATTCGGGATCACGCGGTTGGCCTGGTTTCGAGGGTATAGACGGAGCACCCGGTTCTAAAGGAGAAATGGGAGACGCCGGAATTCCTGGTTTCCCAGGAGTGCCAGGCCAGCCTGGATTCAAAGGTATTGCTGGTGATACTGGTCTCGAAGGATTATCAGGAATCGTTGGCGAAAACTCCTTCAGCGGTCCTCAAGGTGACGTGGGTGAACATGGTTTTATGGGAGAAGTTGGACCGCCCGGTCTGGCTGGATTCGACGGACGACCAGGTTTACCGGGAGAACCGGGATTAGCCACTGATGGTTTCGATGGCCTGCAAGGACAGAAAGGTGAATCTGGATTCGATGGATACAATGGTAGGGAGGGACCTAAGGTAAGTTCATCTTCTTTTTATTAAGAAAGCTGTTTTCTCAGTACAAAATACTTAAGATACAAAAGCCAAGACATTATTTTTACTTTGCCATATATATAGTAAGAAAGTTTTCAGGATATTATATTCAAATTAATACATAATATATTTGTTTTTATAGGGAGAAATTGGTGATATGGGTCCTGATGGATTAAAAGGTGAACAAGGTGAACAAGGCTTCCCAGGAAGATCAGGCGCGCACGGAATACCCGGTAGACACGGTGCGAAAGGTGAAAGAGGCCCGATTGGACCACCTGGATTTGATGGTTTGAAAGGAAAACCCGGCCTCGATGGTGATCCGGGTATAATGGGTAGACCAGGTAAATATGATAATCAGCATTCATTTATCTTTATTAATTTAATTATATATTTTGATATTTTTTTATATCTTACAATCGATGCTTGTTTTTTCAATTTATATTTAATATTCATAATCGAAAAAGATAAAATGTTGCATCATCTAGGTCTAATGGGTGCTCCTGGACCGAAAGGTTATATAGGTGAACCTGGTTTACCGTCTTACGCATTCGCGGAGAAGGGTGATTTTGGTAATCGCGGTCACGATGGTTTCTCTGGTGTGAAAGGACAATCAGGCGAACCAGGATATATTGGCGTACCTGGTCGTAAGGTAAATGAACGATCTAAGTCGGACATTTCAATTCTTTAACTTCGAAAAAAATTATTCATTCGTCCATTATAGGGTCAAATTGGAGACAGAGGATATCCAGGTCCTGACGGTTTGCTAGGATTACCTGGTTTCCCTGGTCTGCCGGGTGATCAAGGACCTCGCGGAGCTCCGGGTATATATATAATATACAATAATCAATATGAGTAACGTTTTAATTCCAACCTACTCTTTTAATCTTGTATGGTCTGAATTTATTGAAATTGTATTGTATACAATATAAATTCTTTAAATTTTTTAATACTTAGAGTTTTGTTCTCTCTATTTGATGTTAAAAATAATTATGCTACTTTGTTTTATAAAATTTTATCAAAATTAATAGTCAGAAAATATAATGAATCATTTTAAGTTCGTAAGTCAAGAAAATTAATGCCATATACTTCATACTCTAATGTAATTTTGCCAATAAAAATACAAATATTTTAATCTAGATATTTTAAACTTGATATTTCATCTCATTTTTATTTGTTTACCATAGGATTGCTCGGTGAATTCGCTGAACCAGGTGAACCTGGCCGCGCTGGTCTCGATGGTATGCCTGGTATTCCAGGACGTGCAGGACAAAAAGGAGCTCCTGGTGAATATGGTCCGAACGGACCTAAGGGAATCTTTGGCGATATAGGTCACAGCCTTCGTGGTCCTAAAGGAATGGTCGGAGAACCAGGTAACAATCATTATTGCATTTTCAATTTCTCTTCAAAATTAATTAGGTAATATAACAGGATAAAATTAAAAAATATTAACATTAATTAATATTTATTACTTTACGTTTCGATCAGGTCTGCGAGGATTCGTCGGTTTTCCGGGTGCACCAGGTTTAGAAGGATTGCAAGGTTTCCCTGGAGCACCAGGACCGAAAGGTCTCCGTGGAGAACCGGGAATATCTGCAGACAGCGCTAAAGGACAACCTGGCGAACCTGGTTGGCGTGGATTAGATGGTCGAACTGGACCGAAGGGAATGAGAGGTGACTCTGGTCTATCTGGTATTGATGAATTGCCAGGACAGAAAGGAGAAAGAGGAGAAACCGGTGAACCTGGCTTACCCGGGCTGCCTGGTCCTGAAGGACCAAAGGTGAGTCTTGAATCATATTTTTCACAATTTAGGCATTACATCCATCGATTTACTTGTTAGTTTTTTCCGCTTTTATTTTTAATAACAAAAATCTTCTTATAGAGATTTCTTTTAAATTTAATTATTTTTTTATTCTCGTCAAATATAACCATATTTTAAATAATTGAATAAAGTCGAGGAATAAAGATAAAACATATGAGTTATTTTAAACATATGCTTATAAAAGGGATCAAAAGGAGAATCTGGCATAAATCCTTTCCCGCCGTTCCCAAGACGAGGATTGCCCGGTGATATAGGAGTACCCGGATTACCAGGTGTTATATATATTTCATTTTATAGAAATAAAACTAGTAGTATATGCATATTTTATTGAATGGAAGTATAATATCGCATGTGATAAATACACAGGTTTCCCTGGACTACAGGGAATGATAGGTGAGCCTGGCAAGGACGGTCTGCCGGGTCGACAGGGTGAGACAGGAATGATTGGAATTCCTGGATTGCAAGGTCCGGATGGTAAAGATGGACCTCCTGGATATCAAGGACCTCCCGGATCTACGGGACGACAAGGACAACCAGGTATAACAATATATATTTTGTATTAAATATTAACATGATAATTTAATTCTCAAATTGAAGCAATATGTTGGTGCAACAATTTACATTATTTTGACTATAGAATAAATAAGGAAACAATCACTTTCGCAGGTTTCCCCGGTGCACCTGGATTACCTGCGCCAAATGGAATTGGTCCAAGAGATAGAGGATTCTACTTTGCTCGTCACTCGCAATCCGAAATGATACCGGTCTGTCCAAGAAATACCGTAAAGATTTGGGAAGGATTTTCGTTATTGCACATCATGGGTAATGGACGAGCTTACGCGCAGGATCTTGGTAAGCAATATATTTTTAATATAAATATTGTTTTTATAAAATATAATAAAATTTTAATGTGACTAACTACTAGGTTGTCAAAAAAGTTCTGAATCATCTTTCGATTTTTACATACAAATTTATTAAAAACATCTTTTCCTCATAATAAAAATCACATTCAATAAGCACCATTCTGCTAGCTGTCGGATTTGCTCTCAGTATTATTCGAGTTCCCTAGATACGAAGAACTCATGACAAGCTACCTCAACTTACTCAATAGTTTCGAATCCTTGCAAAAAATATTTCATTGAGCGAAACAAACTATAATCAAACGATGCAAGATCAAAATCGTATACGGATATAACCGCAGTAGAATCTTAATTTTATTTAAATTAATGGTACCAAGACCAAATCCGACAACTAGCAGATTGATGGCGAATGATTTTTTAACATAATGTTTTATCTTAAAGAATAATTGTTGTTTTTGAATAAATTTGTATGTAAAAAGGTGATTCAGAACTTTCTTGACAACCTAGTATTAGAAAAAAACTTAATGCAAGAAGAAAAAAAATTATTAAAATTTTTAACATTACAAAAACATATATGATTTAAAAGTAATATTTAATAAGAGTATAATGCAATTGATAAATCATAAAATATAATACAAGTAACAATTGACAGGTGCTGCTGGTAGTTGCATCAGGAAGTTCTCTACTATGCCCTTCCTGTTCTGCAATCTAAACAACGTGTGCGATTATGCCAATCGTAATGACTACAGCTACTGGCTTAGTACAACCGAGCCTATGCCGATGATGATGACACCAATACCGGCTCCAGAAGTTGGTAGATACTTATCGAGATGTTCAGTGTGTGAAGCACCAACTAGGGTAATAGCTGTTCACAGTCAATCCATGACAATACCTGAGTGTCCGGGTGGCTGGGAAGAAATCTGGGTTGGATACAGTTTCCTCATGGTAAGGTCGATTGTATTATATTAATTTCAATATAGATAAGAATTCACAATATATGTAAAAAATGTATAATAGTTTAAATGAATATTGAAGATATTATCAATTCGTTCGATGTAATCATTTTATATAATTTTCATTATAAAATTACAGCACCGAGATGCAGGTGCGGACGGTGGTGGTCAGTCTTTAGTCTCGCCTGGATCCTGCTTGGAGGAATTCCGCGTCAGACCGTTTATTGAATGTCGTGGCCTCGGTAGTTGTAATTATTTCGCTACTGCGACATCGTACTGGCTAGCGACCATTCATGACGACGAGATGTTCCGCAAACCGCTGCAACAGACGCTCAAAGCTGATCATACGTCCCGAGTGAGTCGCTGCGCTGTGTGCCTCCGCCGAAGGGTCACCGAGGTTTTAAAGCCTTTTACGTCCAACAACGAGCGAGCCCCCAATAATTGGGGCGTTGCTGCACCGGCACCGCCACCGCCACCTCGCAATCTGCCGCCTGACTATGAGTCCTCCAGGATACCGCCTAATCCGTGGGCTACTCGAGGAAGATATTCGAACAGACGCGTACCCCATCACCAACGCAGAAGGGGTCGCGTACGCGGCAGGCACTGGGAATCGACGGAATCTTTCAACAACGTATAGGCGCAACATAAATCGCGCATATATCCAGCGGCATCAGTGACGTGCAAAGGGCGTAGCAAGCCTATGTATATAAAGAAGCAAGAAAAACTATTTTATTCTATTAGTTAAGTTATATTGGCTGGGTATCTTAGTTCGTAGACCTTACATCGGATAGAAAACGCAGACGAACATTCAAGAATTACATAAAGACTCGAGATTATGTAAACAACATGCAGATAGTCCCGATATATTTAAGCTGTTTGGAAAAGAAATTATATGAATAAACTCCTTTTTAAATCTAAGACCATTGAAATTGAAGTATTGGATATGAAATGCAACTTTGATAAATTTCTCGATTTATCAGTACATTTCTCCCCCGGAAGTCTCAACATGAAAGAAGAATTGCTTGTCAAAGTGGCTACTATTGAATCAAGACCTGGATTGTTGTTTATCTAAAAATCCTCATCCAGGACCCTTCTTTCGCTCTTGGGAACTCATCATTATATTCGTTCCCATCCTGTGCAGGTCTACGACCCATTCTCCCGGCCATCTCGTCTCTTCCTGCGCGCACGATAAAAAGCGCCGCTGGCTGCCGTAAAGCCATATAACTGCCTTATGCCAAATAGAAAAAGAACCTGTCGCATCCGACTATCGCGAAACTGCCAATAACATCGCGTTTGCCGATGCGATTTATGGGAGATCACACTACGATAATTAAATTAACGTTATGTATATTGTATTGCTATCGTAACTATTATCTATGTATTTCGCATTGAATAAAGATCCTTTTGTATAAGCTAATCGATGTTTTCCGGTTATCTTCCTTTATCTCGAATTGTAAATTTCATGTAATGCAAGGAATAAATAATAATAAATTATAAAACGCTGTATTTAATAGTTAATTGATTAGTTAATTAGCTTAAACTTTTCTGCTTGAAAAAAACAACAAAGAAAATTGAGTTTGATCATTTCATCCACAGTATTTTATATTTTAGAATTTCTCGTCATTATCTACAAAATAAAACGCAAAAGAAAATTGTTTAGAAAATACAAAACATTGTTTTTTTTTAATAAATTTCAATTTAAACAAAATTATGGTCATGTAACGTGAAAATTTTGTCTGCTTGATGAATGTAGCAAAAAAGATTGAGCTTCATTGTTCCATCGGTAGTATTTTATGACAATTTATTTCTCGTTATCGTCTACAAAATAAAACACAGAAAGAAATTCGTTTGGAAGATATAAAACATATTGTTTCCTTAAATAAATAAATTTTAATTTAAATAAAATCAATTCCTGTTTTTCGGTGAATAAAAAATAAGAGTATATCTTAGTTTTAGACTACATCTAAAAATAATATCACGCTAAGCTCTTGAGCGAAGGCAGAAACTGGAACTGATATAAATGAGGAAGAAGGGAGAATGCCAGGGGGGGGACACTTTACGTTCGCGGAACGATTAAAAAAATCAACTGAAATGAAGCAAGAACACTGAAATCATTTGACAGTTTAATAAAAGGCGAACGGGCCTTTTCCAGGACACGCGAAGTTCACATACAAGCTCGTCGTACGAAATAAACGTACACGGTGAGAGATCGATATTATATTTATATTTATAAAATTATTCATCATTAGAAAGCACATATGATCTATCTATATGACGTAATTTGCTACGCACACCCGCGTACGAGCGTGCCTACGAACAACGCACGCCTCCACACGCACACACGCATACACACTGCACGCCTAAACGCCACGACGTTTCCATCTCGCACCCTGGCATAAGCATGCACACGCGCGGACATACACAAACATGTACGTGCGTACTTCTCTCTCTCTCTCGCTCGCTCGCTCGCTCGCTCGCTCGCTCTCTCTCGCTCTCTCTCGCTCTCTTTCATTCTATCTCTCTCGTACGCGTAATATACGTATCCGCGTTCACAGGCAAGTACATGCCTATGTATGTACGTGTACATATTCAGAGTACCTCACGGTTGTGTTTTTCTTTTTTTTTTATGGAGATTACAACTTTGTAACTGCTTTCAATTGGAAGAAAAAGCAACAGGGGACGAGCAGGCCAAGTATTAATTCATCACAGTATCAACACCATCCTCTTCGTTATCATTAAATCTCATCATCATCGTCGTCGTTATACTTGTTTCCTCACGCCACGGACAAAAAAACGTATTTCGTATTGTAGAAAATATTAAGACAACGAAAGTAATAATAACGCACGTACAAACATCTATCAATTTTTTAGGTACACGCCAACAAACAAATCCGAATCCATTGCTTTTCATTATATCACGCGATGACTCAAACACTAACCGATATACGCTAATTTCCATTAAATAATTAAAAAAAACTCACAAAACGCGAATCCCTTTTCCCTTCGATAAAAAAAACCTTCGAAATTTTAAAAAACACAAGACGGACGCATAACAATATAAATATAATAATACACGCCAAATAAACACTAGAATTGCCACATCCGCGTCCGTCGAAATCACATTTGTAAATCACGGTCAAAACGAAATGGAAAAGAGAGACGGTTTCCTCATGTGAATCACTAATTTTGCAATTAAAACAAGATTCCGTCGATGCTAAAGAAAACTCGCCGACGTTCTATTCGCTTATTCCACACCGAGAGCCCATCATTATCGTCACATGCATTCAAAACCTCTAGTAGCGATTTCTTCCAACTTTTAATAAGTGGTGAACTTCCTTGAAAAATAAGACACTTGCGTGAGATTTCTTTCATATGTATGTGTACACGCGTATACACACACACACGCGCGCGCGCGCATAGCATCGTGTGCATATACACGTGTAGGTGTAATTAGATTTCCTCTTTTCTCATTTATATAACAACAGATGTCATTTAGAAGTAATTTAGTGTGCATCTAAGACCCAAAAGAGAATCATTACCGAGCTATGCAAAATAGAAGATCGATTTCCCTTTTTTTCTTTCTTTCTCCATCTCGCATGTATAGATATATAAATATACGTCAATTTATATATCGATTATACATAAATAATGTCCGCATCTATTATTTATATATAACGCGTACATAAACCCACTATACATATATATATACATATACATTTATACAATATATTTATATTTATATAAAGGTACTATTGAATAGAAATATGAATATTCCAAGTGTTCAATAATATCAATATTGATATATATAATAAAATAATATAATAATTATTCTTACTATTATAATAATATAGCAATTGCAACAAGAATATTGGTAATAATGATAATAAAAATGTCGATAATAATAATAATATTAATAATATAATAATAAAATAAAATAAAATAATTAATAGTTATTACTATATAATAATAGTTATAATCATATTAACAACAACAAGTATTCTTTGTCACATTTTGGTTACAGATTCTTACAATCACAAATATATTATCCATAAATGTAATAGTCGAAAAAGGATGTTAAATTAAGAAGAATACGTGAATAGAGTGCTCTATTTCTTTCTTTTTTTCATCTGTGTATAGAATAATTAAATCCTATAAATAGTATCTATGTTCAACAGCCAGTGGTATAGTAAAGTATACCTTTTTTTGAGGTACCTATATATAGTTTCCTCTCCTTTTTTTCCCGCTCTTGTGATATACCAAATACAATACTGACGGAGAACGCGATACACACGCACACGCGCAAGCATTAACACATATATACATACATACATACATACATACACACACACGCGCACACACACGCGCACGCGCACACACGCACGCACACACACGCACACACACAGGTATCGACAGGTAAAATGCGGATGTGGGTTCATCGTATGCTTGTGATCATCACAGCGTAATATACGATACGACATAAATCTTCGGTCATCCGAAGCCGAGACGAGAGCTTGAGAGAAAGAATCTTTCCTTAACAAACAAAAAAAGGAAAAAACATAAAAAGCGACGGGAACGAACGCCGCGAATCGATTCTCTCCATGCCGCGATACGACGCGACCTCGATACTCCTGGCGAATCGCGTGTACAGCCAGGAAATCTTGACACAGCCAAACAAAAACTAAAACTTTTGGTCCTTCAAGTTCGAAAAGTAAAAAAGAAAGGGAATAGGTCCCGCCGTTTCCCCCTTTTTCTATCTCTCTTTTTCTTTCTATTTCTATCTTTCTATCTCTCTTTTTTCCTATCTCTATCTTTCTATCTCTCTTTTTCTCTCTATATCTATCTTTCTATTTCTCTCTTTTCTCTCTTCTCTCTCTCTCTCTCTCTCTCTCTCTCTCTCTCGCTCTCGCTCGTCCTTTTTTTCTCGACTGATCGACGGGCAACATTCTAGAGAGCACCGCGCGCTAGTTTTGCATTGTATTTGGTGATACGTATATGAATACTGACTCCGTGTGTGACGTTACATATAATACAATAGTATCCATTACGTATAAGTGTATATGCATTTTATAACACTTTCTCACACATTTCTCTCCTTTTTTTCACACTCTTGCTCTCTTCCGCGTTTTATATACGTCCTATATATCTCCGTTCCGCACACTCAAAAATATATTACATATAACTCTTTACTGCATGACGGGATAGTGGCCTGCAGTCACTCGGACTGCAGTAGCTTCTGCAGCAATGATGATTTCGTCGGATCACCTCGTGCCTCCTCCATAGTAATCTGAAATCAAAAGGCTTTCTTAGAACTGTTTTCGCTACTTCTGATATAAAGATTTCGAAACCGATCGCGAAGAGTATATATTTATAGAGTAACAAAACAGTTGCAAATATTACAAGATACTAAAGATCTAGTTTTTTTTTACATTAAGATTTAAATCTCTGACATCGAAGTACCTTTGACTCTAATATTTAAAAAAAAATTATAAAATAATGAAATCAAGTACTATGGGATCACAGAAATTGTTTAATAAAATTGAATCCGTAGAAATTAAGGATCTACGACACAGAAAATTGGTGAAATTAAGATTTAAGAAAACAGAAAATTTATAATAATGTTATGCGGAATTGTAGATTCACAATGATGCTTTTGTAATTAAGGATTTATGACACTAAGTCCGGTGTCAAAAATGTGTGAATTTAGTAATATGTGCGTATAAGAATCAGCAAAACTAATTATTTAAAATAATTTTTTTTCAATCAAAGATATCTGTAAAATCAAAAGTTTATAGTATTAAAATTAAAAGTGGAGAAATCAAGATTTTGCATCAAAAGATTTAGAATTTTAAGAATTCGTGAAATGAAGGTTCTCTACAAATCCAATATATGTGAAACAAAGGATCAAAGGGCTTAATAAGGAACAATGTCTCTACAGTGAATATTTCTCCGACAATCGGTTTGAAATCACTTTGATGATTGACAATCTATTGCAATATTTCCATCATATAAGATTCGAATATTAATCTAAAATATTTTCAAGTAGCAGAGGATTAATAGTACAGCCGTGTCTCGTATATTTAGTATTCGCATACACATGTTTATGGAATAATTGTTCAGAATTTGGTAAGATAGAAAGGATTCACCCATTTGAAATTCAAGTCTTTATTATTCAAATGTATGAATCCTTTCAATAGTTATGTCCAAACAATGATTCGCCCTAACAAACTTAAAGAACAGAAATCTGAAGCCACATAGCAACTACACATCCAATATCTCAATGCACAACAATGATCGCTACTGTAAAATCTTTTATAAACGAAATATATATACTTCGTCTTTAATTGCCAACTGAATATTTTTTACTTCACGATCGGCAGAAGCGTAACACAAAAGACTTCCTCGCTTTTATAGAATAGATTCAATCGAATATTTATATAATTTAATAGAATAGTAACAATTGTTGTACTCTTTAACTTTTGTTTAATTATTTCTAATTAATACTTAAAATAAAAGTTTGTAACTCATATATTGATGACAGATATTGTTTTTAGATACATTACCATCTAGATTAAAATAAAGTTTTTTTTTATATGGTACATGATTAACGCAAGTATTTTATTTGACACGTAAAAATGACATGAAGCTACCGCTGCCAAAAAATATTCATTTTATAATTTATTTTATAAGCAAGTATTGCAATAAATTACATATACGACACATCCTGTATGTTAAAAACAAATTGACCCTAAATTAATGAATTAATCGCATTCCAGTCGAGTTTTCTTACAGATAACTATATACGCTTGATATATAGAACATACATTAGAAAATCATATAGATTTAAATTTAAAATGTCTTTCTAAACCCTCCTGTTTGTAGCATTAGCGGGTTTCCTCATGCAATAAGAATAATCGTTCTCTCGGAAAAAAAAAGAAATTAAGAACTACGCGTAGATATCTAGTTGGCTCACTGTGAAAAAGCATTACTAGACGTACGTTATACAATACAACAAATGGTAGTATGATTACTGATTACTCCGAATGAGCTGAAGCTTACAACACCATCACCCTGTAGATACGAAAGGAAATACTCTTGCTTGACATCCCTTACATAAACACTCAATATGAGAATGAGTGCATTGCGCTGAAATTTTTAAAAATATCGAAAAGAAAATCATGCGCAGGGGAAAAAATCCCATGTACTCCTTGAATATGAAGAATTGCTCTCCATTTTCAATTATTTATTTTTTTTTGTATAAATAAAAGTGAAAATTAATTTAATAGTAATGTAGATTACGAATTAATTTTACTTAATAATCGTTATGATAAAAAAGAGCAATAATTAATTATAAAAATAAATTTTTGTATACTGTGAAGATAAAATTAATCAACAAAATTATATTTTATGTAAAATATGTAGTTTCCAAAACTATTTAATACGAAATAAATATTTCATTGCACTATTTTAATACGAGAAATATTTAACTTACAGATTCCATTTTAATAACTTCCATTTTTTTATGTATTCCAATTCTTAAAATTCTTAATTAGATAATATCATTTTTTCTATTTTCTTTTTAGTACCCAAAAGAATTTTAGAATTTTGTTAAAGCAAAATCTACTTAAAATTAATTAATAAACAACTAAAATTATCTCATATATTCACATACACATACACAACTTTCCTATTTTTAATCCTTTACAAATATAATTCGAAATTTTGAGGAAAATGAATTTTGTATAGTGAAAAAATTTATATTGAGAAAATTGAACTTTAAATTCGATATATCAAAACCTGAGCTTTATCTATATTCTGTACTATCTAATAATCCCGCATAATTTTTATAAGTCTGGATGTTTTCATATTTTTTTAACATTTAGAGTTCGATCAATTATTTTCATCTCATAAAAAATATCATGAAATTAGCGAAAGCTAATTTTACGCTGGCGTTATATCAGTCATACGTTTGCGTGAATGAAACAAATTTAAAAGAAGTTACTCGCAGTTAATGCAGCTGAAGAAATACAATTAGTCCTTGCACAAAATATATGCAACTCGTAAACGCGCGCTACATTATACAGACTATAGAGGCAATTAACTGTGTTTAGCTAATGCGCCTCGATAATGTCCGAACAAGAATCTATTTAGCGAGGTAACAAAATCAGCTTGTTTAATATTAAACACAGCGTTTCTCATTGACACTGAGTGTAAAACTTATAAACGTCTTCATCGATATTTAATGCATTGTTACAATGCATACTTCTTAATTGAAAAAAATATAAAAAACTTTTAATGTTTTGTGAACGATATATAAATATTAATTATATTTTCGGGGTGCTGGATATTAATTCTACTTTATATTTTATTATTTGTAAAAAAAATTTTGTAACATATATATTTCTTTCTGTAAAATAAATATTAAATTTTAATTTATAAAGATATAAACTTCAATATTTTTATAGATTAAGACAATTTCGATTAATTTCTTAACTTCAAAGATCTGTCAGTTAATTAAACAAATCAAAATAATTAATTATTAAATTCTGATAATTTTATTTTTTATAACATATTTTAAACTCGTATATTAAACGAAAAAAAAAATATATAATAATACTTACTATGTATAAAAAATATAAGAAATATATTTAAAAATACTTATTTTTATTTTCCCTTTTTGGTTAAACTAAAAATAAAATAGAAATAAATAGTAGTAAAAAGAAAAAGAAGTAGGAATAAAAAAATTCTACAACTATAAAGCCAATCCCTAGTTTAAAAGAGTAGAAATTCATCAAATAAATGCTATCTCTCTCAAGTCTTCTTCAATCAACTATAATTTTCAGGACACGTTTCTACTTTAGCATACACAAGAGTTGAATCTCCAACTATACGGCTATTGCGAAAAATTCGGAAGAATTATCGTCACGTGCGAGTACTGTAACGACAATGCCGAGACAATAATCATTGAACGACGACTTTGCATGCATTTGTAGAGCGACGTAAATTTTAAAAAAGTAAGTAACCCCATACAAGTTTTACGCTCAGTGCGCAAATAGAGAGAGATCATTAAACATGTTTCGTGCACAATCAGTTCTGAAGCCAAGCGTATAGAGGGAAGACATAGCATAACAAAATCAAATTTAAAAAAATACGTAAAAGTAATTATATATTGTCGGAATGGGGTTCTTACCCTGGAGGACGAGGGGGCACTTCCGGCGCTCCCCCAGATCTTGGCGGGGCCATCGCTAACCACAGCCTCACCTAGTTAGGACATCGTAACAGTAGGCGTTACCACAATCTTTGTAGAACTAAAGTATTATGCCTCTTCTTACAAGAAGCGGGAGATTGCGCATAGCGCGTGCTTCAGCCTGTACATCGATACAGATTCGTACGAATCTCGATCGACCGAGGACTCGCTTTTGTCTCTCTCGTAAAAGATTTCAGAAATTGTACAAATAGCTTAACGTTCACTCCAATCAAACACAACGAGAAATTCACATTCAATACTTTTTCTTTTTTTTTATAATGTAATATTATAATGTGAAAAGTAAAATTTTATCCGTAACATTTTCTGCATTCGAAACTACCTTGGAAGAGCTTGGGTTTTTATTATGTATATTTGAAATTTCTTATGTAGATCTCACGGAGAAACACAACGGGGCCTCAGGAGATGCAGTGTAATTAGTTGTAACAGTAATCGCGTGCGATGACGAATCTAGAAAAATGTGCGTGATCTACGAGGGAAAACTATAATGCTTGTAATACTTTTTCACAGTACTCGCTCATGAAACGTCGTATGAAAAATTAATGTGTGGGGACCGGAGTTAACATTGGGATTGTACGAATAAAGTCTGAGAAAATTCGGAGGAAAAGCAATGCCTCTCTATATAGAAATGCAGACAAAAAAAACTTATTAAATTCAAATCATCTTCGTACGATTGATTTTGATTCGTGTATGCTGAAAGCATACAAAATCTTGCATTTTGAAATTAAATAACTTCATACCTCACACTTACTTTTCTTCAACAAACGTAACTTACAGATAGTAATAAAATTATGTCTATAGGTGCGTTCCGAGTTACGCATAAAGCGCATGATACATCATTTGTCCTTGTTATTCACCAAATAATAAAGAAGGATAAAACGATACATCATGCGTTTCATGAGTAACTCAGAACGCACCCTATATATAATATACTCGTATATTAACTTATATAATCGATCTATCAAAATCGCGGTGTTAAACCGATAAAATATACGCTGCGTAAATTTCTTCGATTCAATTACTCTGCATTCCAGTTCTGGGCAATGCACAATTATCATTGCGTTAAAATAAAAAAAGTAGAGAAATTAATATCATAAGAAAACATAGTTTTACTGACAAGGGACCTGTTATAATAAAGAGAAAAAGAATCGAATCGTTCCGAACAGTTCCGAACGATTCCGAATAGTTCTGATAGATCCCTTGCGAGACCCCAGTTTTGCTATGTGAGCATACTTGTAGCTGATCATTTACCGAGTAACCGTCTCTATGTGATTTCGAAGTTCGGAAAGCAGCAAACGAAGATTCTACAACTCAGTGTACATACCTGCAGAAGGCATCTCGAATGTCAGACCAAGTGCTTCAAGATCATCCTGAGAAACTTGACCAGAAAGATTATTCTGTAGGTTGTTGGGCACTCTCTGTTGCTGCTGCTGCTGTTGCTGTTGCGTTCGCGCGCCAACAATTGCCCTTAATTCTTGCCGCACAAATTCCGAAGTGCTGGCGTTACCTATAACAAGAATAATCTTTATGAAAAACGTTCCCGCAACGTGTGTCGCATTTCCTTTGTACACGTCACAGTTTTCATTTTTCAATTGGTGCGTTATTCGTGTACATTCGTGTGCATGTGTAGTGTTAATTTATTATGTCCGTTACAATGCAGAATACTGTATTTGTGACACAAAGGCTCTGCAACAATATTTTGACAAATAAAAGTGAAAATACATTTTGTCATAAATCCAATTCGATTAAAAACAGCGATTCTGTTTGTTCTTCAATAAGACAAAAAATGCTTCATACGTGTACTTTCTCTCTATTAATCGCCAATATTAAATATTTCGATAGTTAATTCCAGTATTTCACAAGATTTAAAAAATATAAAAAATGAAAACGACGATAATTTACAAATATGTGCAAACAAATATTTACAAACTGTTCTTTGTCGTTCAAAAGATTCAAACAACAAAGAACAGTTATGCACAGACTTATAAATTATGTTACATACATGGTAAAAAAAATAATTACTAATGAAAAATACTTCTCAAAAATTTTTACAGTCAATCAATAGAAAAGAAATGACTTTTGCATCGTTCTATAGTTTTCTTCTATTTACTTTTCATAATTTTCTTTTAGACTTAATGCATAGTTTCCGTCTTATTCATAGAAAATTCTATTTTTAAATCTTCTGAATTTTAAATAGAAAGATAAAGAGTCTAAATATCGTGACATTTTTCATCAGTTTCTAGATACTTTATATAAGAGAGATTCTATTAGTAATTTTTATTGAAAAATAGCGAAGGAGATTGTTCTATTAGCAATTTTTATTGAAAAATAATGAAAGTAGTGTACTACCTGAGGAGGGGGATGGTGACTTTTTCACATCCTTCTTAGTAAAGAGATATGAAAGAGTCACTGTCCCTTTTCAGGTACACATCGCATGGCCTCCTTCTGTTCTCAGGTTTAAAATAGCATTGAAAAGAAACTTCCAAGAAATTTCCAAGAAAAAACATGTAAAAGACATTAGGCAGGTTTAAGAGAAGAGTCTAAAAATCGTTTCTACCTAAAGCCTTATGTCCACAATGCTAGAAATTGGTCCGAGATTTTGGACAGAGAAAGAATTAACAAATCACAATTGAACAATTTGATCACATGACCAATGCGACTGGTCAAGTCTTTCTTCATCCGAGATCTCGGACCGACTTCTAGTGGAAACAAGGTACCCAGAACAATATAGTCCAAATCATAAAATAAACCATAAAATAAACAGTCTAAAGAAGATGCCAAAGTTCCGTATTCCAATCTTATTTAAAACCTCCAAATTTTTCAGATATCCTCATATAATAAATCAACTTAAAAAGTTTTATATAATTAATGAACTTAAAAAAATCTTATTGATCTGTCAAGAGAAAGTACACGACAAGTCTTAGTTATTTTATCCATTTGCTTATTATAAAATTTCAACTTTTATAAAATAAATGGTGCATACGATGACAGATTGATGGGGCTGATAGAAAAAAAATGCACAAAATATATAAAAATATTAATCACGAAAGCTCGATGCACTGTACACAAAGAGGCTTCATTGTTAGTAAATGTTTCCACAGCACGTAGAGATAAGCGGTGTCTGAATTTATCTTTTTACATTGTGATGTTACATTACATAGATGAACACAAGATGTGTGATCCCCTCCCCGAGAGATGAGAAAATGATTAAGACATAATAAATCCGACGTCACATTTGCCACTTTCAGCGCTTTGCCGCGCTTACGCGAAGCAAGATATTATTAGGAAATATTCCATTTCCTGGAAATACCTTATTAGTATTAACATTCTTAAAATTTTAAACAAGCTTATGCTATGATATTTTCAATCATGATAACTATTTTTCGTACAAAAATGTGTACAGTCGAACTATCTTAATCTCGATCTTCCCCTATCTTCGTTATCGAAACTAACACACTTCTCTTATGATGTTCTTCCACTATTTCGCATTTACCATTCATACATAAAATGAAAATGGCTAATGAGATTAAGGACAGAATCCATAGTCCGGTCTTAATCACAAGCAATGTCTTAAGATGCTAATGCGGCTCTCTGATTGGTTCATGCACTAGCTTAAGACCATCTCGAATCTTGAGCACCGTCTATGACTTCCGTCCTAGGAGATACGCATAGAACGTGACTGCAACGTCAGTCAGTCGAAACTCCGTACAGCAGCAATAACTTACCTTTAAAGGGAATTCTAAACTAAAAATCAGACTACAATAGCATCGCTGTTTTACCGATAATGCGACACATCGATACATCTTTATATACTATTACATCAATGTCGCACGCACACATATACATAAATTTTCGTAGAATGATATCGTATAGAATTGAATGACTAAGTCAAATTCCAAGAACTCGACGTTGTTTCATCATGTAATCTACTAGTTTGTAGACTTTAATTTCGTAAATACAGTTTGCAGAACTTTTATATTAAGTAAATGTTGTCTCGACTTAACAGCTCTAAACGTCATTTAGGACCAAAAATGGTAAGAAACATCGTAAGTTTAAAATTTTTTGTCGTTCTCAATATAAATTTCACTCTACAGACACGTATTAATGCTATACTTTAATTTTGGAGGATTTCCAAATAATAAAATTAATATCTATAAAAATAATATATGCAATACCGTTTTACGAAAATTATTGCTTTCAATCGATAAAACAGACGATTTTAGAATCTCCTTAAGTTAGTTTCGGTTATTAGAGCAACTTAACGATTCGCTGCACTGAACAAGTCCATTTTCATTCTACGCATATTGGAATATGAGAACAGAAGGGAAAGTTGAGAGCAGAGAATTGGCTTGATCCCAGTGAGTTGAAATTAACGAATTCAGTTGGACGTAGTAATGTGCACTGGTGCATATAAAAGCCACATTACATATTGATCTAATCTGCATGTAAAAGTGTAATGCAAATATCTCGAAAGATAAAATAATTTATCAATAATTTAGCATAAAATGAAATGTACTAGGGATTTCGCGATTTATTATATATATACACACATTATATATTATGTATAATAAACACACATTTTTACGTCGATTTGTTTACGACGACTTTAATGTGCACTAATGCGCATTGCCAACCAAATTCGCTGTAAGGGGATTCGATTATACATTTCTTAATTGCTATCGCGATATATAATTCTAATGTATAATATAGTACAATTCTGTTGACATCTTTGATATTATAATGCAAAGATGTCTGCATTTATGTACAAATAAAGTTAAATTAAAGGCTATAGTATATAAAAAAAAATGTAAGACAGTAAGATATAAGCAGTAAGCGAATCAGTCAATCAAAGTAGAGACATAAAGTAACAATGTAAGCAGTACCACCAAATCCAAAAAGTTAATTTGGTTACTGCTCACGTCTTATTGCTTACATTTTTTGTGTACTATAGTTTTGATGTGGTAACGATATTCATAACGTTGAGTTATCTTCCTAATAATCATAATAAACTAACTCAACATTTAATGCTGTTAATCGTAATGATTTTATCCAATCAAGGAATTAAAAGGGAATAACATAAATAATAAAATTGTTCCTAAAAATTTTCTGTTTTTTTGAATTACAAAATAAGCAGTCAATTCTTCTATGAGCAATACGTATTATAAAATGCTCAAAATATCACACCTCAATTTTGGCACAAAATAACAAGATAGACAAAATACATGGCATCGTTATCGTTACATGATTTACAATTACATAAACGTAGCGATATAATATCGTAATGTCCTAATCATAACACATATTCGTAAATGGTGTGGGTAATGATAATAAATTTCGTATTTTGTGAGCTATGATATAGATGCTTGGATTTTACATAGTGTGCAATAATATATACATGGTAAAAGTCTAAATAAATCTACTTTAAGGGATGTATGAATTTTTCTTAAATAAGCTATTTTCTACATTAGAACTGTCTAACTTCTAAAATTACGAGTATAAGTTGCAAACAAGAGACAAGATAAAGCAAGAGAAAAGAAATGTAGGTAAAGTGATTTCATAAATACAGAAAGTTAAACAGTTAAAATCTTCTATATTATTATGAAATCACAATTTTTCAACTTAGATGATTCTCGATTTCCATTGGTTGCATGTTCTTTCGACTTTTTATAACATAATTTTAAAATCAGAAAATTTTTTTCAATTTTTTGTACTTTAAAACAAGTGACCTGGAAAGAAAAAATGAAACATTCCATAAGGTTCCAAAAAATTCCTATAATAATCACAAAAACGTTAACTTACAACTTGGTTGTCCTAATACTATCTATGGGATCTACGATTATAAAAAAATAAGAACTGAATTTAATGTAACAATACAAATTAATGATACTACAATATACCAAGAATCAATCTAATACAACAAAAAATTTTATATGTACAATATTTACAATGTGCAATTACAGCCTTCTCAATCTTATGATGGAATCTAATGATGGAAATCGAGTTGTTCATATACAGGGTGTTTCCAAATTAAATCGCAAAACTTCGGGAGCGTGTAGAGGAGTAAAAAACTAAGAAAAAAAGTCCTATAGACATATGCTCGTTTTTGCTCCGTTTCAGAGAAATCGAAAAAAAATGTTTACATTTCTTGCCATATCTAGCACCGACATATTTGATTACATTTTCCACTTTCTGTTATGAATTTGTCAGTCGCTCTTTGAAAGCCTTTAACAGTAGATGAATTTTGTCTTTTGCAATATGCCGCGTACGTATTCTAATAGTGAATATGCTGATATGGTTTTTGTATACGGTTTCTGCAACGGTAATGCTTTAAAGGCGGTGCGAGAATATGCACGACGATTTCCAAACAGAAGAGTGCCAAACCGAAGAGTGTTTATGTTGACATTTAATAGATTGCGAGAGACTGGATCATTTTCAATTCGACAAGAAAACAACCGATTTCAAGCATTATATCACAGTGTACACTGACATAAATAATTTATCTGCGAGATAGCGACATGAATGATAAATTATTATCAGCTTATTCACATTCAGCATTATAACAATAGTTATGGCACCTATTATATTGTAAAGCATATTAAAAGCTATATTTGAAGCATATCAAATAATGAAAAGATGAACTAATATCCAATGCACTTACGTAATCATAAACATCTCGATGAATGAACTATTAAAAAAAAATGAAAAAGGAGAGGAAAAGATAGAAAAAGAGAGATTTATACATGTTTCCACACACCCAATACATGCTTTGCATCCACTAAAACTGCTGCTGCTGCTGCTGGTAAGGATGATTATGATAGTAATGATTTCGGTTGTAAATACGAGTACACTTAAAGTTGCGGGGGAATGATTGACAACACTTATCTTTTAATGAGAAACGTGGTGGAGATACGAGCGAATTTGATGAAGGTGACTCTCGTGGTTGTGAATATTGCATATTATAATTGTGGTAAAAAAATAATGAATTTTCAGATGACACGAAGTAGTCTATTGTCTGCTCACCGATTTGGTGATTGACGTTATTAGCGGAAGGCAGTGACCTGGCATCTTGCGCTTCCCCGCCAGACGGATAGAGCGGTACTGACGACCGATCGTAACAGAACTGACTGTTCTGCATATCTGCCGTGTTGATAGTGTTGGCGTTGGTGTGTTGGTATAACATAGGGGTATGTTGTTGACTCGTAAAGTGTTGTGTATTAGTGGCGTTGTGTTGATTATGAGTAGGTGTTGCCGGACAAGCCGAGTGTGAATGACTAGGTGAAAGAAGAGGTTCCTTACTTATTGTTGTTCCATAGGGCCTAGGCGATCCAATTCCACCTGCAACATCAATCGTGTATACCCGTGCTGTCCTTGACTAGCCTTGCAGGACATTTAAACTCTTCTATTTCGCTTTTATGTACCATGCCAGCGCTCATCGTCATATAACCACGTACATAATATCAAAATCGAAATCTATATATCAAATAAACTAATACATTAAGTCCCAAGAGATCTCTTTGCACTTTTCCGTTTTATGTAAATCTGTACAACTTGGGTTTAAAATTTTTAGGCCATAATTGGTATTTGGAGGTAAAAAGAGTTGCTCTTTTTAAAAATCTAATCGACATGGGGGGGGGGGT
Organism: Mycetomoellerius zeteki; assembly: GCF_001594055.1. Lineage (NCBI taxonomy): Eukaryota > Metazoa > Arthropoda > Insecta > Hymenoptera > Formicidae > Mycetomoellerius > Mycetomoellerius zeteki. The sequence continues at coordinate 2,169,513 of NW_017256696.1, read as the reverse complement.
AGGATTTATATTTTTTTCCAAACCATCCCATTGTCGATTATATTTAAAAAAAATCTTTATCTCTAAAAAAAAAAAAAAAATTCCAATTATGGTTTAAAAATTTTAGATTCCGAGATTACCAGGATTTACAATAGAAAAGTGCGTATAAATCACCTGATATCTAAGGATTAAAAAAACCGGCTGCACCCGAAAAGCGCGTTTCGATTCCGCTAGCCGAAAGTCAAAAGCAGATACAGCTGTACGCCAAATAAAGAAAACTATTGTATATCTGAAATTGTTAGTAAGTAGATCTCTCGACAATGTTATTTTTATTAGATTTTATATTCGCAAAGAATTGCCAGTAAATATTAAACAATATTATGAGACACAGTCGAAAATTTTTAAATAGATAGATATTGTCGGATGATAAAATGTTGGATGATAAAGAAATTAAAAAAAAAAATCATTACATATATATTTAAGTTAACTGCCACATATATGAAATATGTATAATCTCATTTAATTTGTTAAAATATTTTAAATCTCCTAATTATGCTAAGCTCATGTTAAAAAAAGAAATCTCTTAAACCTAAACCCCGCGAATGAAGAAACAGAATTAATAAGATATTTTTCACTTGAAAGATAGCAGATCAGAAAATTAGAGCTAAGAAAGCGTTTCAATCTCTAGTATAACACATCGCTCCAATCATAAATTAGAAGATTAAATCACAAACTATGCAAAATCTGCTACATTACTCAGAGTTACGCTTTCTTTATGTAGAGAATTCGTATGACACAATATTACGAAAGTCTATTCACAGAACAACATCGAGAGATACAGGCATAAAAAATACTAATAAAGTCTATGCGCATACCCGACTAAACTACGGCACGGCTTTCACAGTTTAGTAGAGATTAAACAAGAGTTTATTTTAATCTGTACATACTTACCGACTTCAGGACAAAATCTTTCGTATATTTCAATCACAGCTTCCATCGCGCGTATAATTATATATTAAATCGCATATTGTTTTTTATTATAAAAACCAGCTGAACGAGTTTCTATGTAAAAACTAGCACTTACTCAAGAATTTCTTTGGTACTATCCGTACTATTGCGAACGAAACGAAATAGAGTTAACATATTTAAACGCATTGTAAAATAGATACAACTGTCTATTTTTTAGGGCAATAAACCTAACCTTCCTCTTATTAATAAGTGACAAAAAATATAATCGCGAATTATAACTTAAACATTAAACAACGTTACATTAATCAGAATATTCTGTAAAGAAGTCGATTTACCGATATTAAAAATTATACTTGAAATACTCTGTCAAAGAATATGATAAAAAATAACTACAAAAATCTTTTGAATTGTACAATCTTTTTAATTATGCAATTCTTTTTTAAAAACTATTAAGTTTTCAATGTATTTAAATCAACTAAAACAAATACAGTTAAATACGCGTTGGTACGGTAAAACGACTTTCCGAAGATGCTTATATTTCTAATCTTACAACTAAATATATAATATTTGTCATATTTTCGCACACCACATAATACAAGATCCCATATTTGTCATTACTTCATTGCTACTAAACAATGAAATAACAAATAATGATACTTAAGTAATTTTCTATTTAACTACCAATACACATTTTAAATTCTTTATATGTATATTTCTAATTAATATTTATTATCCCCAAACATCTCTCATTGTTGTAAATTCAAAGCAATGTTTTCTACACGGTTGCAAAAAAAGGTTGCAAAACTTTTTCTTTTGAAGAGAAAATTTCTCTTTTTCTTCAAAATAATCCTAATTATTTTAATTGCAATAATCCTAATTGTCTTTTAGCTTTGAAGTAGGGGACTATATAACGATCACTCGAGTTCAACAATCGATTAGTATGAAAAATAATACCTGGCAACTGCGTCGTAGCAGAAGGAGTAGACGTGGTCCGTTGAATTCGATATTGAGCCGATGGATTTGGTGCACCAGTATTGGGACCTGGTGGGAACTGGCTGGCTGTGGGCGACGTCGGTGGAGGAAACGCTTCGGCAGGAAACGGAGATTGCCGGGCGGAGGCTGCCGTCCCTGGCGAAGGCATCGATCGTTGTTGTTGCTGCTGCTGTAGCTGTTGTTGCGTCGTGACCTGCTGTTGCGGTCTCACCTGGTTCACCTGGTTGAATAATCTCGGTGTGTTGCCGTAATTGCCCTAGCGCATATATCGTGCAAACGTATAAAAATATTCACAGAAATAAAGATATGTTAAATATAAAAAATTAAAAGCAGAAAACAAAGAAAAGAACAATATGCATACTGTATTATAAAATGCAAATAGAAATCCAACGTATTGAACGTATAATAATTCAAGCTTGTTTTTAAGCATTGCATTAACTTGCAAATTATTCATACAAACATTTGATTTTTTTCTACATTTTTATTTTTCAAATAAAATAATTAATTAAAATTTAATTAATTCTAACTAAAGCTCATACTGAACTATCAATTCTACACTACCGATTCATAATGGACCAATCACAATGAGGCTGCTTCATTGTGATTGATCCACTATGGGTCTGCAATCATAAGGTTTATTTGCATCGCAAGCTCCAACATGCTCCTACCATAGCTCCTACTCACTCTATCAAGCGCATTGGAGTGAGTAAGAGATATGGTAGGAGTATATTGGAACATGTTGGAGCATGCGACGCGAACAAACCTAACGTTTCTATAACGGCTTAATGAAACTAGAAACTTGTATGAGTATTTTTGTTCTATTGAGCTGATGCGGTAATCAGGAAGGAAGATACTAAGATTTCACTTTCGTAAATAAAAGTGGACCAACTGTGCGTTTCGAGTTAAGTTTCGATTCTCGACACTCGCAGCGCTTGTGAAGCTTAGCTCGAAACGCAAAATCGATCCATGTTTTGAGGACTGGCTAAACTGAATGGAGTCTCCTTAGTTTTCCTTCCTGGGGGTAATAATGCTTTCATACTCACTTGTGCCACCCGTGGTGATAATGGCGGATGAGAGAACGACACCGGCAGTATACCGGCCGGAGAATGTGGCGAAAGCCTCGCCGCGGCGGACACTTGTTGACCACTGTTGAAATTACTATTCACAATGTGGCTGTAATAAAAAGAAACCACATGATGAGATTTTTAAGAAAACTATTTTAAGTGGAATAAACAATCCGGGATGCTTAACAGGATACTTACTGCTGCGATATCGTCGATGGATGGGAATATGAGTGAGCGAGTCGGTGACCAGAAGCCATCTGGACGGATGCCCCATAGCCTGGAGAAACTTGTGAATCTGGGCCATTCGATCGCTGAATAAAAAAAAACATTGCACATATGTAGTTATTATGCATCTTTTAGATACAAAACATAGTAACCAATATTTTTATTAGAAATAAGCTAATACAATCTATCGAAAATTGCGAATAATTATATTTTGTATAATTCGACTATGAAATTTTTAATTTCTCTTCTAATTTTTTATTTTTTTACTTTCGTGATAAACTGTATACTACACATACCTGCAACGACACATTCGGCGGCGCAACGGTATTGTTCAAAAGGTTGTCGATGTTAATGCCACTGTTCATTTGATCCGTCGCAGTAGCATTCGATGGGATAAGCAACTGTTGCTGCTGCTGTTGTTGTAATAATCGTTGCTTCTGCTGTTGTTGTTGCTGCTGCTGTTGTTGTTGATGTATGAGCTTAGAACGTTGCTGTTGCAGCTGCAACTGTGTAAACTGGCCAGGCTGTCTAATGCTTGGCTGATTGAACCTCATCCTGGGCTGTTGATACATAGGAGGTGGCTGGTAATTATGACTGGCAGTCGTCACAGGCGTAGTACCCAACTATAACAAAATTCAATGATTTAAGATTATGGCATACGATGCGTTTATCCTGCTGGATTACTTGCGCGCCATTATATTGACTATGCTGGAAATGGTATAATATTACTCGATTTTCGTAATAAATCAGCAGAGTCCGAATCGCAGTACTGTTTATTCCCATTCCAAGCGCCGTGCGTCGCGAGAAGCAATACTATCTACGCCGCCGCGCCGCTACAGTCTAGAGGTAATTTAGAGTATTACAGTCTTCTTCTTCTTCTTCTTGAGATTTCCTTATCTGGATTTCCGACCCAACGGTAAAGGATCATAGTACCATGCGATGATAAGATAGCTGCTTAACTTATCTTGGTGGAAACTCGTCAAAACTGTGCCGCCTATAATATTGAAACGTTTCTGAGGTACACTTTAGCATTTAATTACACCTACTTCCTCATTTTTCTTACATTTGAGCGTATTATGACATAAATGTATGTATTTTTGAGTGTATTTGCTATTTAACATTTTATTTGACTGTATATATTTTGAGTTATGCAAATTTAAACAATAGCATGGCATTTTGCTAATATGTGGATATTGATTATTACTCATAATTTCTTTTTGGAGATTTTCATATCAAAATAATTATTTGATAATCGATTGTATAGCTCTACGGTTAATCTATAGTTTATATTACATGTACTATTCTTAATACTGAGATTTTTAGTACTGAGCAGCTTATATGCAGAAGTTATGTAAATATATATACATTCATTTGCATACATTTTTAAATGTTTTACTTTTTTATTAATTTTGTAACCAAATACTGTTTTCTAAACAAAACTAATATTTTAAGGCTATTTTTATGAAAGGCCACATTACCATCCATTTTTTTCTTCGAATCATTATGCAATGTCGCTACATTTTTATTAATAGTATCCTAAGTAATAAATATTTTGTAACTTTGAGTCCAGAATCGATTCAACATTTTAACGAATATAATTGGGGTGCCATAATAATACTACCTTCTCTATTATTTTTCTATGTAGTGGAGTTTTGTGTTCATTGCGATTAGGAGAGCCAATCATCAGAGGTCCAATAAAGAGATTTCAAGCTTGAGCACTAATGACGAGGGGATTATCGATGCCATGACTTTTGAGAATTAATCGATTAATTGCTCGATGGCTTCGAATTCGACTATTCGACTATTCTGAGCGCGAGCATGGCATGGCAGACAGCGCATTGGTCTATCATGCCAAAGGTCCCGGGTTCGATCCCGTAGGCACCAAAATATTTACGCTTGTGTCTCCTCTCGAAAAAGACCAGCAATCTCTCGAGAGTATCCTTGCCCACAAAAACATCTTTCGAAAAATCCGCTGTTTGGAACCGGCATTAAAACTGTAAGTCCCATATGCTCGTGGCAATTAAATAATCAGCGTGCACACCACAAGCATACGAGAGAGGTATAACACAAGTCAGAGGCCTAATGTAAAAAGAAGAAGAAGAAGAATCCGAAATAAATAACTTATAATAGAAGAAAAAACTTACCGCAGTCGAATAGGCTGGAGGCGTGCCAGACATAGTTATACTGGAGGACGTCGAATTCACAACAGTCTCGCACAACATCAACGTCTTCTGAATAGCATTAATTGCCATTGTTTCGTTCATGGCATTATTCTCCGGCGCTTCGATATCAGCTAGAAGAGTTCCTGTCATAAACGAATTTATTAGATCTTTTAGGAACAATCAATTTTCTGCGAGTAATACTACGCAGCCAATTGTAGTTATTCATAGACACACGCACACATGCGCAGACACACATACATACAAAAATACTTTTTTCTGTATTGTTAGAAAATTTCGTTTTGATAAAAAAGATGGAGAATAATCACAGCTCAGAGCGGGACATTCACCATATGCTAATGAAAAATTATTTTTTTATATTTCACTGTACTTACTTGTGATATCTTCATCCGGGACAATCTCGATGACTTGATCCAAAATTTCGGAGAGATCCGGATCCGACGACTGATTATGCCAGTTAGTTGGATCGTTGCTAGTCTGACGATATTCTCCGCTACCCGCAAACTCGGACTCGATTGGTCCCATTTGGGGCCTCTGTTGCTGTAAGAAAAATATACTTTTGTTCAAAAATATTACCTAACAACGAATCAGTCAATAAGGAAATACAGTAGAAATTTAATTATATTTTATTAATTTTTTAACTACAAAAAGTAACACTCCGTGCTGCAAAACATGTAATGATGTAATGCTCTATAACATACTGGAGTGCACGCCTTCCCTATACTAAACTATAGAAAAGGAAGATAAACAATATTGGTACTTCTGACTCTTTTCTACTTGTGATAGTAAAACAGCATTAGCCAATCAGTGACAAAAAAAAGACACTACCAACTTTGCATTAAGCCTTGTGTCCACGATGCTAGAAATCGATTTGAGATCTCGGATAGAGAGAAAGTTACTAAAACTCAAATCGTGGACACAGGAAACTCGGATAAATATCTCGAACAGAAGTCTCGTAGCCTTGTGTCAACGATGCTAGAAATACAGCTGAACCGAGTTCTCGATTATTTTCGATCCAAGAAAATGTTACTAAAAACTCGAATCGTGGACACAGGCAACTCGGATAAATATCTCGAACAGAAGCCTCGTACAAAAAAATGCATCCTGTCCCATTTTTCGTACTTGCTGCTTCATTTTGATGCAATTCCTTTAGCCAACATTATAAAGCTAGTCAGTTTGGACAACATGAGAAACATTACGTAGATACTGGTAGATACTTCATCAGAACTGATCAGGGCTGCGGTCCACTTGATGCTACAAACGCTTCGAAGCATTCTTTGATTAGTCAATTCGTAAAATTCTTTGTTCTGATTGGCTGCTCAAACGCTTCGAAGCGTTTGTAGCGTCAAGTGGACCGCAGCCCAGAACGACTTGAGCCTTCGAGCCAGTAG
>NW_017256696.1:2104241-2162232 GCF_001594055.1 Mycetomoellerius zeteki | reverse complement strand
GTTCAGCAGAGAAAGCAGCTTTGCAACTGTTGTAAAATTCTTCAATACGATTGGTTCTTGCTTTTGGTTCCTTACAGATCTAAACGTATAAACCAATCATATTGAAGAATTTTACAACAGTTGCAAAGCTGCTTTCTCTGCTGAACGCAGCCAATGATTTTCCGATCCAATACAACAGGATTACGTATGTCGCTTACATATATCCTATTGTGTTAACGCTATCTACAGTCATCAAAGTACAACTATTTCTATTTCAGGACTTGGATCGAGAACTCGGACGGATTTCTAGCATCGTGAACACAAGTAATTTGTTTTCAGTAACACATTAACAAATTGAAACATGGCGACACCAATTACCGAAGAGAACCGCTTATGTCTCGACTCTCCCTAGAGGGAGTCTCTAGGGACTCTAGTCTACACAAGGCGTAGAGGCGCGGCGCAAGAACGCAGGCGCAAGCTTAAGCATAGACGCAAGAAATCTGCGCCATACTTTTCTACACGGGCAGGGTTAGGCACATATCAAACTCAACGTATTATACGTGATTTCATACGTGGATGAAACTGTGTATAATACATTGTGTAGTTGAGTTCTATATTATAAGAGAACCGCAAATGGGACGCTTGCTGATTGGCTGATAGCGGTCAATCAAAATCGAGAATATCGGCAGCTGATGTCCCTTCTATTGATCCTCTGTGAAAATTAACCTCGCAACTTTGATAATCTCTTACTTAACGTTGTTTATAACGTTAGAATTAAAATAAGAATGTTTCTGTTGATCAAATTTCATCAGAAACAAAACTTTTGACATCTTTCTCCACGAAAAATAATGTAGTACCTTCAACCTAATCTCTAGGATTTGACAGATTTGCTAGTACATACAGCTACTTTGTTACAAACGGGTCAGCTGCGGGCCCGATATTCTCGGTTTTGATTGGTGACCCCAGTCAATCAATGTTGCGCCACGCCGTAACCGGGAACAATTCTCTTGCGTCTGCGACCTTATGCCGTGTTACGCCTTGTCGCGTAGACGAGCCTTCAAGGTGCAATTACATGTAGCGCGGTAGGGCCTAAGCACAAAAATGACCGTAATTAAATCATGGAACTTAAGTCGTAGTTGTAGATTGAGCAAAACATTGTGCGTTGACCTATGACTACGATTCACGTTTCACGACCATCTTTGTGCTAAAGCCCCGCGGTATAGTAAGGAGTTGTACACAATCTGTTTTATCTTTCTCATCCTAACTATATGAATATCCAATCATTAATGAAAAGACTATATACTCGTACATATATGCAATGTTTCACACGTGGCGAACAAGTTAAAGTGTTAATCTACAATTTTTGTCAAATTAAATTTAATCGCGCTCACCTGACTTAGCATATGACTGAGGTAGGTATTGGTTGCTGGACGAGGTAGTTGTCTCGACTGGCTTTGGAGAGGACGCGCCGACGTCGTGGTCGTCGTAATCGCATTATTATTACCAACTTGCAAACTGCCACCAGTCCAAGGCTGCTGTTGTTGCGGTTGTTGTTGCGCCTGCTGCTGCTGCTGCTGCTGCTGCTGCTGCTGTTGTTGCTGCTGCTGTTGTTGCTGTTGTGGCGGCTGCTGTTTTAAGCGAGGCAGCTTGTCCTAATTAAAAAAATCATTTAAAATCATTATTTCAAAAAGAACCTTGCCCATTTTTATATAAATTCTGATGGAATAGAGAGAAGCCAAAATGTAATTTACGTTCCATTAACTGTGCTTGACTCTCATTTGCTCCGTACTTTTTTTTTATTTTTTAGTATCGAGTCTTTTGAATATATCTTTTAACAAAAAATTTGTTCAAATCGTACCTGTGGCGTTGCCGATATCACAGACGCAGGAATCGGTGGGATATTCGTTGGTTGTGGCGGTTGTTTCGCTAACAAAGACGCCAACATTTTATTCTTCTCCCATAGCTTACTCGTTGCGCTATTCGAAGAGCTCGTACCCGAAGAAGACACCTGCGAGCCGTCCACAGGTCGCTTCACGGCTATGTTTAAATCACCATCCTCTCCTGGCCTCTTCTGGCCTACCTGCGTCGTGTTCCCGAGACCTATGTGATCACTTGATTGCGACGGAGACGGTGACGTGGTGTTAAATCCAAGACTCCGTAAAAGAGGGTCGTTATCTCGATTGTGCTAAAAGCAGAAAAATTATATCGAACTATTGGAGACATATTCGGATATGAAGAGAGCACATGTTCAGCTAAACTGATGAGAGGTAGGAAGGGATCTCTAGATATGCATATCCATGGAAAAAAACGGTTTTCCCGTAACATTTTCCTGAAAAAATAGATTGGGAAATGTTGGTACTAACAAAAACCCCTAGGCAACACGATTTTTATTTCTACGAATTAGGGCCATGGTACACAAAAAAAACTTAAGAGGTAAAACGTAAGCAGCGAATCCAACATGTTGACTTCCTTACTGCTTACGTTTTATTGTCTTATCCCCCCCCCATCTCTCATCAGTTTAGCCCATAGTAACACTGTTGAAGTCGTAAGTCCATAAGTTTGTGGAGGCGTTTTGATGCGTGTATCAAAATGTGTGCATAACAATGTGTTAAATGACAAATATCGAAGTGCATTGTGACATTTAATTGAAATGAAAATGAGAAATAAAAATCAATAAGTGAAAATAAAGTGCATAGAGATAAACAAGGTGAAAAAATAGTTTGTACATTTATATATGTAAGAGGATAAATATTATATTAAATGCAATTAAACATTGTTAGTTTTTTAACGTACTGATATAACGTATTAATAAATACTATTTATGAAACATCGTTTAACCAAGGAATGGAACTTGTAAAAGATGAAAGAATCGTTGTCAGCCGAGGAATGAAGCAAATGGAGAAGACATATATAAAACAAAAGTTAACAATGTTTAATTGCGTTTAATATAATATTGATCCTTTTACATATATAAATATATAAAAATTGACGTATATCAAGCATCAATTTTGATCACGTAACTTATTTTGACGTTGAAAATGAGTGTCAAGCGTCAGCATGAAAAGACACCTTTACTCGGGGGTCCCTAGTGTAACCCATAGAGACGGGTAAAGATAGGTATGTACATATTTGATAACGTGTACGATAACGCAAGACAACCATCGACATATAGAATGGACCAAAGACATAGAGAATGGACTGCGCGAGAATGGACTCCGTGTGTCAAAATGGTTAATAAAAGTAAGAGAGAGGGACCGTGAAAGATGGCCATCTTTATCTTTTTCCATTCAACGGTGTAATGGGAGAGAGAATGAGAGAGAGATTGGCCATCTTCCACGGTCCCTCTCTCTCATTATTGTCGACCACATTTGAATATTATTTAGATACGGATTGCGCAGTCCCAACGCAGTCCATTCTCTGTGTCTAGAATGGACCACCGATGGCAGTGGGGATAGAAAAACGAAGAATGAGAGGCAAATAGTACCAACCAATTAGGCTTTAATAAACAGAGAAAGAACGTTCATCCATTCTACATGTCGACAACATGTGCATGAAAGCTAAAGGTAAGTGAAATATCTTCCAAATTAAAGATTGATTCGGCAAGAAAATCCCAATTCTCATGTATCAGTTACACATTTACATAGTTGAAGTTCTCTCTATGGATTTTTATCTCGTCACGAGTACTACTTTATATATTTTTATGTAACTTTCATGGAAACTATCAAAAAGTTATCGTAACTGTGATAAATACTTTATCAATATCAAAATTTAAACTAAATTTTATTTAAAGATTCCTTAATAACCATTGGTTGCATTCAATAGAGAAAGCAACTTTGCAACTGTTGTAAAATTCTTCAATATGATTGATTTACATTTATGCCCGTATTCATAGTCAGGCCTTATATTTAAGGCTTCCTTAAATTTATCTTCAGATGCTCTACGAATTATTTCATTGGCTACTGAACATCTAAAGATAAATTTAAGGAAGCCTTAAGTACAAGGTCTGACTATGAATACGGGCCTTAGGGTGCTATCCATTTAATGACACAAGTCAACACAAGCATCGTTCTATCTTTCTTTACATTCAATACAGATAGAACCACACTTGTGCCGACTTGTGTCGCCAAATGGAAAGCACCTTTCGATTCATAGGGAACCAAAAGCAAGAACCAATCTTCAAGAATTTTACAACAGTGGCAAAGCTGCTTTTTCTGCTGACCGTTATAAGCGCATATTTAAAAGAAAACATTTGATACAAAACAAAGCAAAAAAGGAGACAAAAGTAAAAAAAATCCACTTTATCAATGAAGGTCTATATTGATTTACATTATCATACTTTGTCCATATACTAAATTGTCCATGTAGCTGAGAGCCAAGATAACTGGTTTGATTTATCTTATAGAAAGTTATTTCTTATCTTATCATGCATATATTTGGAATATCATTTTCATTTTATTCTTTATATTTTATTCGCTTTACGATACGTTATTCTTTCTTTTACACCGCTATTTTAATTTCTAATTAAAATATAAAACGTACCTGTTGTTCCTGCAACTTTCTCTCTTCGTCTTGATTTTTCATCAGCTGTTGCAGGAGTTCATTTCTTTTCTTCGCCCCGGCACGTGTTTCTTCGTCCTCGTCGTCATTTTTCTCATTTAATAACTTAAAATACAAAAAAGGAAGAATGGTTGTGGGAATTAAAAGAAAGGAGATCTGTTAAATTAGAGATCTGTGTACAATTTGTACAGAAAAATGCAAAAGTTGTAAAATTTGTCAAAAGTAATAAATTTATTTCAAATTTTCGATTTCTTCCAATCAAATAATAAAATAAATGAAAAACAAAAGATATTTAGTATAATTACATACCAACAATAAAACTATCTTTAAAAGGAAAAATGCAATTATGAAATCATAGGCCAAAACTATCTCTTTATATTCTGTCCTTCATTAAATCAACATATTTTGATCATTTTCTTCTTCTCATTAATTAGCTATATTTTGACCAATGTTTTTTTTTAACAAGCTTTTACTGGATTTTATTTACAGTTTTAAAAAATTAATTTTTTGCAATTTTGATTGTTCGTAACTTTCAATAAAATTTGTAAAATTGAATTATTAAATCATAGACCATAATCTAAACATTTTAAATAAATTTTTTACTTATTTCTTAAATATTAACTTTTAACTCCATTCAAGACATGAGAAGACTATATATTCAAATTTTTGTTTAAACATTTTAAACGTTTTAAATATATTGAAAAATTATTTTTTAAATTAAAAAAAAATATATAAAAATATGTTTATATACTTTTTTAATTTTACCGTCAACTACAATAATGAAAACAATATTTAAGTTCTAAACGTTCTGTTTGAAGTACAGAATGCAAGCTTCGCATACATTAAATGAAAGAAGAACAAAGTTTTGTTTATTTACAATTTACAATCTTATAGTACCAACTATATAAATTGTACAATCTTCTAAAATTTTTGCTTCGGATTCAAATAATCCATTGTTGTAGTCCAGGATTAAATTTATTTTAATTATTTTTATTTTTTTCTTGATAGAGATTCTCTTTTAAAATATTAACATTTTTAATGATTAATTACAAATGATCGACTTACTTGCAATAACATGTTATTTCCGAGCGACGATTTAGAGTGCTCCATGCTCGACTTTGGCATGTTACTAGGGCTCGTACGTACTTTATGTTCCGTATGATAGTCATCTTCGTCTTGCTGGTTCAACAGGATTTTCAATATCCGATGCTTATTCTGATTATCTGAATCGTTATTTGTATTGTCCTGGCTATCGTCACTAGCGCTCGGGCCCTTCGTCAATAAGTTTCTGAGTCTACCGGACTCGGTGGACACAACACTGTTGTTCTGAGTCTCAACGGCGGTAACGGCAGTGTTGCTGGTCCTCGTGGTCGCATTGTCCATAGTACCACCGCCACCACTGTTGCTAGTAGGACATCCGCTCTTGTTACTCTCTTCAGTTCGTTTGACGGTTGTTGTGGTGTTACTACCGACGCCACTGACTCCGCTGCTGCCGGCACCGCCACCGCCGTTGGTGTTGACATTACTGGCAGCATTGCTCAATGTAGCCGTCTGCGTCGTCTCCTGAAGAGGACTGAAGGGGAACGAATTACTGAAGGTAGGAGCGATGCAGACCGGATTTGGGCTAAGTCTGTCTATAGGCATTAACGTCGAGTTAGAGAAAGTTCCCTGTGGACTTGGTGGTGTTGGGGATGGCTGGGAAGGTGGTCGTGAGTTTGGTGGCCCGCTTGCTCTCGACTCCGGCCTATCCGTCCACCCGGCACTACTATCCAAGTCCCATGTGGAACTGGGGAAGAGCTCGAATTCCAGGTCCATGTTCCCCGAAAAATGGTTGAACGGATTACCAGTTGACGTGCTCAGCGACGTTAGGGGGTTGCACGAATCACTGCTACCGCCACTACCACCACCGCCGCCGCCACCGCCACTGGCACCCCTGCCCCCCCTGCCATACCGCGAGCACTGATACCACTCACTTGACCGTTCAGATGCGCGACAGACATCAGCGGGCCACCCACGTTATTGTTATTATTACCGTTATTATTATTACTATTATTCGCACAACGGTTGCTAGAGTGTCCTGAGCACACTTTGTTGTTGGAAAGCTGACCACCCTCGATAGGCATTAAGTCATTGTCCCTATTATGGGCAAGAAAAACAAAGTAACACATGAATTTGCCAGTTAGCTGCATCTCTTTAACCTAAGACTAAGCGTAATTTATAAAAATCATACAATATTCCACATCAGCTTCTCTTTTCAAGGTCGTCTCTCTTCAAGAGTATCAAAAGTAATTTATTTTTGCGTTATCCTGTAGCTTTAAGAATAAGAACAGCATCTACATCTTAGTTTAAGAAATTTCCTATAAGTATTGCGATCAGTCCTAGCAGACTTGCAGAATAAAACTGTCATATAATTGCTATAGAATATATTACATTCATTTTTATAAAAAATAATTATTTCAGATCTAATATTTTTAATATTCTTATAGATATTATAATTTGAATTGTGAACTTAAAAGTTAATTATTCTACATATTCAGTATAATTGAAAACAAAGATGTTATCTAGATATGTTATCTTTATTTAAGTGTGAAGAATAGTACTGAATTTCTCTCTTTACAAATTTCAATGCGCCTTCTTTTAACGACTGATCAGTTAGAGGAAAGAAGGAAACTCGATGCAGTTTAATCTCACATCAGACAAAAATAGTTTTTTTTTTATCATACGTAATACTTCTTACCATATTTAATTAGTTTAATAGAAACGAAGTGTCTCAAAATCATTTATGATCTAGAAAGAAAGTAATTAAGCTATTACGGAAATATCTAAACTGATGTATATGCTGAATTAAGATTTACTAACGAACAGATGTTGTTGTATTTATTACACATATTTCCAAGCATGATTCAGATATACAGAATTTAAAACAGAAAACGTTCTGAAGTTATGTTAGAACTTTATTCGTGCAACAATATTAGCGCAAATGTGATCTGTTTTGTTCTCTATCAATATTAATTTCCGTTAAATGCATAAATGCGGGATTAATTACATGTATAAGTAAAGCAATTCTTATGAATTATGAATATCTCACTGAATTAATATGAACATTAAGTATACATAATACTCATATATCAGATTGTTTAAATATATATAATTCACTAAAATCTTTAAATCTGCAAAAAGATTAACTTGAAATTTTCTTAATATTAATATTTAAGAAAAATAAGTACAACTGTGTGTGCTAAAAATAATTAATAAGTTAAAATCAAATTTAACTTTTAAGAAAAAACTTAATAAAAATACTATGGGAATACAATACATATTTTAATTATATATATCCTAAATTTTATAAAAAGTTTTGTTTTTTTCAATGAAATATTTAAGATAAAAATTACTCGGAAAGATCTCTAGTAACATCATGATGAATTTCTCTAAGCATGAGTACAGTAACAAGCAAATGTGTGCTTAAAAGCCCTCATATCCATATAAATATCGTTATCATCGTCAAAAATAAATTACGTAAATAAATTATGTGTAATATGACAATGTTAGATCTGAGCAAAGTTAATATGTGGCGGATGTTGTCGAGTTTAAACATTAAAAGCAAACTGAAATACATATATAACTACTAGGTTACGGTGAAAGATAATTGTTCAAGAGTGGCCAGATCTCCAACACCAATAAGAAACCGTATTAATGTACATGCAAATGTTGTGCCCTTCGCAAATTTATTGCAAACCAAGTATGTACTATAATACTATGAAACATAAAATAACTTCCTGATTTAATGATCTGAAATTAATAAATTGGTGCAAATAAACGAAAAAACATGTGAGCTATATACACGAGCAATTACATCTTCTCTCTTTTCTAAAACTTAACCATATTAAAAATCGAGATAACTAGCTAGAATATTTATTTTTATATTTAATTGTTGTGCAGAGACATTTGAATAATTTTGTTACTAAAAATATAATTTATTTACAAACTAAATACTAAAAAAGTTATAAAACAAATTTCAAAATTATAATTTAGTCATAAATTATATAATGCTATTTATAACTAAAAATTTTATTTTATTATAATTCACTATTATAATCCATTTCTTTCTAGGAATAATTTTTCATTGTCCCGTAATGTATTTCATATATTAAATTATATGCAATAAAAATGTGTCACTTTTGTGCTCAAACAAGCGTTAGTGCTAAAATAATTAAAAACTACTTATATACATTAAAGAAAGGTTATTAAAGCAACGAACTAGTTGATATAAAACACAAGAATCCACCAAAAATTAAGTGAAATTAAAAAATTATGATTAAAATAGAATATTAAATCAATAAATATCTTCATTAGATAAGCTTTTCTGAGTTAGATAAGAAATTATGTGAGAATTTGTTAAATTTTTAGCATCAAAAGAAATATTCTCATTCTATTTCGATTCACAAATTATTTTTTCGTCTAAATATCAAGTTTCATTAAAATACCATTTTCGTGTGAAATATAATATAATAATATATAATATACGATTACCTCAACTTCTATGTACTTTTCAATATACGTAATAACTTATTTAGAGTTTATCATTCAGAATTGAGAATTAAAAAATAATAATGACTGTGTGATGCTATTAAAATTATTCGCAAGAGATAAAAGCAAACTTACCCAATAATAGAATTAGTTGCCATCATGAAATCAAACGCGTCCTGCGTATTCAAAGTCGCTTTGAAAAATTTTGACTTTGTTTGTATCTTAAGGAACTTATCAGGACTAACGCGCAGTCGGTAAACATCGCTCGTACTTTCTCCGACTTGGACCGTATCATTCAAATGCTTCAGGAGCGTACTGCGATCATGAGGGTGGCACAAGTCCTTAATCGCTGTGCCTACCAGGTCCTGCAATAGAAAACGCGTTTGTCAATACTTTTCAGGAACCGGCTTTGAGATATGGAAAGGAGGCACACATCTAAAAAAAATAAAATAAAATAATTGTAATTATATTGTTATAGAAATCGTTAGAAGTAGATTTTAAGATTATTTTAGTATAAGGATGGAAATTTTGCCATTTTACATTAAAACAGATATTTCACCAAAAAATGTCCTAATTTTTTATCGAAACGTCTGTTTAATGTATATTATTTAGAAGGATATTAAACATCAGCAATTAACAACTAGCTTTTACTGTAAGCCCTTGATATCTTTTAAATTGTTTTATTCAATTGAGTTTTATGTTTTAATTTGATAAAATAATTTTAATAATAAAATAATTAATTCTATCGTTTTTCGACAAATATGTAGCATAATGATAATTATAACTACGCAAAAAGATAACGGTGCTTTTTAAAGCTGTTGGAAAATGTATTGCTAAATTATCATCATCAATCATATTTAATCTTTTGGTAGCTGAAATAAATAACAGCGGGCAGACAAATGTGATTAATTTCATTATTCCAACGAAAAAGAAAGAGTATGCTTTTGTAATTACTAAATGCATTAAACAGAGATTACAAAGCGCGATTTTACGCGATCTTCTTTTAAAAAATAATTTATACTACAATCAAATCATTAAAAAATTCTCATCTTAGTCAAGGTACAAAGAGTTCTTTGTACTACTTCAACCATTTTATATAATAGAGTTCAATAATTATCAAATATTACGTATCGAAATAAGTGAATAGTATAATAATCATGATATGCGGCATTGCTCTATGCATCTTTACCTTATTTAGGTACTTGGAGTAAGCAGGGGATAACCAACTGATGTCGACCGCGATTATTTTCCCAGTGGTATCCAATCTGACGGTGAATTGCTCAACGGGACCAATGAGCTTCTCGTTCGGCGGTATTCTACGCGCTACGCACATCACGCAAGGAACAATGTCTGACGATTCAGAGGATACATCACCACTCTCGAGACGATCAGCGTTACTGGGCAGAAGAGCAGAACTGATTTGCATAGACTCGTACTTCGATATTCGCTGTTGCTTCTCTTCCATAGTCTCGTCCTTATCATCGGGAGGCTTCACCAAGAAGCGGCAATTAAAGGTACGATTCCTGGTCTGAGGCTGTGGCTCGCTGGTCCAGCCTAGAATGTGTAAGCTCAAGTGTTTTTTTAAACGATCACATAATACTGAATTTAATAATCGCAAGTAAAAAATTTCATAATTTTTGTAATTATGGAATGTGTAATATAGATCCTGAAATTTACAAATCAAAATATTACAGTAAAAGTTATTTGAAAATTTTTATTTTAAGCAATAATTTTTAAGATAATAAGGACTTAAATATGACCAATTATAGACTACATGTAGACAGTTATCTGAGTTTTAATAAGCGCGCTGAAGCTCATTAATACTATCGCACGCGCAACTCATGGACAGATGGCCGTCAAAACATAGTCTGTAATTAGCTATATTTAAATCCTTATTACCTCAAAAATTATTGCTTGAGAAACAAATATTTACAAATAACGTTTTTACTTAATTTTTCTAAAACTTTTTTGTTGTGATATTTTAGTTGAATACAAACACCTTGTATATATTAATTTCTAAAGATTTTTAATATTTTCGTTAATATAAATAAATCTTGTATTATTTTGATTGGTGCCAAATAAAGTTCAAAAAAAGCTAAATTTAATTTTGAAAAATTTAATTAATATGTATCTTAAACAAGATTTTTCTAAGAAAAAAGTGACATCAAAATTCGTCAAAGAAAATGCATTTGAAATTCAAAGCAACTCTTATGAAACATCTTTCATCGTAATAATAATTTCATCAATTATAATTTAGAGATGGATTTTGAAGAATGTAAAAATAAAAATTAAGAATAACTAATTTATCAAAAATATTTATCAAAAATTGAAAACCGAATCGCGGATCTCAAAGAAGAGGGTCATTTATGAATTGAAAAAGTAAATTACCCATGACCTACTGATTGCATCTATCTACAATCTACCCTGCGAGTGTCGCTACCCCCTATAGGAAAAAAATATGCCGCGTGCGCGCGTGTGTGAAAACAATTAAGATACGTACCTAAAGACATGGGTAATAAACTAGGCATGAAGGTGTTGTGATCTCCATGATGAATAATGTTGTAAATATCTTTTCCGAGCACATCGTCCTTCGTGTAGTTTATGTACTGCGTTATGTTATCCGTAACGTACTCCACGCGGCCCTCCGTATTTACAACAAATAGAAAGCCGTCTAGCGCCTGCAAAGAAGAGATACGACGCCGTTATTGCAATGACGAAGTGATGGTCCATGACTTTTGAAAGAGCCACAAAGGATGCAATTTGCATTCTTGTTTGACGATGATTAACTATGAATCTCATCTGCTAATTTCGATAATACGAACCTCAAGTAAGATAGGACCAACTTGATCGTTGGATAATATGTTGGGATTCGAAGAGGACACTTCTCCCTGTTGTACGGCATGACTATTGGAACCCTCTTGTTGCCTAAAGTGCCGAATCTGTAAAGCAAAAAAAAAAGAAAATAATCTAATATTTTATAAGTATTGAATTCTGGCTGCAAATGCGATATGTTATAAAATGACAATAACGTTCAAATTATCTAGAAAAATATATAATATGAAGTAACACGAAGTCCGTTCGGTCAAGCTGAATTTTGATGCCCAGTGAAAAAAACACTGTACTAAATTTTAATAAATATTTGTTTGAATAGTACTAGCTAAATATTTATTTAACACACACGTACATATATTTAATACAAGAACTAATTTAACTACAATTTTTTTATTTAGTAAATATTTAATTTATTATAAGTAAATATTAAATTAGTACTATTCATACAAATATTTATTAAATTTAGTACTTTTTTTTCAGTGTTTGTATAAATTTTACAATTTCCAATTCAAGCAAACTACGCGCCGATTAATCAATCTTGAAACACAATCCTAGCTGATTGAATCATCACAAGTTAAATTGTATTAAGTTTTTAATAGGGCTCTCGAGATTTAAACAATCTAATAAATGTTAATAACCAGGCAGTGAGAGCATTAATACAGCGCCAAATTTCAAAATTTAAAAAAATCGTTTTTTCAAACGGATTGGGTTACCGTAACCCAGTGTGGTGTTCAAGAATTAATGCTCTGAGTGCCCGGTTATTAACAAATTAACAAGTAATTTAATATTATATGCTGCTAATGAATATCTTTAAAACACTGTGAACATTTGATTACGAAAAATATCATATTTAGTCAAGATTCAAACCTGGTTGAGGGGAACTTCGAACACAGTCATTCTAAGGTGTGGTGATATTAAGAAAATAATTATATAAAATTTCTGTAAGATTGATATCAAAGAAATCATGAGAGGTTCCATGATTTCTTTGACACGTGTTCCACATGTGCTTTACTAAATGAAGCGACGTTCGATTGTGCTGCTAGAGTCCCTATAGAGTTGGGCACTGGAGTTAGTTAAGAATAAAATGATGTCTATCACGTGACTCGTGTATCATACATTATAGATGTATGGTTGCATGGAAATATTACAGTAGTATTGTGACACTTTTATTTTATTAATTATAAGATACATTCTTGAGTAAGCGCAACTATTATGACGCGGACATATTGAAACTCTATTCACCAGTTTGCCACTCTCTCCCTCTGAAACTCTAGGCATCGAAAGAATAACTTCGATATTTAACATCGAAGTTAACTTCGATATTTAACATCGAAGTTAACTTCGAAATATACTATCGATGATAGAGAAATATCGGCTGCAGGACAACATCGATGTTTCTTTTTCTTTCTTTGCAATAAAGCCTTAATTTATAATATAATTTATGTAACTACTCTATAAGAGACATAATATTAAAAATATTAAAAGAAATTGGAAAGAATAAGAGCAATAGGAGTCAGGCGCAGAAGACGACGCGCAAATAATACAACCATATAAAGCATAAAACTTCTTTATTCTACTAAACGCGCTTATATGTTTCGGCTCACTTGAGCCTTCTTCAGAGACAATACAAATTAACATATATTCTTTGTTAATTTGATTTGTTATACGGATTTAAAAATATTATATAATATTCTCAAAATATTATATTATTTTAATTTTTTAATAATATATAACATAGGAATATTTTGTGCTTATAGAGTACAACTAATCGATTATAAAATATATTTATTGTTAAATCATGTAAACATTTGAGATAATAAGCAATAAGAATTAATACTAAAAATATTTAATAATGTTATATTTTTAACACTTTAAGTAAAATATATATTATAACTATCTGGTTATATATATTATAACTATCTCGTCTGGCGTCTCTAGCAGTAGATTTTGGAACAAACTCAACACAGCTATCGAACACAAGATATCGATGAAACATCGAACCATCTTGCGACATCGATGGCAAAACATCGAAAAAGTGATGGGTAAATCTCGATGTTTTCGATAATTTTTGTACACCCAAATATCGATAATTTTTGTACACCCAAGGACTTCGATCTTTTCCCTTGATTTTCACAAACTTAGAAATGACCATCTTTTTATATTAATGCTCATAGTCCGTGCGCGATTAACGACACGACTAACCTTACATCCACTTATAACTAAATTTGACGAAATAATCTAAATAAATTTTTAGAAGTTTTAAAAAAGTAATCGAAGGAAAGAATCACAAAGGGTATACATCCCTATTCTAGTATAAGGATTTTATGTGCAGCGTACGTATCAAATGCCATCTTTGGACTATATAGTCTTACTAAAAATCGACAAATTTCACTATCTTGCCAAAGATTAATAACCAATTAAAATTGTTATCGTATAGTGCGTTCCTTAAAAAAAATTAATGAAAGATAAAAAAATCATCAGATCTGTCCCTTCTGCCGTAGATCTTTTTCAGAAACCGAAGAAAAATTAATGCACGAGCATAAAAAAAGGGTCATCTGAGTTTATAGCCAGAAACTACTTTTTCCGTCATCCAGAAAACTGGAAATGAAAGAAGTAGCAAGCAGTCAAAACACAGACTGCACTACCTGCGTCTTAAAAACATTTTACAAAACATTCGAAAGCATCCGAGCATCATCGCAAAGGATATACGACTGTATTTTTACTTCTCGATTACGCGAGAGATATCGGTGAAACAGGAGATGGTATATCACGCTAGATATGAGACGAATAATCCACTCGGCTGGGTATGAGTTTATTGTCACGCACATTTGTTTTTTTTCGCACGTAACACTTACGACGATATGGATTTGTCGCGTTACGGCACGAAGCTAATTAACAGTTTCACGACGAAATGATGCGCAAGCAAATGCAGATGGTAGAAAAACACACGATATATCAATGGAGAAGCGACAAAGGAATCATCAAGTTATATATAACAGCGCGACGTAATAGCAATTGATGATTAGAAACAGCGAAAAATACATCGAAAAAGAATCGGAAAATAGTTATCAAATGTTGAATGAAATAATTTCGATCAAATGTTGGATTAATATAATCAAGAATAATTTTACTTTTCCAAATATTTTGTAAATTTATCAAATGATAAAAATAATATAACTAACCGTTCGATACTAATTACTAAATATTTAGAAAAGGAAAATTATTTTTTATAATATTAATTGAACATTTGATTGAAATTATTTTACTCAACATTTGATAGCTATTACCACACAGAGAAAAAGGTTTCTTTGAATTTAGTACTCCTATTTATTTGACTAAAATTTGTTTTATTGAAGCAATATATGCTTGTACGAAATATTATTTGTTTGAATAAAAATTTTGTTGTTTCATTCGAGAAACTTCTATTGTTTGACAGAAATAACATTATTATTTGTAATATCTTTTAATCAAGTAATATATTATATTATTTGGTTACAACGAATACAAACAATGAAATAAATTATTTGTTTTAAAATGGCAAAATATATTGGTTAGAGATTATGGTAGAGGTTATGATAGAGATCCATGTAAATAATTGCCTTCTTAGAACAACCATTATATTTTTTAGCCAAAATTATGAAAACAATGGCTTATACGTCTAACAACAGGATTAAACGCATAGCACTATATGCTATGTCAATTATGTTTGTGCAGTGCAATTTTATCACACGAATGCCGAAGATAGACATTATCTGTTCAAACAAATAATGTATTTAAGACAAAGATATACATTGTTTCAAATTCAAACAATCGCACTTATTGATTCAAACATTGGTTTATTTAAACCATTCCAAATAATAAATTTATTTTGATACGATAAAATTTATTAAATCCAAAGAAATCTTTTTCTTTGTGCAGATTCTTTTTTCAGTAACTGACAAAGAATGCAGCGAGACAATTATTGGCAAATGCACAACACAGTAAACGATAAATTTATATTTGCAGCTTCAAAACCGATCTGATATTTTTTGGAGGTTAAAGAATCTCCGGCACTTCATACAAGTCCTTGTAGCTCTTACTGTCACAAGTTATTTTTCAACTGAAAAACAGCAACAATTACAAAAGTAAGATCAAAATCAAAATCTATTAAACAGAATAGATAACAAGAAATTTTTTTATAAAAAAAAAGGAATAGTTAAATATAATACATTTGTGAAAATTTAGAGAATTTAAATAGCAAAATTTATTGAGTAACGTAATGAAAGTTTTTATGAAATACTACGAAGAGTTGTGAAGCGCCTTTTTTAGTAGAATGTTACTTTTAGAACTTAACTCATTATAAATAAATGGTTATATTAAAAATTCATCCCATTTTATTTATTTAGACTTTAAACTTCATTATTCCTTCATAGCAGGTCTGAAAAAATCATGAGATCTTACTACCGGATCTCATTTCAAATTGAACGAGAAAGTGACGCAACGAGAAAATCAGGACACCTCTCTCCCATATAAATTTTAGATGTTTGAAAATGTCACGATTTAAAAATGTTCATGCAATTGCGCCGAGAAAGAAATGCTTAGATCTTAATTCAGGTGATCCTTGTGTATTCCCACTTTCGTCGAAGAGAAGAAACGCCGCCGCTTCTCGGTACGCGCGGGGCCGAAATTTATTTTACTGAGTGAAGGGCTAAGCTGACTGTACGAACTCGAGAAGAACGATCGAAAGTGCATGCACGCGTATACGTGTGCATCGCTCAGTTTTTGTGCTGTATGCACAGTCCATTAGCCGCGCGTCTGTTATTCATCATTGCGTCATACCGTTAACGAAACAATGGCTGCTCCCGGTGAGATTCAGGAAGTCGTACCTTGAAGAAAGTCGTTGCCCAAATGTAACACGTGGCGAAAGCCATGTAACTCGAAAACTCGTCAGACATGCCGAGCTCAAAGTCGTAAAACGCGCACTATCACTTGGTACATTATACACACGTAAAGTAAATGTCTCAATAATTGAATGTGTCCAGTGATTAAAAAAATTAACAACATATTTAAAATATGATAGTAATAAGGCTCAACAAATTAAAAAAAAAAAACGAGAAAAGAAAGGGCTACGAGTCAAAGTCTGTCGTTAAAATTTAAAAAGTTAGTAAATAAAACATATAAAATATTTAAAATCTAAAATTTAATAACATATGTCAATTATAAACAAAAACAGACGTTTCGATCCTCATCGGATTATTCTCAATGTTAGCACATAATTAGTTAGAACGGAAAAACAGTTTATTTAAAAAATAATATAATATTCGCGCTCTCAAAAAATAATATAATATGCGATCTCACTCGTAGTTTAGACGCTGTTATCAATTTTTCCATTTTTTACCTCGGTTCAATAGGCAAAATGTGACTTGGAGATTATAAACGTATCACACTGATATCGATTATAAATTATCAAGAATTATGTTATGTTGATAGTTACATTGTATAAAGATTGTTGGCGCAAGATTATTGTTTCTGTTAAAAATTATAAATATAAGTAATCACAAAATAATATAATACAAAGTAATACATTAAGTAAATTAATGAAAATTAAATTTGTATAATGTATACATATATGTACATATTATATTAAATAAATATACATATAATATAATTTAGTAGCAGCCTAAATTAAAAAAAGATAAATACCTTAAGTCATGATTTAGTTTTATAGAGTCTCGATCAAAAACGCAGACAATTGGAAATAAATTTTAGAAAATGCGAGAGAAAAAAATCATTTAACTTGCAAGAGCCGAGATGACTTTGACATTCGAAGCAGAAAGGCAAAATGGAAGAAAAAAGGAAAACGTAGGGGGGGGGGTGGTAGAAATATAAAGGAAAAGAAAGAGGGGGAGTAAAGAAAAGGAAGATAATTATGAAGGAGAAAGATTGTATGGTATTTAGGTAAGATTCCGGCAATGATTCAGTATCGTTTTGTTTATTTAATCCTTGTCTTTGTCTCATTATATGAATCATTTCAGAAGTCAACCTTTTATTATAGAAAATTGTGATCAAAATTAATACGATGATAGGTTATAACCGGACTTTTTATTGATATCAGAGATATGTTCGCGTAATCTCGTACTCAATTTTCTTTTCGTTTGACCAACATAGCTGGCATCACAATCATCACATGAGATCTTATATACTACATTATGATTAGAAAGCAAATTTAGATCGTCTTTTCCTCTCTTAATAGAAGATGTCGCTTTATGATGTGTCGAAGATAATTCTCTGATTATCTATGATAACAATAATGTCAAGAAAATTCAATCTGTTATTAGTACCAACTTCCATAGTAAATTGCAATCTTATATGTAGAGAATTGAAAATGTTTAGTGTATCATTTGCAGTATCTGATGAAAGTGCAAGAATGATGTCATCAACATATCTGAAGTAAAATAATGGTTGTGTTGTTAATTTAGTGATTGTCATTTCCTCTAGATCTTGCATTACAATATCATAACAACATATTTATAAATATTAACATTTTTCAATAACAGCAAGAAATGCCAAACTAAAAAGTAGATTAAATATTTTCATCAAAATAAGTAATAAAAATGTGTAGCTTCGATTGTAAGTCATTGCGAAAAAATTATTCATTTTAAATTTCGCAGGGACAGTCATACTTTTACTTATATTCTTATCATCTGGAATAAAACATGGCGTGACAATTAGTCTACATTTTCAAAATTTTTTAAATATTACTAATACTTGTTAGTTCAATCATTGGGATATTTACTTTACAAAGTGAGTAATGCTTTTATTTCGATTGAGAATTTCGCAACGAATAAAAAATATTTTGCAACATGGTCTGCGAGTCGAACAATGTAGAAACAATCACTCAAATCAAGATCTTTATCGCGCGATAAATTTATAAAAATATATTATTAGGTCTCCCCTTATTTCTTCTGGAAAGTATTATTTCATGACGGAGAAGAAAAAAGAGTCCAGATGATAGCTCTAATGTATGCCGGTTACGCAGCATTAAATTGTCGTTTACGATCAGTGACGTAATTACATCACGCAATGCCATCACCGCTGAAGAATCGAGATACTTTCTCCTCATCAAAGAGATCGCGTCCCGCGGGAAAGAATGAGAAATGATTCTAGGCGCGTTTAAAGATTATCTCTCCTTTGTTTCTATCAACCGCGCAGCTTCATTATCATTCTCGACGCAATTTGAAGAAACGACATAAAATAGAGAGCACCAGACTGTATACCGGGTGTCCATGCAAAAAGATGACATTTCGAAACTAATCCTTTAAAGTTCTTTTTTATAAAATAAAAAATTATGAAAAAATTACAGATTTTTTTATACTGTATTTGAAAATAATATTTCACGGCGATTTAAAATCTGGATAAACAATTCTTTCAACAAGTAGACGCGTCTTTAAAGAACAAATATAAAATTAGAAAATTTTCATTTAACTATCAAATTGTATTGTTAAATATAAATATTGAACTGTTCACGTATAACATACATATAACATGTAGATAACATTCATTTTTTACGGAAAGTCTAAATTTCACTTTTTGCAGAGACAATATATACACTTGATACATTCTTAACGAAGAGAAAGAGATTCGTAATTGAAATTAGACATTTTTATCTTGAGCATCGATCTAATACTGAATGTAGGGCACAAATACGAATCCTTGCTCATTAGGGAAGTAACATTCATTAGTGATAGTTTCCCCGTGTCGACAGTCAACATTCCCCGAGATTGACTCTCCGGCAAAAAAAAGTCGATTCGACCCAATTCATAATTCACAAAGGAACGTTTCGGAGGGGGTTTGCGAAGTCGCGAATTACTATTTCAGACGATCCAAATACGGCGTCGGCGATCCCTTTGGCTCCGAGAGAACGCGCGCGCGCGTGCACGAGACGTGGACGGAATTCCTGCGTTACCGGCCGGAATTCACGGTCGCGCGGTCTCGCGTGTGCGCGCGCGGAAAAGGCGCGTCCTTGAGCTCGTATCTCGCGGCGCCGATAGATCGCGCGGCCCGTAATCGGCACGGCGCGATCTGCGAGAGTGTTGCGGCACACGCGCTCGTTGCGCGCGCTCGCCGTGGCCTCGAAAAGTCGGTGACTCCGGGCCGTCGGCGCGGCCGAGTCCGACAAACGGCGGTATACGCGTGTATACACGTGCGCCTGTGTACGTGTGTGCGACGTTGCCGCTAGTCGCTCCTCGCTGGAAACGACGAAACGTATACGTAGGCACGCATACATAGATACGCGGGGCTCGCTCATACGTACCGTACGTACGTACGTACGTGCATACATTTCTCTCGTCGCGTCGCGTCGCGTCACACATGTCGCCCGCGATAAATTCTTCTTCGGCTTTTCGCCGCGCGCACCGTTTCCACGACCGACCGGGTCGCGAGAAAGGGAACGAAACGACTGCGGAAGGAAACTTTTCGGAGGGATGGAAGATGACAATTATACCTGCAGGAAAAAAAAAAGAGATAAATCGGAGAGAGAATAATTGATTAAAGTATAACGTGGAGTAATGCTTGAGAGCCTCGTGTCTCGCTAGGGGGCGCAAGATATATTGAACCGTTCCTGGGCGATTCCTCCACTTCGCAACACATCGTGAAACGGACGGACGAAATCTCCGACGAGCCGACAAACAAATCGCACCGATATGCAGGGAGGGAGGACGCGAGATAAAGCAGGTCGAGAGATGCACGATATTTTATATATCTACCCGCTAGAAATTTTTTAATCGACTCCACGTCGATCGCACGGGTCGGGGGCCATTGCACATAGCGCCATCGTGCAAATGACGTCACAGGACGAACTCTCGCTTACAGTTTCTTTCTTTTCTCTTTCTCTTCTTCTTTCTTTCTCTTTCGCTTTAGGTTCAGGTAGATCGAGTTATAGCGGCGCCGTTTGAAAGGTTTCCTATTGGCCTCGGTGACGTCACTTCAAGGTCACAAACTCTCTTGGATCAGATGAGAACGTGCGAGCAACTCGATTATCATCTTTTCCTTACGACTTTTCGGTCTACACGGCTCTGCATTCGCGAATCGTCACATTGTGATGAATTCTCCTTATCTTCCTTCATTTTGATTCGACTAATAATGCTACGTTCAGCAGAGAAGGACTGATTAATGATTCTTCCTCAGTGATTCTTTAATATCATTGGTTCTTGCCTTTAGCTCTTTGCTGAATCTAAATGGATTAACCAAACATATTAAATTATTGAACCTCATTGATCAGTTCTTTCTGCTAAACGCAGCTATTGAAAATAGAACAGGAGAAAAAAGTACAATTCGTGCATTAATTCTTCGTGATTATCGAGATCAACTTGACCTAAAAAAAATTTTAAGCTCTATATCTCTAAGTTCTTTATAGTTTTAAAGGATCGGAAAAAACTCAATTTTTCCCATTTTTCCGCGAATTTTTTCCATTAATGTAAGAATTAAAAATATAGAGTCCAAACATCATGTTTATATGATAATAGTAGGTCTAAAAAATAATTTGGATTTTAACTGAATTCCTAACGAAATATTTGAAAAAAAAAAATAAAAAAACAAAAAGGCACTTCAGGAGTTCATTGAATCGGAATGTGACAAACTAAAGTTAAAAATCTGTCTACTTAAAAGCTTTGTCATGTACTAAAGGAAGGTTAGATTAGGTTTTACTATAAAAATAGAAGGATAACTAAAAAATTTTAATAAAAATAATGCTACATAATTTCATAGTCGCATTAATTTTATAAAGGAATTTAGAAATTACTTATGTCTTTTACATAGCAAAAATAGCAATTTTTTCTTAAAAAAATCAATTTTTCAGAAAAAAACCGAATTTTTCTGATTTTTTTCCAGTAATTTGAAAAAAGCGACTTTTTTAAAATTATAAAGTTCTTATTCGAACTGAGACTTGACCTGAAGTTCAAGGTACTCTGTATCTGGACGCCGGTATCCCGATAACTTTTAAAGACAATACAGTATCGTTACATTGTCGTTGCGCAGCTTTGTTATCTTGTATAATACTTACGCAACAATATAACGATACTTCGATACATTATCGTTCAATATTTTTTTACTTTAAAGAATGGAAACTGTGAATATACCCCGACGAAAAATTAATGCAATCCTTTTTGCAGTTATTATAGGAACTACAACCTAAACCAATCAGGAAAACTCAATAACTCAGCAACCTTGGAAGCTTGCCTGCGATTGCTGTATGGTTGCTTACAAGTTATACCCAAGAACACGTTCAGATTCCCACTTGAGTATTCCTTAGAGTTTAACATTCGATGAACAACAAGAATAAAATGATACTTGGATGGCACTCGAGCGTGAATCTGAATATAACTCAAAAAAGACATCATTGATGCACAGAATTTTACTCTTTTTCTAGTCTACATTCAAAAAGCAATTGTACTTTTTCCTAGCCTATATTAAAAAAAAAAACACGGCACTGGTAGAATACAAAATCATAATAAGATCAAGATAACGATAAATAGAAGTTATTTTTGGGAAAATCATGATATCATTCGATACTTTTGATAATGATTTTGTGATGAATTCTTGACATGATTTTTTAGTTAAAAAGTCACTTAAAATCATTGTCATGTTAAGAATTCATCAGAAAATTATTATGAAATTGGAAATTAAAGTTTAATCAACCAGAAAAAAGGAAAATTAAAATTATATGATCAAACTTTATAAGATTTTTATCTGGTCGAAAAAATCGATTACCTTATTTTCTTGTGAATCAAATCCTTAAGAATCTTTTGCAAAAAACGTCAAAAATTAAAAAAAATTGAAGATCAGAGGTAAATTTTGAAATTTGTTTCGATGTCTCTGATTTATTTTAAGATTATGTTTTCTATACTTCATGTAGACTGCAAATCTATTAACGGCCGATTGTCCCATCTTTTGGTAAAGTTTACCTGTTAGATAAATCTGGCAATCCGCGCACGTGATTGGATAATTTTGCTACTTACCTAATAAGGTAAACTTTACCAAGTTGGAACAATCGGCCTTAAAACATTTTAATACAATAGATGGAAACTCGTTTCAAATTTTTTCAAGCTGATAATAATAGACAATAACCAACAATAACTGATCGAATGCAAACTTCGAAACTAATTATTACTGAGAAGATATTTATTTAACTATTTTAATAATCAATACGAATAATAATAGTCAATAATATTTCAGTGCCAATAATATTTCACAAATAGATCAGATATTTAAATATATTAAATAAATTAAAAGTAGAAAAAGAGTGTTTATGTATCATTTGATTGTCAATGTATTGTATCATAACAAAAGCCGCTTCGATATATGACAGTCAGTATAAACTAAATTATTTCTATACTCAGGTACACATTCATTATTTACTCAATTTCATGAGTATTACTCGGAAATACAAAATACTGAGAAAAATATTTGAAATATTTGAGTAATATATTAGGTGTACAAGTATGACGTTACGGATTTTCAATAGATAGCGATAGTTATATTGCTGATATTATTTGAAGTTGGCAATATATGTACTTAAAAGATGTATACGCAGCTTTAAAACATAGTACGTTTCATTTGACTAAAGTGTAAATAACTATTATTTTTATCGCATTGAAAATGTCAAATTTTGTACCGGAAAAACGCCATTTGCGAGAAGTTTTACTTCATTATTTTTTTCTAAAGAAAAGTGAAAGTCATCGTTTGTTTGTGGAAGCTTACAAAGAATCCATCAGTAAGCATGTGTGAAAAATGGTTTAAACGATCCAAAAGCAATGATTTGGATTTGGATGATAAAGAGCATGGAAAGCCTCTTATGAAAAAATCAAAAATTGGCTTGATAACTGGATCGCTTCAAAACATCCAGACCTCTACCAACGTGGAATCCGTTTATTGCCTGAAAGATGGGCCAAGGTTGTGGCTTGCGATCGAGCTTTAAACAAAAAATTTTATGTTATGTAATCAATGCATTTTTATCAAAAAATCCGTAAAGTCATACTTGTACACCTAATGCTTAATCCGGATAACGCCAAAATAGTCCGAAATGTAGTTATTTATGTTAAAACAGTATGAAATAAATTACGATTGTAATTATGAAAAATAAATAACAATTTTTTAAATATAAAAGTGATTATAACTCGGAAACGACTTATTTTCGGACTTATGTTTATACAATTTTTTTTCCTGCTTTTTGGATCTCGAATTACTTCCCGAAGTATTGACCTCGATTTTCCGGATACCCTGTATATATTTGTGTACACATATACATTTGTATATATTTGTGTACACATATATATTTGTATAAATATATATATATATATAGACAATATAATTGTATATAAGCATATTGCACAAAGATTATACCAGGAATAATAGGACTCGACCCATAATTAGGACTCTGCCTATAATTGGAACCATCACTTTACAAGAAAGAACATGAGGCGTCCCTCCTTTCACAAATAGGGTCCAGAGCAACAACGAGCTACAGGCAAACTAGACGAATATTATAGACGAATGTAACGGACAGAGTCAAACGATCAGTACTTTTGCAGTCCGCACATCTCTAGGAGGAACGCACCTTATTAGCGCGTTACAAGCAGAAATAAATATATGATATCAAGGATAGCGTTTGTATCTATTCGTTCTATCTGATAGCTACGTACAGAATACTTCGCTATTAAAATATATGATTTATTAAACTTACAAACCGAATAGATAGATTAACATTTTACCTTATTTTCATTAGGTTTCCAACACATCTCTTCGTTGTATTTTTTCCTATTACGTATTGATTCTCGATATAACTCGACATAATGTTACATAAAAAGCACGTGCTATTCTTTTTGAAACCATAGGTTAACAGATTCAAATAAAATGCTTATAGGGTGCCTTTTCATGTTGACGATCGGCGCTCATTTTTAGAGACAAAACACAGAGTTGAAAAAAACCCGGGCTTTTTTAAAAAAAACTCAACTCACACACACACAACACACAACACTGGATTTTATGAGGGTTTTATTGGGTTTTATTGGGGATTTTTTGGGGGGTTTTCGAGTTTTTGGGGATTTTTTAGGTTTTTCGAGTTTTTGGGGTTTTTTTTGATAAAATTGATTATTTGATTTTTTTTTTCATGTAATATTTAGTTTACGTTGTATCTATCATTATTCACTACCTTATTATCACTACCTTATTATCACTACTTTATTATCACTACCTTAATACTTTTATACGCAGAATGATTAGTGGGACCATATTGTATAAAAAAAATTATACAATTTCGTTTAAAAAAATGGAGATGACGTATATATCTTTTTAGCGCCTCCATCTAGAAGAAAGATAACATGACCAAAATACGTCCCCCTTCCTAAAAGTGGAAACCATTCCACTTTTATCTGAAACATTTTTTCGTATCTCCAAAACTGTGGGTGTTATTCGTGTGGCCGGTTTTAAGTGACTCACCCTGTATATATCTTAAAATTGATATATGTTAAAATTATATCACTTTAGTTATAGTTTAGTATACATATATTCATTAAATATTTATAAATATGTCCCTTTTATGTGCTTAAAAAATTTATTTTTCTACAATTCCAATAAAACCCAAAAAACCCCCTGGTTTTTTTGGAGTGGGTAAAATAATGCCAACCCTGATAAAACAGATCACGTAATAAAAATTGACGAATATCAAAAGTTAATTTTGATCACGTAACTTGTTTTAATGCTAAAAATGAGCGTCGAATGTCAATATCGTCAATATGAAAAAACACCTTGTTGCTTAAAATAAGCCATTTTTTTATTGGTCAATAATGAAATTCTTTCTTCCGATTGATCAATCAATCGAAGAGTTTGTAGCGTCTATTGAATCGCAACTTTAAGCTTGCAACGCATGATGCGATTTTTGCATGCAGGATTGATGCGAGGCATTGGACTAGCAGCCGTGTTGAAAGCATGTGTACGCTGCTAAAAGTATAGCGTACTGCGTGCTGCCGTGTGTGCTAACGTGTTGGTTTTCAATAATAGATTCAGTGCTATGAAGACAGTAGTGTCTCAATGTTAAGAGCATTTTTCTTACGAGATTTACTGCTAGATAGATAAAGAATTAGATTAGAACATACAAAGAAGATAGAGTATTTATAATCAAGCCAAGACATATCAAGTCAACTATACGACGTAACAAGACAAGCTATACGTTGTAAAACTATGACTAGCAGCATTTCCATCACAGCAGTATGTAATACTGCAGTCTAGAAAACGATGCATAACGGATCTATCAGAAAAATTAGTATAAAAAAAGTATCATGTGCGGAACGCTTTAGTCTAAGCATACTACATTATAGTCCTAAAATCCTAGAACCTTCTAGCAAGCAGCAAAATGTATTTAAGGCTTGGTTTTGCATTTACTGGTTGACTTATGGTTATAGGCTTAACTAGAATAACTTTAAAGTTATCACTACAAAACCATTAGTTTAGTGATTAACTGTAGCTAGAAAAACATAATTTTTACATTATCATCAAGTTAAATGAGGTTAAGTCTAAACCATAAGTTAACCAGACAATGAAAAACCGGGCCTAATACGAATATAGGTTCGATCGTTATATTGCCAGTGAATCAAGGGCTTAGCCTTAGCAGCCGTTATGCAACTGCTGCTTCGTTTAGCCAATAAATGAACGCGAGAGCACGGTTTAACAAAGGGAGCCTGAGACCTGTAATTATCGGTGTATATCGTTAGCAAATTAATCGTATCGGTTTAGAAAGAAATACACCCGTAATTGCGTCTTCGACCTTTCGAGCGGAATAAACGGCGCGATTATTAGAGATAATAACAGGTTGGAAATCAAACCAAATTTCCGCCAAGATAAAATGGATCCCGAAAAATGGTCCAATGTTATGCAAACGAGAGTTTAACTCAAGAAGAGCGCTCGACTCGAGTGAATTAGATTTGAAATGCACAAAAATCCATCTCGATGATAATGCTATACGTATGATTTCTTCTTTTTTTTTTTTTTTAATTTCATTTACTTTAACGTACGATTAACTCGCTCAATCAGACTAACAATCTTGGGCGGAAAAAGCACAATGCATTATATACAGATATATTATGAAGCATGCATCTAATTTTGTGTGTGCGCGCGCTCGCACTCGTACTTATCTAAGGCTTTACTTTGATAATGAAAATTTGACACAGTTAACTATACAAGATTAAATTTAATTCCTTAAGTTAAAACATCTAAAAATGTTAAGCCATACAAAACTAACCATCTAACTAATCATAGTCAAATGTGAGGAGAATAATCGACTATGCACTGTAAAAAGTAGTGTTTAAAATATTTCCGTTTAAAACATCTTTGCAAAACAAAAGTTTAATAATAAAAGATACTTCAATTTTAAATGTTTTAATGTTTTAAATCTAAACACATAGTGTTTTATTTATTGTGAAAAGTTTAAAACTAAAACATCTTTAAGCGTTTAAAAAACGGAGACAAGAATATAAAACATTTTTATATCTTAAAATTAAACACTTCTTTTATGAATGTGATTGGTCAACTTCTTACGGTTTAAGACTTAAGCCTGATCTATCCACGATCTATACCTATAGGTTAAACAAGGACGCCCATTGTTTAGGTCGCGGACTAAGCGCACGGTGTAATCGTAGCCTTAGGCTGGTATTCATAGTCGGATCTTATATTCAAGATCGTCTTAAGTCTTGAGATGTCATGAATCAATCAGAGAACCCTATTATAGCATCTCAAGATATTATTTAAGACTGTCTTAAAATAAGAACGAACTGTGAATATCTAAAGCTTAAATTTTACGCCTTAAAATTTCATTGTGAACACCGCTTTAGGTTTCAGGACAAGTATCAAGACAGTAACGAACAGCCAATAGGCGCGTTGGATCAAAGTCTTGTAAATAAAAAAGGCTCATGGCAAGAATATATCGAATACTGCCATTCGAAAAAAATATTACTCATTGCCTTGCGAAAGACATATTCGAGTTTCCGATCTGGATCCAACCTTCGCATGTCTCTCTGTGCCACGATTTCGTATCTAATCAGATAAATAAAATATATCTCAGCTAAGGTAATATTTTTCGCAACGAGAGTTCTTCAAATCGACGATTTAATTTATGAGATCATTATTATTTTAGTTTGACTGTGTTGCAAGTTATATATACACACACGAGTTTAATCATTATAAATCCAATTGCGTACGAAATGCGAGCGGAATCCATTATGCAAAAGGGGCTCAAAGAAAATATTAATATATGTATGCACGTATATCTTCTTAATAACGCAAAGCATGAATTTCCGTATTAGACTCGTAATATTATGCGCAAACTTCAATCTAAAATCGGAAAACGATCAGACGGTTGAAAGACAGATCGAGTTATATTTAAAAAAATGAAAGCAACGTACGGTCTTTCTCCATCAGGAAATTCACGGGGTTAACCGAATTTACTGAGTTATTCTGAGATTTTCTCGTACTATTCAAACACCTCGGCCAAGAGAACCTATCCCAAGAGAACTTAAGAATGAGATACGGAATTATCTACGAGCAATGTCAACAGAACTATGGCCGATATGTAGTGCATGATATGATGTAACTGCAAATACAACGGTATTATTGATGGAATGTTTTTCTTCCGAGCCTTCGCCGTGAACTTATTTGAGGATCAATTCAAAGTTAATTTTTCCTTTAAGAAAACTGTCGAAGTAGAAATAGCTTCTGAATTAGCGATTAAAAATAAGCAATTCCGCAGAAATTAACCTTCAGAAAATGAAAATGCAGCTAAAGCTGTTAGCTCTTTATTTGACTTCAATGAGACTTCAATGAGACTTTATTTTAACAAAGGTTTTAATTCAAAGTTTGATTAATAAGATACTAAATGGAATAAATTAAAACAGTGAAAAGAACATCTCATTAATTTGTTGTGTACAGATGTAGATAAATTAGTTCAATTTAAATCTCATATTATTTAGACAAAAATAACAAAATAAGAAAATTTTGTATAATAAACGCGTAATATTTAATTTCGCAATATAGGAAAACTTTTGACAATTTAAAAAAAGAAATTCATCCTTGCATTGATTTTGATCGATCTTCAGAAGAAATTTTATTCAAACGTAATTATGGGATTATATACGTCGAAAATTAAGCACACATGAAATTACAAAAATATCCATACTAAAATTTTATCCTTAATTGCCAAGTTATATAATCGAGAATAAAAGCCTGCAACAGACTTAAAATAAATATTCGTCAAAAATATATGAATTAACGGACAATGTCTTCAAGATTACTGTCATAATTTTTATGAAATACATAAAACTTTAAATTCAATATTAAAAATTTTGCGCGCGCGAGTATGTACAGGGTGATCCCAAACGTTTCAATCAGATTTATACCAGGATGCCATAATTATGTAGGACACATAAGCGTTAATGACAACACTGCAAAAATGTTAATATTCAAAAATGTTAATATTCAAGCATCCTACATAATTATTTTAATGATTCAAACAAAATTATTTTCGGATCTGTATCTAGCTAAATTTTTAGATATTTTAGCAAAATCGTGTTTTCCGTATGGATTTGGTTGTAAACGAAGATTCACTATATAAGAGATATTTCGTAACGTAAAGAAAGAATTGGCTAGCAGAGACTGTCGAAGTAGTGAAGCTCATTAAAAACGAGTTTTTTAATGTTATACGAAATTCTCATTAAGCTAATGACGATGTAATATCACTTTGAAAAATACCACCGTTCTTTCTTTCATTTAGATCGATATATGTCATCTATAAAACAGGGCGACTTTTATAAAAGAGATTTCGCTCGCTCCACAAATCTCTCAATAATCTTAAGTGCTTTCCCAAATATTTTATCGTGCTTGCATTGATACGTCCTCACGATCCGAAAACAACACCGATCAACATTTAATATCTGCCGATCGATTTTCCGGGGAAAAATGATGACAGAAGAGGAGACTCTCTCCGATCGTCTTCTATGAGTTACGTAATATCATTTATCTATCTGAATTACATAAAATGACCTCATGTCTTTCCGACGCGTGCAAGGAGATAAAATTCGTACGCGTGGGACACATTACAAAGAACTATGAAAATAATACCGTTAATCTAAAAAATTTTATTACGCATCTCCAAGTAAAAGAGACTTAACAAGTGTCCTTTGACGATCATAAAAATGGCCATTTTGTTTTAACATCGAGCAGTTAACTTTAATTTTATGAACCGAGGGAACGATAAAAGTATATATAATTTCGCGAATGAAACGTGAATGTTTTTAAATAGCCTTTTGTACCAGCGATTTAATTTCAGAATTTAAATCTCTTTCGACGTATTATTATGGTAAAACAAAATTTTTATCATTATAATTTTTTTACATTTGCAATAGCTTTAAAAAAAATATTAACTTTCTATCTTATCTAAGGAATTAAAATAATAGGATTCGAAAAATAATAATTTTTTATATATTATTCCACTGATAATCACTAATATCACTATCGTAAAATTCTACAGTACCTCCCTATATAATATAACGTCTATCTTGCTGTATTTGTTTAAGTATCGTAATCTATGTAATTCTATGACTCCAAATCTCTTAATCTTGTCACTCAAACTGATATGGCGTCTTATTTCCAAGGAAGAAAAGACGATACTAACGAAATATCGACGATATGCTCTCCAATGACACAGTTATCAATCATATTTGTAAGAAAAGCGAGAGAAATCTGTCTTCTTACCTGATCGACGGTTTTCTGAAGGATCTGGCATTTGTCAGTCTTGCCAGAGCTCATGTCCGTAGCGGAAATCAGCTCGGCAAGCTCATCGATATACAAGTTCTCTTGGTTCCGTCGTCTTTTTTCGTTAAGGCACTTGTTACTGTAAACAATCGAAAAGCAGAATTAAAGCGCTATTTTAGAAGCAGTGCGCTTATATTCAGCTCTAAAAGACTAATGCAAAATGACAAAACTACTGGCAATTATTGAAATTATGTATGCCATAAGTAATTAAGTTGTGGTTAGTTAAATATGTATTATATTTCATTAAATATTAAATAGTTATTTGAAAAATTGCATTTCATTATGCTTAATGAATTTATGCTTAAAAATGTTAGAACATTTATTTAGAATATTTATTTTCTAAGATATGTAATCGATATAAGAAAATATTCAGAATTCAAGACAACAATACAGTTTTCTTTTTAACATTTATGTATAAATATAGGTGTCAAAAAGAGAGTTGTTGTCTAAACATTCGTTTTCAAAAACTAGATGAAGAATAAAAGTGCCATTGACAGATTATCTCTTTGTTATTATTTTTGAATGTAATTTCTCCAAGTTATATCTTTCTGTTAATACTTTTTTTAAGTAGAAGTCATTAGATTTATTAATTATGGTAAATAGTAAAACTCAGAATAAATCGCTATTTCTATGACTAATTCCGCGGTTTTATCGTGTCAAAGAATATTCTCGTTCGTCTTGTGCTAAGAAAAGTATAAAGTTCTTCTCTAAATAATCGACTCATAAATTTGTTCTGACATAGTTTGTCATACTCGCATTTTATACTTTTGCAATTAATAACAGATTCCGAATTTCAAATTGCTGCTCACAAAAAATTTCGATTGTGATCATTGTAATTTTTATATCGAATTAAAATTCAGTAAATACTTGAATTTAAATCAGTCTCAAAAAATTTAATTAGCTGTAACTCACATTTGACTCGAGAAGGCATTAATCTCGTATTAGTCAAAGAATCTATTATTAAAATTGCAGAACTGAAATTTTTGTACACGCTGAACATGTAACAAAACGCCGCGAAACATTAATAAAAATCTTAGGAAAATCGAAAGGATTTCGAAACTTTATAAAAAAGAAAAATATCTTTTTTAAGCTGTTTGCTGAACCAATTCTTTTTGTCCCATTGGAACGTTTGATTGACCCTGCGTGACGTCACATCGGTCCAGCAGACTCTCGCTTTACTATAATGCCACTCTGCAATTTTAATAATGTCTTGTCAGTTGCTATCCATCCAGCCACGTACTCGCGCGGCAAAATCACAGGATTAAAATTAAAAGTAAAAGCGATATAACTTTAGCGTTTATTTTCTCACGTTACAAATACAAAAAACTTATTACGTTAATGTTATGGATATTCTATAGTATAAAAAAAATATCATTTTAAGAAAATTTAAACTTCTTTGAGAAAGACTCAGAACTTCATCAATAATAAAATTCTAAGAAAGAAGTATTACTTTCACACAGATAATTTTCTACTACTTTCTTTAGATTGTTTCTAATAATTTATTACTTGGAAAAACGATTTTTCCTAAAATTGTTATTCTTACTTCGAATTCTAAAAACGAATATCAACTTTTATGATGAAACGAGATCTAAATATCAAGTTTAATAACTTTTTGACATTTTTATATGTGATAAAATCGTCTCAAAAAATAAGTTTTAGATTTAAATATACTATTTTATGTAAATTTCGTTCTTTTTCTATCGGCTGATTAATTTTTATGAGTGCAAAAAGATGCGAATAATCACAAATGTTTGGTTATCGATGCTACATGAAATTAAACAATAGCCTATTAATAATACTAATATATTACACAATTGTTATCGAAACAATGACTACATTTTCCATATTATATGTAAACACGCAAAGATGAAATTTATACAACAATTTAATAAAATTTTATTCGTGCGCAACATTAACCAAACATTACTTTGACATTAAAGCCTGTTCAATCAGCGAATGCTCAAAAACTTGCGTGTTTGTGTTTGTTATTAATAATTCGATCGAAACGATAAGCTCTTTAGCAAAATGGATGGCAACGGATTACGACGTGTATGCATCGCCAAGCCTTTAAATCATGATTTCCAAATTTTAAAATCATACGTTCTATTTGATATTTTAGATATCTAGTCCTTAATAAAAATTCACTAAGAAACGAACCCAAAGTTAATTAATTTGAATCTAGAGTTGTCACATTTTTTTGTGTTTCATAAAAAAATTCACTTTTTAAACCAGTCATTTTAAAGCAATTTTTCTTTTTCCCTTACTCTTCTTACCTTATTTCCCTCATCCTTCTCCTCTTTAATTTTATATTATTTTATAATATTGCCACATAAATTATTAGCAATATAATAAAAAATACTTTGGTAAATATATATTTTATTGGAATTAGATTAAATTAGATTTTCGTAATTTTTTTAACA
This sequence comes from Mycetomoellerius zeteki, assembly GCF_001594055.1. Classification (NCBI taxonomy): domain Eukaryota; kingdom Metazoa; phylum Arthropoda; class Insecta; order Hymenoptera; family Formicidae; genus Mycetomoellerius; species Mycetomoellerius zeteki. The sequence continues at coordinate 2,129,083 of NW_017256696.1, read as the reverse complement.
ATAAAAACTTTTGACGATATTTATCAATTTTTCGAATATAAACAATGTTACGCGTAAAAGAAAACAAAATTTGAGACACTAATGTTCATCTTTTAATCCTTTTTTCCATTAATCGAAATTAAATTACTTATTTTTAAATTAATTACAATAACCGATTATAAAGTACAAATTTTGATTATTTCGTTGATTTCGTTATTTCATTATAACACAACAACTGCATCGCAATTATTATAAAAATTATTAATCACGCAACAAAATCATTACGTAATAATAAAAAAACGAATCATGTAACAAACGAATAATGGAAAAATACAATAAGGAAAAAAATTTAATTGTACAAATTTTTTTCATACGTTTAATATAATCATTTTTTTCTATAATAATATTTTTGAAGAATTATTGTATTAAACGATGCTATGTAATATATAATTATTTTTATTCACTGATAGACGCATTTGATATCAAATATGCGATGTGAAACGCGAGTATTCATTCATTGTACCGTCCAGATTGCAGATCCGAGCTTGTACCGCAAAAAGAAACAAAAAACAGGAGATTGATACTCACAGCTGCGACTGAGGCTTCGCATCTGATTTCTTTCTTTTCTTGGTAATGCCGCTGGTAATCGCACTCATTTTGACCCACAACGGGTCTTGCAATTCACACGGGCCAGGCCTGCAACAAAAGCGCAATCACAATTAGACAAAAAAGTACATCATAAAACATATGAATCTTACATAAAAGTAACAAGTCCTTAAATGCATCAGGATATCGATATTATCAAAATAAAATTCTAAAAATGTTTCTGTCTTTATTTGTAAAATCAAGCGATTTGTCAATTAAAAAATTGTGCAAATAGCTTGAATTTCGCTAAAAATGCTTGCGAGAAAATAATTCGAAAGTAAATGAAAGCCTTGTCTCAACAAAAATTCAATAAATATCGCCTTTCATATATCGGTAACATCAATAATTGTAACAGTAATGGCACCTCGCAGCTGCAATTATCATTATCAAGTAATCATTATCAAAGTAAGAAAGAAAAAAATATATCAATTTCAAACATCATACTCGTACCCCCTATCATTTGTCCGATATTTCTCGACAAATTTTCTGTCGCCGTCGCAAAGATGGCTCGTCTTCAAATAATCGAGCTCGCGCTTAACTAATTTGCTGCACGTGGACGAAAGCCGCGCGTGCGATTCTTCAACTCCCCCGCGCCCTTGCCCCCATCAATTCTATTGCCTCATCCGCTCTGTGCGTGTACGTGCACTGTCTCTTCATTGCGTATAATACGTCGCCACTGATATTCCTTCTACTTACGTCGTATTTTCGTTTATTACCTCGAAATCGATGGAATATATATATATATATATATATTCCTGTATTGAGTTTCCATATATATAACCATATATATAAGGATATATATATAATATATATAGTCTGTTTTCTGTTCCTGCACTGGACTGTGCATTAGAATTCTCTTTCTCGCATTCGATAAATATACCTATCTCACATTAAATTCCAAAAGTGTACACTATAACCTTCAGTAAACTTAGACTTAATAATAAGGTCTTTACGGAATGTGCAAAATAACTGTATTAATGAAAGGAAATCGACATTCACACGATCGACAAAGCATTACTAAAAAATTTAATCGAACTTTTCGCAGACAATTCAATCCGCTTGATTGAACGTTGCGTTTCTATAAAGGTCTAGAAAAAACAGAAAGAATGATTTTGCTGAAATACCTAAAAGTTTAGATACAGATCTAAAAATAATTTTGAAATAATTATGTGTGTTTGAAACTCTAAAACTAATTACTAGAATATTAAAACTTTTAACAGCATTACACTCATTATGTTTGAGCGTCTACATAATTATTTTGACAGTCCAACAAATTTAATTATTTTCAAATCTATATTTAACTTTTTTTTTAGATTCTCCAGCAAAATAATTCTTTCTGTGTAAAAAATACATTTCAACTGACTTAATATTTATACATCTACCATTTTCAACTGACATCTAACACTACAAATAGCCTGATGGAGATCGAAATGTTTGTTTTATGTATTTAGAATATTTGTTATATAAATTTTAACATGAAATATCCGAGCAAGACTCGTAAGCCATTATTGTTTCAATTTGATATTTCAATCTTTTGATTATCGCAGACATTTTAAACCCATTAAGTTAACGCTATATTTCATACGATACATATGATGTATAAAATGATAATTAATGTAACAGACCCTCAGAGAAAGATAGAGAAATAAAATAAGTGGTTCAAGTTTCGCGGGACGTCTAAAGCACATTTTAATTCACTCGATATTAAACTTCAACTTAATATCGAGCTTAACGGTTCTTCAGGCAGCGCCTTCTGGACCTTCGCGTTATCCGAACCCTCTTTCGCGCGAGGTTTCACACAATTATTCTCTCTTCCTTTATCGAAATTGAATTTACCGAGGCCGCTATAAATACGTAGGGCGCACAAGAGCGACTCGAAATAATGCCTTGAAGTACTCCCGGCAGCGTAATGCAGCGTGCGATTCCTTGAGATCGTCTTTTTTTTCTCACACTCGCTGCGGCCGCGCCGCAGTTTATTATCGCGCAAGCGCGCGCGCGCGACAGCGCGAGCCTCCCTTCGCCCTTTGTGCATGCCTTTTCGGTTCGTTTCCCCCGAATCAATAAAATTCCTTTATGGCGACACACGCCAGGGCAGCGTTATAATAAACCAGGGAATCGGCTGCTAACAAAGTGCCTAAAGATAATAGATAATCGCGCGCACAATAATGAGTAGGTACTATACGGCGATGTAGAGGGTGTCCCGAAATTACCAGTCCTATCTTATCAAACGCAAATCTCTAGTCGTAATACGTGTTTAGTTCCCACAGAATCGTGTTTCCCAATTTCATTTTCATCAAACAGAAGTTACGTATATCAGATAAAAAATTAATTTATATTAATTGAACCATGTTACACGATGTATTTTAAAAAATTAATAGTTTTTTTATACATAAATGCTAACTCAATTGCAACTGACTACTAGATAAATAGAATAAAAATGACCCTTTATTTAGCTTATATCAACTTGCATTGAATGATGGCTTTAGCAAAAACTTGGAAAAGGTTGTTCAACACAAGTTAATTTTCTGTATTAAATATATGTTGATAATGCAAAATCTTATTTTCAATTTTTGTGTCACAGTCATGTAAGGATATTTTGTGTTATCTAAATTGCGTACGCGTCTTTTTAAAAGCTTTAAAATTTTCGATATCGCATTGGACTTACGGCTAAAGTAAATTTTTCTTTATCGTCTACACTGAGAGAAATGTTCTAATACAAAAAAGGCCTGATAAGAATGACAGAATTTCTAGTTATTGATAAATAGAAATTTTTTTTATTTTGTTTCACCAAAATAACATTCTTGTCGGATCTTTTTGTTGTTTTCCAATCAGAACATTTTTCTCAGTATATTATCTGTATATCGAAACATACATATAGAATATCTTAGAACATCCTATATACCCAGCAAGCGAATCAATCAAACATTATATCTCGTATCAAAACTTTTGTCTGAGATAATAGCTCATGTAGCTATACGCACAAAATTACTTGTTTACTCGCTTATGTAATGGAACGGTACGTAGAATTCATGCAGATTTTATGACACAAAAAAATCGCAATTGTACAGTTTATAAAAATTACAAATTAAGTAAATAATGATTTTTATTCGTGATTAATGAGCAATAACGGAATGACGATTGGCTACGTTCGGCAGGATGGATAATAATCACTTTGATAAATGTGTTACGTTCGCGACTGACTCTCTCGTGATCGTTAATTTATCGGTATGTCGATAACGCAATTAACGAGTTGTAAAATGTATGGGTAACTGCATTGTAAATTAGACGCGTTGCATCACTTTTCTGGTTTAGCTCGCGCTTGCGAGCGCTCTTTTTTTGTTTTTTTTTTAAACCGCATATGAATACCGCTAACAATGAGACCATTCTTTCTAAATACATTTCGTACGCTTTTTTTCTTTTACCCTCTCTTCCGTTTCTTTCTCTTTCCGTCTTTCTTTAAAGAGTGAATATATGTCTGTGTGTATGCTTGTTTCATTTTAAGCAGAGAAGATAAAGACAAACGCGTATAGCATTATATGGACTAAATATACTTCATGTCTTTCTTTGCGCTCTACTTCTTTCATATAAATGCATTATACATTGTGTTGTAAAAAACAATCGAAGAATTATTTATAGAATTTTTGTATTTGATCGAAAAATTAGTAAGAATTAAACTTAGGTTTATTTTTTTTATGTAAATGTAAATAAATCAGCTGCTCCAAAAAAGTGATATAAATTGAAAATTTTTTGTCAGAGATAAAGAATAACTTTGCTTATATTAAAAAAAACGCAAAATTTCTAAATCTTGTTTCCTCGAATGTTTCAATTACGTCTAATGTATACAACATGATAACGTGAAATCATGCAACATTGAAAGGATTTGTTTTTCTTTAATACATCTCGTATTACTCTTTCAGAATGATCGTCGTTCTTTACAAAACTTCAAATACAAATGTCATAAAATATTTAAATATTAAAAAATAACAAAGGAAATAATATTAAACCATAAAAAAGAAATATTTAAAAAACTACACAATGAAGTGATGGAAGAAAAATATGTAATTCCTGAGGAGAGAAGCTTGTAGCATCAACAGAATATAGAAGACGCGCAATTTTGTATCAAGAATAATACATATAAATATTGATGTTGAATTTCATTATCGGCCAAATACCTGCGAGAAGATTACTCCTCTGCAGCAAGACCGGTGACAGTTAAATACGAAAACTTAAGTAACTTAAATCAGGCAGTCTTACGTTACTTTATAATCGGTTTCAAATTTCAGCATGACGCGACAACAAAAATCGAACGAGGAATCGTAAATCCGCGCATAAAATACTGCGATTTAAATCTCGTTAACCGATAAGCAACGACCGACATGAGGATTCATCTTTATACGATTAAAACAGCACGTATTGCAATACACGTATCGCATATGCGAATTTACGAATATCATTTTAGTGAATTTGTGTGTGTGTGTGTGTGTGTGTGTGTGTGTGTGTGTGTGTGTGTGTGTGTGTGTGTGTGTGTGTGTGTGTGTGTGTGTATGTGTGGTATCACAATACGCCTTTCCTTCAATTATGTAGAATATTGCATAACTTTTAATGATGGTTTCCTCGGTTGATTTATAATTCTGATAACAAAATTATTCAAAAATCACATTTTTGTCGATGAAATATTTTTTGCAAACTAACGAAAAAGTCGGTTTTTTAATTTTATAAATATAAAATCGAAATTAGTAAGAAATTAAGAATTAATAGTACTATTCAAATAAATGATTATGCTTAATGGAATCGTTAGTAATTTAAGTAACAAACTATTCTTAATGCCTATTATTAACCCGCAAAAACTTTTTAACACTCTTTGAATTTATTAAGAAGTTACTTTTAACAATTTTTATGCGCAAGTTAACAAAAGATAAATTGCTAAAATTTACGCGATAATTATTAGTAATTTGAGCGAAATTTTATCAACATTGAAAAAATTAGACATAGCAATTACCATCAGTAATTACTTAAAATTAACTTAATCGTAACAAATAATTAATATAGTGAAGTAATACGCTTATTACTTCCAGTTATCATTAAGAAATTAAATATAACTAATATACTGAACTTTCGCGGTATCACTATAAGCAGCTTAAATATTTTTATAATAGAAGTTTTCCTGTCTTTTTGGAGAGGAACGAAGTATTACATTTCACTTGTGATGAAATGCATGATGGATGAATGACGAGAGAGAGATAACATTATAATATATCTTAAGAGTATAAACTTAAGATAACATTCTCTTGTTCTAGTTACCTCGACCCAGATTCATGAAAAATATTATGCTGCTACATGAAAAAAAAAAGAGTAAATTAACGAAACGCACTTTGCTTATATGTCCGTCTGCTTATTCTAGTCTATGGAAACGAAAGTGCGTGACGAGCGTTAAAAAATGATCGTGAATTGATTAAGTGAACCTGTCATAAACGTCCAATTGCAGCAGCATCTCGTTAGCATAGCGGAAATAATTTCACTATCTTTAGAACACACGCCCGCGAGGTATCGTTTCTACCGTATCAAACAAACAGTCGTTCAACGAGTTGTTACACGTCTGTTAGTCGTCTGAATTAACAAAGCGTCTATTAAGCGTTGATCGATCAATAAGATTAAGTCATAATTTACGTGCAAAAATAGCGCGTTTAAAACGATAGCATACATCGATGCCTTAATAACAGTTTGATAAAGCTAGAAATATATTGAGTGTTGAAAGATTAACGATAGCAAAGACATTTCGCGTAAATTAATGAAGTCATTACGAATATCCAATTGAAGCAAATTACATAGTATTGACGTTATATAGCCGCGTCACGCTGACGGATATAACACGTCAATATATGCATTATTTTGGAAGGCGAAAATTTAATCAATTGCGGAAATGCCAGCATTTTTAGCTTTAGGATAGTTAATAACGGGCTTATCGGCTATCACTGGCAATTTTATGCAAAATCGTGCGCGGCTTTCACCTGTCTGCCGATTTTTATCGCCTAAAAATACATACTCATTGACTGCCAAACACGCGACGATGTCGTTCGCCGAAACATACAAAACAAAATGTGACTATATCTATTTCGAGCCCGTCCATGTCGATAACCTTGTTAAAAAGGTACGTAAAAGGGATTTAAAAATCTAAGAATCTCTTACACGTTACAGTAGCGATTGCCAATAATGAAAAACAACACGCAAAACATTGAAACAGGATGAAAAATATCTAATAAAAAAGAATCGTCAACAAAATAAATTGCTTAATAAACAATTCCTAGCGATAGAATCACAAACAGGAAAATTCTGAAAAATATGCTTTTAGTTGTAAATTATAGCAGATTCGATTGGAGGTACTCAGTGCACACTGGTGCACATTAAAATCGTTGTAAACACGTAAAAAAATATTTTGCTGCTCCAGCTAGAATTATAGCTGTTTTTTGTATCTGATAGAAAATTATGTATCATACGTATAGAATTTATAGCATAAATCTAAATTCTATCTCTGTCATCTATATGATTAGATGCAATACATATCCAATATCGCAGTACCTGCTAGAAATTTATCTATTCCAGCTATTTTTCGTACTTAGATAATTTTCGCTGTATAACGGCAAGATCACTTTTTTGAGTGTACACAAATAATGTAAAGATATGTTTATACATAAACAAAGAAATCGATTAAATCCTGAAATACTCAATACATTTTATTGTACCATTAGATAACATATGTATTTTATAATTCGAAATATTCGCATTTCACTTTTATACTCAAATTAAATCAGTGTACAACGGCTTTAATATCCTCTAATGCGCACTAGTGCTTCCAATCGAATTCGCCAAGTCTTGCATATATATAATTGAGAACAAAAAATAGCATAAACCAAAATATTATAAATAGTATATCTTATCCGGAAAAATGTTAATTTTGCACGGAAAGAACAATTTTGCTGAAGTATCTAAAAATTTAACTAGCTGAAAATAATTTTGTTGAACCATCAAAACAATCATGTTATAATTTAGAAGACTCAAACTAACTTTGATTGATAAAATTTTTTGCAATATTGCTCATCATGTTAGAGTGTCCTACGTAATTATTTATAGTCCAACAAAATTATTTTCAGATGCGTATCTAGCTAAATTTTTAGATGGCTCAACAAAACCGTTATTTCCATATAAGAATTCATGCATTCTCAATAAATTCACGATTAATAAAAATTGTTCGCATTTCTTTTGTCTCGCAAAGGATGTTTTGTCTAGAAAAGAAGCGTGTTTTGCGTACAAATATATAAATATTGTTATTGAGAAGAATCAGCTGGTCGATTCTTCAAAGGTATCTTTTTCTTCAAAGGGAAAAGTTACGTTACAGGCTCCTTAACGCGATAACTTCGTAATAACGCAACATTCGGAACGAGCGGAGATTGATCGAAAGTTCGGCCTTGAACCGCCTTGATAGAATAATCGGACATTTTCGAAGGAGCCGGTTCTATGTTCGACGTCAACGCCGCAAGTGCGTTTCGTGATGCGAAGCCAAAAAAAACCCAACGAAAGGCATCGATCGAGAAAATTGCTGACTAAACCGACAATCTTTAGCCGTACAAGTGGCTATCGTAAAAAACAACCGACGAAACGAAAAGTGCTAAGTGGATGGCAAATAATCTGCTCAGGAGAACGATAAGTATCGCGCGGAAAACACGAAGAAAATCGACGCTGGTTTAATTATGGTAATTTCACAAATGCGTATATATCGCATTGTAGCAATTTCATGACGATTGCGATATTAATTTAACACGGGAACTTTCTCCACATTTTAAGCACCGATAACATCTGTCGTTCGATAAGAAAAAAAATTGCATAAGAATAAAGAATCATTTTCTTTGATGGATCTTACAATTCATATCGCGCTTCGTAGATCATGCTTTTTGTAATTTTGCGTTATACTTACGAAAATATCGACACCTTTGCTTTATATCTCACGTGCTTTGTTAAGTTTAACTTGTACTTATGAGAATATTGGTGCCTCTCAGTTTTATGTAGCACGAGATTGGCTTAAAATGCCGACGTCGCGGCTTTCGCGATTGAAAAATGTGATCACTTCGAAGCTTACCGCGGATTCCGTTTCTCCATCATTGAAGATTTTTCTTCCCTCGATTTTTATTCACTCGCAGATCAACACACCACCGATCGCACATTTCTTCAGCACCGTAGTCCGATTCCACGGAACGTTCAGTTTCGATGACTCTTCGCTACGATGTTTTTCGACGATCGATCCCATAGCTGCTTCAGGGGATTCGTAATTTCCTGAGCGAGGATCGTAATCTGAGCATGGAATCAACATTCGCCGACGCGAATTCTCCAAGCGAAACTCATTCGAAAATTCTTGTCAGCAATTCGATCGATAAAAACACTTCGTGTTGATACTTGTTGTCGAAGATTTTTATCTATTTTTGCAACCAATTCCGCGTTTCAGGAAGCTTCGCTTCAGTCACTCGACACCTTGCATTCACGGATGTGTAGTTCGCGAAATGCCATTCAGCATATATCCCAACAGTTCGTAGACATTCGACAATACTGATCTAATAATAAGATGTCTTCGAAAGTTTCAGGTTTTTCGTTCCATCAATTTTTAACTATTCCGATCGGATCCACTGGTGAAATCTCAAAGATCCGTCAGAAAATCAAGATCACTCACCAAGCACTGCATTAGTCAAAAATTCGAATCACTCAAAATTTCAATCGACTCAACGATCACTAAAGAATGACCTTCGAGCTTTAAAACTCCAGATCACAGTCAAAGATCACGTTATCACCGTGCAGTTATCTCACACAAGCGTTCCTCCTTCAAGTCCATCTGTGATTCTCTGAATTTCCTCTCTTTCTTCCTGGATCTCCTTATAGATTTCCCGCTTACTAACTGAATTTCCTCACGATATCGCTTCTTTCTCGTTCATTCTCTTCACCTTAGCCGGTACTCTGTCAGCAGCTCTCTTCCGCGAGAGGGAAAACGTGCGCGTTCGCGTGCGCGTCTCGGCTCGCGGTAGCGCAAGTCGTCGCGAAATGCTCTCGCGCTTCTGCCGACGTCACCACTTATCGCGTAGGAAAGCACCTTGCATCACGGAGCGGCGTATATCCACGCAGCCGTCACCCAGTTGTCACGGGGCACCTCCTTCCACCCCTCAACCCGCCAGTTCGTCGTCCCCCTCTTGCGCTACGTCTAAGAGCCTCCACTCTTTTCTCCCCTTCTCTCTTGTCCAAGCTGCTCTCCAACGATAGACCCACCTCTCCTCTCCTCGTCTTCTCCCTCCTCGTCTATGTTGACCGCTAAACGAGCGGCGTGCACGTGTGTGCGCGATAGCTCGTATGCTCGTATGCGTGTGGCGGGCCGTTACGCACACGCGGACACACTGGAACAGCAGCTCGCAATCGGCACACGGTAGATGTGGCGAAATTTTTGCTTAACCTAGTTGGCGGCGATTTTTCGAGCTTATACCCGTTTTCTACCAATGTAGATTAACTTGAATCTCAGTTCAGTTTACACCTCGTCCTTTTCTAGTTCTAAAAATAAGAAAAAGATGAAGAATAAATTGAACCAAGATTAAAATTAATCTAAATTGGTGGAATGGGCATTATTGGTGCACTTATTGGCTTCAAGCTCGTATCGCTTCTTTACTTACACGCTTCACTTATGATCTTCGACCGTTATCCATTTTTCGCATAAGAATGTGATATTTTTGCTCTACCGTTTCGCACTTCGAGCCTCGATATCTTCCTTCGAATTGTTAAAACTAGACACTCGCAACGCGATTTAATTGCGTCGCTTCAGTCGGCTATATCGGCGAAGAATTCCCACGGTGTTCGTTAGCGAAGCCGAGAGGGAGCACAGACCGACGCGGATTCGGCACGCGCGTGCCGAAGACACCGGATAGACACCACGACGAAGCACACACGCACAGCCAGGAGTCGCGCGCCGCGTTGCGTCGGCGCTTTTCGCGACACGACGCGCCGTCGCGCCGCGTGAGCGATCACTGGGGCTGACTCCCGATGTCCACGACTGCCAGCCGCGAACGGGCAGTGCTGTGATGCTTGAGCGAGCGAAACCTGAATTTGCGATATTATCTAGAATGATGCAATCCCAGCATTCCCCGATGGCGGATATTGTCTCTGGGTCAACGATTAAAGATCTACTGAATCTTCTTTAAAGTAAACAGTTTCTTGCGTTAACAAATAGTATTTCATTTGATTCTTGAGGAAAAAATGTCAATGTTGTTTTTGTATTCCTAAATGCTTCTTAATACTTCAAAACTCTTATATTAAAGCGAGGGGGTAACCACTACCTGAAATATTGTCCCACAGATTACATGATTTCATATGATTTCATCTGATTACAAATAATTTTTTTCACTATATATATATGAAGTCATTTGGTAAAATATACGGTTTTATTTAACATTATACAATGATTTTTCGTGGTTGCACATATAATTATCGGATTATTCATAGAGATTTCACATGAATTTACCCTCTCGTATTAAAGTATATAAGCATTTCAAAGAACAATAAATTGTATTTTAAATATCAATAGAGAGAAAAATGAATGACATTTTTAGTCATAGTTATTAATGACAGTATATTATTATCATAGAGAGAGAATTTTTTTTGTGGCGACAAGTATATTTCTTTCGTATAATACATCGCGATGAAGAAAGGGATAATCGACGTTCGCGAGTAGCTGGTGAAAAGTATAAACCAACGCTAGCATCACGAGATATCGATGGTCGGATAATGTGGCGCGGTATCGCGATTTAGCGGCGCTTCGTTCCACTTGCGATGGGCACGTTATACTCGGCGGAGTGGTGAATCCTCGTCACTATCTACGATAGTCTCAGGCTCGATGGATACCTTACACCTCACTAATCACGAAGGAATCGCGCGAACGCGAGCGAAGCACGGTCGAGCGCTATACGATTCCTTCGCTTCCAATCGTCCTTGACATACTTCCGCTCGCCCGTCCCGCGCACCGAATCGATGCAATCACGGAAGTTACGCGCGCAATACCCGCTGCTCTTATCCCTCGTACAGGGTGTTTCACGCAAACGGGATGTTCCTATCACCTTCCATTCACAGATGCGGATTGAAGCTTACCTCGATAAAAACGACGTCAGACACGAACGAGGCTAATAATTTAAAGTTGAATTATGAGAGAAATAAAAAATATATTTTTGAGGCTTCCACAGATATATTTTCATCAAAGAAGCTACTATCTTGGCACGGAGATAACCCGTAAACCACGTAGCTTCTTTCTAGAAAATATATGTGAACAAATCTCTTTCAAGATTAAAATTCAGACGGAGACTCGACGACACAATAAAAGACCTGATCACTTGTTCTTCAAATACTTCGAGAGAATTGCAAGAGTTAAATTATAAAAGAAATAGAAAATATAGGTGGCAATCTTTCAGAGATTAAAATTCAAACGGAGATTCGATGAAGACAATAAAACCCTATCTTTTATTTTCCAAAGGACTCTTTACTTAAAGAGAATTTTCCGCAAAACTTTTCCAAGAAACCGCTGCTGAACGAGGAGCAACGCTGACAAAAATATCCGCGTTGCACCAAACGCATATCTATAATGCGTGCACACGTGCAGTGGATATTCCTCGTACATCAAGCGTCTTACATCTTAACGCCTCGAGCGTACCATTCGTTACTTCACACTTCGACGTGCTTTGGCAATCCTGCCTATATTCGAGCGAGCGAGGCTCACCACGCGCTCTACTCGATTAACTTTTTACCGAACGACATTAAGTAGATAATGAATGATCACCGTTTGCTCTAAACGTACTTGACGCTCCATATCCCCGTGTTACGGCACCAACAAACGTCATCATCTTCCGTCTGATCCTCGTCGCGATTCCTTTTCCCTAACGCACGCACGCACGCACGCACGCACGCACGCACGCACGAACGCACGCACGAACGCACCAAGAAGCACGTCTTTCGCAATCTCCCGCGGAGCCCCGAAGACGGCCGAAGACGTCTCGCTGACGCACGAAGAAGCAGAAACAAGCGGGTAGACAGGCAGGCAAAGCAGGTACCGACGTGCGGCCGCGGCGTGGCCCGCTCCGACTTGGCGCGGCCGAGTATCGCTTGTGGGTCGAGACTCGTATATGCGGGACCTGTACCCCGCGTGTAATATAGGTCAGTGGGCCAGGGCGATCGCGGACGGCAACGCGGACGTGCGCACCGCGTCGCGTTGTGCCGTGCCGCGCGCGCAACGCGCGCGTTCGAGCCCGTGGCCTGCCGCCTGCCTCGCTGCTTCAGCTGCTTGCCTGCCTACTTGGCCTGGCGAATCACCTATCATTGCATCCCTACATCGCCGGGGCATTATCTCTACCTGGGATTCGAGAAAGATTTTACCTTTCTAATTATAAGACCTCAGAGATCAGAGGAGTCCGTATGGATATAAAAATGTTTGAAAGTTTTCTGTTTCTGATAAGACTGTATAATCGTCTTTTATAATCATTTTTAACAAAGTTAAAAAAACAAGTCTGTATCTATTCAATAACGCTTGTTCCATTTTCCTGTGGAAGGTTGGAGGGGAAAGAATTATTACTGGTCGTGTATCGTCTCCGACAGAGCGGAGCCAATTTTTACAGAAAAACATGGAAAGAACAATTTTGTTGAAGTATCTAAAAATTTAGCTAGATATGGATCTAAAAATAATTTTGTTGGACCATTAAAACAATTATGTAGGACGTTAGTCAAACTGGTTGCTAGAATATCGAAACTGTTTGCAGCTCATTGCACTGCTCGTCATACTTGAGATTCCTACGTAATTTTGATGGTCCAACAAAATTATTTTCAGATCTGTATCTACCTAAATTTTTAGATACTTCAGCAAAACCGTATTTTTCATGAAAGAGAAGTCTTCCCGCTCGAATATTTAACCCGTTCGCGATGCACCTAGGAAGGAACCTCTCGCATCTTTTATAAGCTGCGATAAAATGCAACGTCGATACGAAATCACTATTAGGGATATTTACGTCTAAACGGGCTTATTGATCAAGAGACTCGCCGACACGCATGTCTTGCGACAAGCGTGTGATAGAGATAATAGATATGTAAATGAAATGTTGCGCGGAAAATGAAAATGATGAATAAATCCCGCGGAAGATTGAAAGTGATAAATGACTGCGTAGAGGATCGTCGGTCGTATATCTCTTCTGCGGAACGAAACGATGTTTTTGAAAATAAGTGGCCCGTATCCTTTAAACTGGAGCGTTACATGGAAAATCGAGAATAGTTGAATAATACATACACGAAAAGGACGATTTGGCCAAAGTATCTAAAAATTTAGGCAAATACGAATCTGAAAATAATTTCGTTTTTAGACTATCGAAATACTTAATTATGTAAAAAAAACTCAAACATGATGAGCAATGTTGCAAATATTTTCGTCGATAATATCGAAATAATATCGAGCGTCCTATATAATTATTTTAATAATTCAGTGAAATTTTCAGATCTGTATCTTGCTAAATTTTTAAATATTTCTCCAAAACCATTCTTTCCGCGTAAATAAATAAAAAAATTAAATAATCTATAATAAATATTGATACTATTCGATGCTATTTTTATTTAATACTAGAATTAACTATTCAACATCATCCCGACAGACACTAAAATTATATATTTTGGATAAATTATTACCGATGTTTATTTCGCAAGAAATCAAAAGCCTTTTATTTTTATTAAAACCCATAAAAATAGTCCTTGTAATTTTCTAAACATGTACGCAACATTTTATGGAAATAAATGCAATAAATTAACACTCGCAACCTACAATTTTTATGGTAATTGTAGAAAATTAAGTGTGTTATAGCATGTATAAAAATATATCGCCGCAAATAAAGCAGGCTTCGTTGGAGTTTCTGATCGATAAACTGACTAACATAAAAAAAACGTAGTCGAAGGTTAATTCCAGAAGATTTGTCGCGCGGCTTACACTTTATTCTTATCGTATACACAATCTACAGGTCTACTAAATTTTGTCATTAACTTATATAAGCAGATAGATAATGGAAGCGCCTTACTTACAGCAAAGAAGAACGTAAAAAGTGGAATGTAAGTATCGAAAAACTTGAAGAAAAGCGGGTTAATACAGGACTGCATACGTGCTTCTAATGCCTCGGATACCGTTTTGTTTTTAATAATGTCGTACTCTGCGCGCACTTTGTCCGACGAGAAACCGCGGAAAATTTAATTTCGTCGTCTCGGTGGAATAAATGAAAGACATGAATAGCAAGTAGCTAGCATCTCCGAACGACTTAAGTATTTCTCGGCAGAGTGCAACGTCGGCGGTCGCTGTAATCTTCGAAGAAAGAAGTAAGAGAGAAAGAAAAGGGAAGAAAAATACCGACGACGAACTGCGCAATACGCACGTAACACCCACGCGAACGTGAAATTAATATCGATAACTGAAACGACGACGCGATGCGACGCGACGCGACTCGCGGCGCATAAAATAAGTCCGGCATTACTTTTTTTCTTCCTTCGCCAGCAAGAATTAAAGTCCACGCTCACGCCCGAAATAAAAATACACACGCATATAAATTTCGCGATTGCGCGAGAGGTGACGGTACGTTTATTTTTCTAGTTTA
Source organism: Mycetomoellerius zeteki (assembly GCF_001594055.1). Classification (NCBI taxonomy): domain Eukaryota; kingdom Metazoa; phylum Arthropoda; class Insecta; order Hymenoptera; family Formicidae; genus Mycetomoellerius; species Mycetomoellerius zeteki. The sequence goes on along the minus strand of NW_017256696.1, from coordinate 2,113,775 downwards.
ACGGCCTTAACTAACTTTGGTCATCGTCGTAAAACGTGCCGTTTAATATCGGCAGGTCTTGTTTTCTCATCATACACGTTTAACGCGCCTGTGCATGCGCTGATTCTTATCTGATGTCAACGATCTTTACATTAGTTAAATAACGCCTCAAGCGATCGTATTTAGAATTAATTATAATTAGGAAACAATTAAATGGTAAGACTTTGATAACGGGAAATTAATTGTATAATATTAATTTGCGAATTTTCAATTTTAATTATCTGTTATCAAACTGCAATTCTATCTTCGCGAACTAATTTTGTATATATACATATATAATATTAATAACAATAATTTTATTGTCTGCTCTTTACAATACTGCGGTACATTTATTGATGTAACACTCTGCTATTGTATGAATATTGTATATAACGTTCAAGTTTAATTTAGCTATTACCTGTAACATTATCTTTCGTAAATTGTGCAACTGTATATTTATCATAATTTTCTATTAATTTATGGATTTTACACGTAATAACGTAATTGAAATAATGCTTCTTAACTATTTGTTAATATTATTATCTCATTATTAGTACAACCATATAATTATCATCGGATTTATTTACAGTTCAGCGCCAATGCAGCGTAATAATTCAATTAGATGTTTTCAATTACTGATTTTGCAAATCAAAACGTCGGTAATATTACAAACAACTGAAAATAAAAAATTTCTTGATGATGAATTTTGAATGATAAAAATCGAAATGACGAAACGACGATACTTCTGGAACACCCTGTATGAAAATGCGCGCGCGTGTAACAGTGACACTTGCACTTTCACGGACGAGAACACCTGTTCTCGCAGTAATCAACCACGGTGAGATGAGATATCGCGTATCAATCGTGAAGATCGACTGAGAATATTTACAAAGAACTGACATTCGACAATCCGTAAAACATGAAGAGAGCCGCGCCGTTTTTATCCATCGACATTTGCACGCAAGGAACGAGATGTAATCGGCCATTTCATGAAAATTTATCGCTCACTTCTTTGAAGATTGCTACGATAAAATTTCGATAAGATTTTAAGGCGAGATTAAGAAATTAAACTAAAATATATCAAATTAAATATAAAAAATATTAAAAACGAAAACTTACTAATAAGAAAAAAAGCTGTACAATATACTGTACAAGTTAAAACTCACTGTAAAGAGCGAAATGTATGTGGAAAATATTTGGAGATTTTTAGGAAAAAAAAATTTAGAATGAACTACTTTTCATGGTAAAGTTATTTCGTAGAATTTAGTTGATATATTCTTTGTAGTGCTTTGCAGTTTATTACAGAATTTTGACCTACTCTCTAAATATTTTCCTACTATTATCTAATTCTAGAGTCATATTTGAAAATGCAACAACGCTTTTTTAATATATATTTGCAACATTGTCACTTTGAAACAATCTCGTTTTCATTATAAAATAATTTTTAATTATTTTTTTCACTATAAAATAATTTTTAATTATTTTTTTTATAGTCGAATATATTAATAATTACTTGTTATTAGTGCAATAATATAGCCATCGAACAAGTACATTAATACGCATACAACGTGAGCTTGAATTTTGTGGATAACATAAAATATATACGAATTCGTGATTTTTGGGCGATTAAAGGGCGATCGACTCCAGAAACGAAGTGCACCGTTATTCGCGTGTCGAGTCACTCTGCATAGTCGCCAAGTTTCATACTCGGATTGACGTGCCTCTCGGGGTCGGAATGGCGAGCGGCCCGGAGTCAGACGTTAATCTACACCGCGAATCGGAGTCAGTGGCGATCCGTAGAAGGCGATCGCGCATTTAAATTGGTCGAGGTCTCTCGGTTACGCTCGAGTAGTAACACACTTCCCCGGCTCGAGTATGCAGCTGTAAACTGTTCTGCAGACGCGAGCGCAGCCACGGCCATCGACCAGAGTTCCCTCCGCTCGCGCATACACGGTGTCCCGGAAATCGTCGACCTTTCATTCCAGCCGCGGATTATTTAATCAATTTTCGGCCAGACTTTATCTTTCCAAAATAAATACCAAAAGTCTTCTAACTTCTTACGCAACAAATAAAATAGAGCAATATTTGTATCAATATTTTTTTATGTGAAATTTCTATCTATTTTTAAAATAACTCAATTCACTCTTTTTATAAGTACTCTTCGGAATCATTCATACATTCATCTATAAAAAATCATAGATTGTGAATTTGAGTCGCAAGAAATTACATACACATATTGTCGATTCCATCCTCTTTCGATTAATATTGCAGTAATCCTACAAAAATATTCATATGTCGACAATAATTCTACCATTAAACTTTTCTTGAAAAGTTATCGCGATCTTGTCAGAGAATCGTAGTTTTTTAGAAGGCACCCGGTAGATCTGTGGTATTCTGTATATACCTTTCGCCGCTCCAGTCTTCCTACCGAGTTCAGGTTCACACCCGCGTACCCTCCTTTATCATCGGGGCGCGAGGGAAGGGAACCCTAAAACGTCGTACGTCTCTTTTTCTTTTAGCCTTCGCGTCGCGAAGTTGATTCATACCATCGGCGAAATAGAAAGTCCGCATCGTGTACGCGATACAAGGCAAACGGAACTCGCGGAGCGACGCAAATATCAACGCTATTCTTAGCTTTATTTATTGCAATTGCATGATATCAGTCTTGCACAATGTTTATGTAAGGAATAAAGATAGCGAGCGAGCGGAGCGCCCCGCATTTTTATAGGGAATTTTAAAAGCTTCGCCTCCCTTTTTTGTCCATTCGAATTACATAACGTTGCGCGGCTTGCATAACATTTGAATTATATGAGATGCTATTCCGATCGTTTGTATGCGATTTAATCCTCTATTGCTCAATGTAATTTCCAAGTCACGTATCGGCTTTATTATCGTCTTTTTCTTCTTTGTGTATCGTATTCTACCCGCCATCATTCCTTTAAGTACCGTTCCTTTTTGTATTAGTTACTTTAAAAAAATATTAACTATATTAAATAGACTCGTCGTATTTACAGTACAAAAGTTCTTTGATATCCAAAAATTAGCGTCTCTACCGAACGACGTATAAACGTTAAGCACTTTATCCCCCCGGAAGAAAGTTTCTTACATTGACACACATACCGCGGTCAACGGTACATCCCGATTTTCTCGCTCGCCGATCGAGCAGACATTCCCGACAGAGAGCGTTGCGCCGGATCTCCCACTGACCGAGGAACGATGATAATTTTGAAAGTGAATTCAGTTACCAGGTGAAAGCAGCCGCTGCCGATGTCCCCAGCGCGAGCGGCGAACGTGACACGGTGACCAAATTTGACTCTAAGCTCGAAAAAGCTTCAGATTTTTAAAAGGCAGATTTATTCTTAAAGAATTAAATTAATGGCAAAATAAAAAATCTAAAGTTCTCATCATTAAAATATTTATTGTCGCTATAAATTTCTGAGGACGTGTTAAATAAAAGATACTTCAACTCTAATAAATATTATACGTGTAAGTTACAATTTGGTTTGCAATATTGTATTCTTTGTCGACAGTCTTTTTTTTAGCGATAATTGTGCAAGTCCTTTATTTTTAACATTTGAAAAGTGGAACGTTCCGAAGCTCGAGTGAGCAACGGAGAAATATTGGCCGTATACTTGCCATACATTCAGCACTAAATGTAACAAACGCGATCTGATCCAAGTTTTGTTTGCTTAACACGAAGATCGCGGTCAATGTCAGCGTGAGAATCGGAATAAGCACATTCAACGTTAAATGTGTGGCGAGAATATAGCCCAATATATTATGCTATCCACTTGCTCTTGATGCGAAATATGCTTCGCTATTCTAACAATAACTATCAAATATCTATTGAATTTTTAACTCCAACTTTTTTGTTCTATCAAAGTAAAACACATAGTGCTTACATTAAATTAAATAAAGAAAAGTATTTCAAGGTAATCCTAAAGTTATTTTTTTCTTAGAGACATTTTTCTACGTTATGTAACAGAATAAAAATAATTTCATAAAAATATAATTTCAGCTTATAAATAAAAATACAATATAACATTTATTTCTTTATTAAAGAGGAAGGAGTATTTTAGGTTGTAACATCGGTGTCCTGCTTTCGTAACTTAAAAATCTGGTCACCTTAAACGACTGTCTCTTCTCCATATTGCCGACCCTCCTTGCCCTTTTTTTATAAGGGATTCAGATCGCGTACCTTTTGCATTGAAGAAACTCGCCTACCGACGAAACCCGCTGACGCGGCAATATTACACAATAGATTTAATCCTCGACAAAATAATTCCGGAATACGAAACTACGCGCTGACCAGAGCGGTTTTTTTTTCTCTTCTCTGTGGTCGGATTGCATCGATTTTGCAATAGTCCATGAATTTTTTTAAAGTAAACGTGCGTTTTAAATGCTTGAAAGTACATCTTGGGTTCCATTTAATTCAATTTACTTGACTTCAAGGCCTTTAAATTAAGATATAAATGTGACATACACGTTAATTACGCGCCGCGTACGTTAATGCTTCTGGTACACACATTTCTGGATTATTACTCTTGACACTTCCTGTGCAAATTTCGCTTATCATATATTTTATTAATGATATCTTATATTAACGACAATTTTTCCGCAAGAAATATCAAGATCAATATTTTAGAGATCATTAAAGCCCGACCGTGCGATGACATAAGATATTCTCACTCTCTAAAACGTATAGGGTGTCCAGAAATTGTAATCACATACAATTATTCAAATATACTCTGTTTAAATTTAAAATATATACTCTCATGAAAAAAAACGGTTAAAATATCTAAAAATTAAATCAAATACAGCTCTAAAAATAATTTTGTAGAACGCTTGAACGTTGATGACAATGCTATAAAAAGTTTTAACATTGTAGCAATTAATTTAAGCGACCTACATGATTATTTTGATGGCCCAAACAGAATTATTTTCAAATTTGTATTTAGCTAAATTTTTAGATGCTTCAGCGATTTTTCCATGTTGAAAAAATTCATAAATTTTTTTTTATATCCCAACGTGCACGATACACAGTTTTCTACAAAAATGGATTTCGATGTTCAATATCTGCCGGTTTGTAGGTAAGATGACGATGATAAATCACATCGTAGGGACTCTCGGAAGGACGTGTATCCTCGGGTGAAATTGAAAGCGGAGCACAGTGAGACACGTGTTCATACGTCACGATCAATCAAACGGGGATTTCCATGACGATACTACACTTCGATTATTTTTGTACCTCTTACGAAATTGACTTCAAGACACGCCCTTGCGACTTACGGAAAAAATTCCATAAGAAACCATCGCTTTATTGGAACTAGATTTGATCTTGCGCATGGCGCGGAAAGTAGCAACGGATGTACTTGTCAGACACGCGATTCCTAACCATTCATTTGTAATGTATCAATCTCGTAAAATCATTCCGAAAACTGTAATATCTTACATAACGCATAACTTTCAGTTATATAATTATTATTTAATTACACAGTTCAGCTATTATCTTTTAATCATTCGCTAATTATTTCACGTATAATATTCACAATTTTTTTCAGAAATAACGCAATACTAAAATAGTACATGCTTGATTCTTCAAAGTAATTAAATTAACAATACAGATTATAGATTTTATTTTTTTCGTGTCATCTGTTATCAATATTTTTTTCAAGTTTTGGAAAGTTTAAAAAATATGTATAAATGAATATAATGCATTCATCTCTAAAATTGATTTAACTAATATAAAACTACCGTAACATTCAAATCACATTAGAATCTGAGATAATTCACTCTTCCATCCTCAAATTTTGAACTTTCGAAATAAATTTTTTGATGGCACTTTAGTCTAAGAGAATCTATTTGTTCTGATCGCAGATACATTGACAAATTTAATCGGACACCATCAACTTGATGTCAAATGTGAAAAGGATTAGATCAACAGGTTTCCGGTGACAAATGCGCTTTGAGCTGCACTTCAGGCGAATTTCTCAAATGCACCGAGAACTTTGACGCGTCGTATCAGAGTACTCTCTGGCGTAAAGTGTTTTTCGAAAATGTAGTTTATTCTCTCTTTGACAATCGTGATATTAAAAGTTCGCCTATTTCCCACGCCTCACTTTCTTTCTCGCCGCACCGGACAAGTTTCGACCCATCGAACCGTAATAATTCCATCAAGAAAAAACTCTCGCGTCCAAATTATGAGAGGGGGGGGAAAAAAGCTTTACCACTCGTTTCCCCATTAACATCGCATTACAAAATGGTAATATGATAAGTGGCATCATGGTAAATATTCTTAAATTCATCTCTTCTTTCCTATCTCGTTGATAGACACCGCGAAGGGCGCAACGAAGATGGAATGAGGAGGAAGACCAAGGTGGAATCCGCGGAATGATATTTAATACCTGTAGCCTGAGCATGGCGGATGAGATGGGATATGCTAATGGTAAACACGACGAAGGCGAACGCGGCGCAAGGGGTGGACAGGAAGAGTGACGAGGGTGGCAGATCGCGCGCGCATCGAGTTGCCATGTCGACGGGTACGACGCGATTCCGCGATGACGTAACCCACGTCTTTGCGTCACGGGGGGATGGAGAATATATAGCTGAAGTGCGGTGGCGCGGAAGCGAGAGAGCGGTGGTTTTAGGCCCGCGCGCTTGTAGGGCACCAACGGCCGGTTACGTAATCCACAACGCCGAGATACTGGCGGATCGATCGTTTTCGCTGGCGAAAAAAGGGCCTGCGCGCCCCGATTGGACGCGAAGGTGCCCAAGGACCCTGGCCGGACGAGTTGCAGGGCAACCTGAACCGTCCCGACGAAACGCTGCGTTCCGGTTTGGAGACGAATGCTCGAATATCTTACTCTATTCTCTATTTATTAGCGGAGACGTTTATTTATTACTTTGCTCTTATATTTGATGACATCTATTCGAATTGAGATTTTATTAATTTAATATGCACTGTTCTAAATCTTTTAACGAGTGTTTAATTTAAGGATTTGTTTATACGCTCGAAGAATAAACAGTTGTATTTGAATAAATATTTTGAAAATAAATACGAAAATTAAAAGAACGTAAATCTTTGTGATTGGGGCTTTCTTCATTTAATAAAATGTAAAATGGATCAAAATTTGAAATATATATATATATAATTACTGAAGTTTGTTAAGCCAAAGTGCACAATTGAAAAATTCATATTAAAAATTTAACACAATGAATATGTAACACAAGTATGTAACAAAATTAATATAACACACAATTTGTAAGCAAAAACTGTAATATATATATATTTTTAGTAAAATTAACAGTTATTATATGCTAAAATACATATTTTATTCATTTAAGAATTTACGTTTTGAAATATTATTTTTGTTACTTGTTCATTAGTAAATTGTACTATTTTATTATTCAGAAATGTTAAATATCAATTTAATATAAAATAATCACATTATGTTACATTAACATTCAGATATATTTAAGATTCAATATAAAATTTTAACAAAGACCAGTTTTAATACAAATATAAAATAATTTTTATTATATGTCCAATTATTCAAAACCAGCTCCAACTTCTAAACTCGATTCAACATTCAATTTTTGCAACATATTGATATCTGACATAAATCGACGTAGTTTCGATATTTCCTCTCGTCCTTGATAGAGAAAAGGATTAATTTCTTAACATTATAATAGCGATATTCACAAGCAGCCGTAGATAATTAATTTCGCTTAACCAGTTGATGCGTAATTTTTCTCTCGGACTTCTTTGCGAAATACGCTATCCAATTATACACGAAAGATCGAAGTAGAACTTACGAAGAAAAAAAAAGTTGGGGAATCACTATCTAGTCGAAATGTGAAAGTGTTGCGTAGGATGTTGCAATTAAGAATAAAGTTTCTCTCTCAAAGTTGATCGACCGATGTGTATCGCGTGTTATTCCTCAACGAGAGTGAGTGCCAACCCCCGATTTATTTTTTATAAAAACTTCCCCTAATCTATGCACCCGTCACGCGACAGAAAAGAACAATATCCAGAAACTGGTCGAACCAGAACTATCTTACATAAGTTGGTTATTTAAAAGGCATCATCTCAAAAGCTGCAGATCAAACATATAAAATCGCGCGCAGATTCCAAGACTTTTTTTAATCCTATCAAAAAATTGATTCGCAACATTTATTGCAATTTTCGTCAGTCGGTATTTTGCCACAATATTTCGATATGAAAAAAGTTCTTTAAAAAGAAATTTTAATATACGTGACAAATGCATGCAGTAGCGAATTACATCAAGTAGGTATATTTTAAACACACGTGTAGGTATTACTGAAATAATGATGGATCACAATTATACGTTCTATTTTGCAGCGAAATGTACAAGTGTTGTGCGATTGTGAGATTAAGCGTCCTTTAATAATTTAAAATTCCATACTCCTTCCATATTCCTTCGTCCACGCCTTCATACACGCATATTAATGGAAATTATAGATTCGATAAGCGATAAAAAAAAAGATATATATCGATAGGTTGCGATACACGCTGCTCCCACTCGCGAGAAAATCACAGAAAGACCGGTAACGCGCGATTCCGCACGGCGTGACGCGCGAAGCAATTTCCCCCGGATCGCGATGCATTCGCGCGTGACGAGGACGATTGTCGCGCGGCGGTTTGAGCGATATTTAATTACACACGAGTGAGGCGCGCACGAGCGAACGAGCGGGCACGGTGCGACGACCGTGGCAATTACTAAGTATCCTACAACGACACAGCAGTGCGAAAAACGTAGGCCAGTCGATTGTCGTCGATGCGCTCGTAGGCGTGCCTCGAATCAGCGGCGGTGATGACGAAGACGATGACGAAGATGACGGAAAAAAATCACGGTTCTTCTGACGCGGGGTTAAAAAACGCAACAATTTCGTCGCACTTTAAGCACACGTAACTAAATGCTCTCTGACCATCAAATACGACTAACGACATGCAAATTCAGCTTACACTTTGCATATCGTACACGGTAGTTTGTATTTCGCAATTTATGTCCTGCATCTTGTAACCCCTGTATTTTGCGTCGTTCACCTAGTATTCATCTTACATTTTCATGTTCTGCATTTTGTAACATTTGGTTATATTAGCAGCGTTACTATTCAATAATCGGATTAAAGGAAAAAAATAGCGACTGCTTTGTGAAAAAGTGACAAAAAATAAATTTTCAGGCATTAGTAACTAAAAATGATATTTTATTAATCGAATTTTTAGAATAATCTCAAAACAATTTTATTGAACCACTAAAATAATTATGTAGGAAATTCAATCGTAATGAGTAATGATGCAAAAATGTTTGACATTGTAGCAACCAGTTTGAGCAAACAAAATTATTTTCAGATCTGTATCTACACGAAGAGAATTTTGTTTTAAAATTTACCCCGAAAATATGGTAGTGGTACAATACAATATTTTAAAGATTTTTATCATGCACTTCACTAAAATTAATCAAACTTATTTTATACTTTATTACAGTTTTATTA
>NW_017256696.1:2101070-2104104 GCF_001594055.1 Mycetomoellerius zeteki | reverse complement strand
CAGCCAATTAAAAATGCTATGCCATATTTTACCATTTAATTTGCTGCAGCAGTCAATCTTTTTTTTCCGTGTAGTGTCGCGTTTCTATAAATGATCCATGACCACAATTAATCGTATCATCTTCATCAGCTCCTCCTCGTCGCCGCAGTATAATAATTATGGTTTTGCCTTAACGAGCCGTCTGTACGAACGAGCTCGTGCATATCAATATTTGTGTAGGTGGAGGCACTTACTACCCGGGGATGGCATTGTTCGCGATGCCGTAGAACCAGCCGTATCGCGTTTGTTCAATACGGAGAGGATACCCGTCAATTCTCGCGGACTTCTGCATTGGCAACGACGGTAAAAGTGACTCGCCGCCGGCTGCGAGCGTTATCGAATCACTTTCGCGAAGTGAGTTACTTCTCTCTACGGACTCTTCGTATTTTCACCATCGCGTTTAGCCGCTAAACGCGGCAAGCCTTAATTGAAACGTCGACCGAAGTAACGTACTGTGAAACACCGAACGTTTCCATAGAATTTCAATTTTGCAAATCTGCCGCCGATGATACGAACAGTCGGTGTATATATTTGTCGGAACGATTACAAGCATTTGTATTACACTATTATATTCATTAGTTAGAAACTATTTATTTGAAAAAATGGAAGATTATTTCTTTAATGACATTAAAATCATGTCACTGTAGATACGGAGAATAAAGCATGATCAGGTTCTAATTATTTTCTTGCTTTATATTAAAAAAATATAATTCTTCCATTCCTTCGTTCCATATAATTTCATACAAATATGGGTTATTATTTTATTTTCGATTCTATAAAGGAGCTAAAAAGTAAACTTCAAATTAATCTTGTTATTTCAAGCCTGTTACTTTTTCCTCCTTTTTCAGTAAATTATTATTATTAAATAATTTCCAAGCTTGTTAAACTTTGTTGAAGGAAAAATAAGCAGGGAAAGAATTTTTGCCTGTGTTCGCCTTACGCATTTATTCCTGCACTCTTTAATTAAACAGTAGCGCAAACGAAACCGGATGACACAAAATAAAGACGAGAATTGTTACGCACGCATCTTCCGTTATATTACAATACGTATACCCCGTTATGTTATGCGTATCGACACTGCGATAAAAAAAAATTAAAAGCACTTTCTCTTGTGAATCTTTGTTCCGATTAAACAAGCCATAACGAAAGTCCAGATCCTGTTACGAAACCTCGCCAAAATGTACATGTAACTCAGGTAATTTACGAGTATTGCACATGTAATTGTTTAATTGCTCGATTTACGCGTGCGTCGTTAAATACTCTATGTAATTTTAATTTGATGCAAATTAGAGCAATCCTATCGTAAAACTACAGTAAAAAGCATGGTAATCCCGTTTCATGCGATGTTCCATTTTAGTGGTTCTAAATACCACATAATTTACAGGAAAACATACCAACCTATTTAAATAACCTTTTATAAGCAATTTGTAATAACTAGATAAATATTCCACATATTTTTTTCGAAAATATGCTGGTCTACTTAATGAAAAAATTATTAGAAATACCGATTCAAATTACAGCAAAATATAAAGTACATAAATGTAAAAAGTTTTATTGAAAAATATTTATTTTTATAATAATTTTGATCTCCTCCAGTTTTCTTTTGGATTTTATTATCATTTTTTTCCAAGAAAATGCAATAAATTGAGGATGCTTTTTACTTATGGCCAAAACTGTATTAGATCTTCAATTATTTCTAATTTACCAAATCGTAATACACGTAAAGACGATTTATGAAACATCAATTAAAAATGTTCTCAGCAATCAAGATTTCTGAGAAGACAATATCGATCAAAGTAATAACCATAATTCGGCTGGCACAATTCGTGCGAGATATTAAAACGATTTAGAGCGACGCTCGAAAGCTGTTAAGGACTAAATGCAATTTACGTCTTCTCGCGGAGCGAACAGATAAGAGACCTGCTTCTCGCGGTTAATTTTCCATTTCTTAATGCGTCGCGACGCCAATCACCACGAGGTAGAAGCGGTTTCTTCCTCTTCCTCGGTTTCACCCGTCGTTGTACCAACCGGTCATAAAGTTACAGTCGAATGAAGAGATAATTGATTCTGTCATTCGATTTCGCTATCCAGCATCGTAAACCAGCTATACCACATTTAACAGCTTGCAAGTTCTACGCCGCGCGTCTTCGCAAGATGTGTCCGCAAGAAATTAATTGTTTGAATAGATTCGTATTAACGTGACGTTGTTAGAAAGTTCGAGACTCGTAATATAAACCTAAACGAGATTCAATAAAGAAATAAAATCAAGTCGATTAAGCCAAGTCAGATTAAATAATAGAACGCCAGTTTGTAATAACAATGAGTGAACTAAAAAATTAATCAGGGTATAAATAAATTATTTAATAGACTATTCAAGGTAGATTCGATAGAGAACTGGATCTTATAAATTTATTGATCTCACCGCTCCACTTAAACTAAGTGAGATTAAATAATAAAATGTTGGATTATAATTAAACATTTCAAAAAATCAATTAGAACATATACAAATTATTTAGTACATCCAAAGCATGAACAAAAACTAAATTTTACAAATACCTGTGCAACTGTGCAATTTGATATATCATGATAAAAATTACTAAAGAGATAAAATTTAAACTGAAATAAATATTATTTACTAGTATTTATTACAAGAACTTTAAGATATAATAACAATAATAAGAAATAGATTTCATAATTATATCACATTTCCTTTAAATTTGCTTTCAAAAAATTATTTTAACTTATATATTTCAATTTTTAAGAAAAAGATAATACCTCCATTGTTGCGCGGCGTACAGTTGCCAGAGATAATATGAATTAATATAATAATATATAATTAATTGTGCACGCGAGTTTATTCAAAATGCTCGAAGAAAACGCCTGCGAATCTCGGCCCACTGATCCAGTGACACCGAGTACGCAGGCAGTTGATAGAACACAGCCACGTCGAAAGTAGCAAATCTCGCGGAGAGACTCTCGCTGGTTCATTCATGGG
>NW_017256696.1:2084776-2101030 GCF_001594055.1 Mycetomoellerius zeteki | reverse complement strand
GACGCATTCGCATTCTCCGCTCCCGCATCTCTCGATATCCCGATCCCGAAGTAGGTAACTCGATTTTACTATCTACTCTCTGAGTTTGCGCAACACTTGCCGCGCGCGAGCACGGGGATCCGGCACATTCACCGATAATCGTGAAATCATCGGCGGCGTTACTACTATGCTAAAATGTCCGTTGTGATTCGCGATACCTCGCCAACTCGCGTGTATTACGTGTAACGTAACGTATCGACAGCCGTAAGCGTCGAGCATATATCCGTCACACAGTGAATTTCATTTCGCGACGTATGCGAATGCGGTCGTCAAAAGATAGATATTTTGTTCTATTCCGACGAGGCGATATAAAATCCATTGTTAAAACGCTTTCTCATTTTCGTTACGTTTCTGCCATTTCTCCCATTTATGTAAAACGCTTTTAACGCCTTTCTGCCTTTCGCATCGCAAAACGGAAAAAAATAGAAATTAAATTAAACAACGATATAAAATAAAAGGAAATAAAATACAGAGCGAAATTTGGTGAAATCAAATTAAATAGGATTAAATAATTTTGCTTTTGATAACTTTGTATTTTTGTTATATCGAATTTTGCACGTGCATAATTCGCTATATTTCTTCGAAGTACGGATACACGTGCATACATGATTACTCTGTTTCAACATTTTATATGTTTAATTTGCGATCAAAAATGTATGTTGCAAAATTATTAACGCCAGGTTCATAAATAAACGTAATGTGCAAAATATGCGTTACAAAATGGGTAGTGGTTTAATCTCAGCAGCCGGATGACAACGGGCAAGTTTCCGGGTTCATGAGATAATTATCTCGATGGTGTATAATAGAAGACGGTGTATACGTCATAACTATGCATTTGGGGCAAGCTTATTTAAGTTATATCGCAACTCTCGAATGTATATTTAAATCCCTTTTCACCTATTCAATAAACAAAAGCAAGACCAGCCGAAATTTAATTTAATAACTTTCCTTAATTTTCTGAAAAATAATAATTTCCGAAATATTATCAGAATAACTCCATCAAATTTTCTTTTTAAATATTATACTTTATTAATCCACTAATTTTTCGCCTACTTCAATTTCTTATTAATTTTCAGTTTGAAGGCAGCTACTTAAGAATGTAAATATCTGATAAAAATAGCTTGAACTTTTTCTCTCTCTACCTCTGTCGATGATAATTAAAATTAAACAAAAGTTAATATTTATCCACAGCACGCTGATAATAGTTACGAGACGAGAAACGATTATACTCCCCCGCGTCTTTGAATATCGACTGTCATAATGATAAAATGTATATCCACGAAAGCTACGCTCACAAGTCAGTGAAATCGTATCGGTATCAATCCTCGAAAATAGTTTCGGATTTCATATTGACGCCTCGTTGACGAGACATTACGCTTCACAGGATGTGCCAGATAAATCGAAAATGATTTCAGATAAATTTTTAAGTAAAAATAAATTGCAAGTTACTCAAAGTATTCATACGTGAAGAAAAAGTATAATCTTTTTTTTGTAATTATCATAAAAATTATCATTAAAATTGTGAAAAAATCCTAGATTTTATCCGAAGCAGAAAAGTAGGTATTCTTCAATTACACTAATCCATAATAATTTTGTTAAATGGAATTTTGGCTGATTCTTATGTATTTTTTTAATGCTAATTCTAAAAATGAGATTAGAATCTGGAAATACGGTAGTGTCTCGGCACTAAGCCAAACGCACTTTATTCTACACAGTAAAAAAATTGTGTATTTGTGTTAGAAACGATCCATTCACGTTCTTAACAGTTTGTGTTGAATTTTTTAACATATTCAAGTGTTAATTTAACATAATGTGATTATGTTATTTAAAGATTTTGTGTGAAATTGATATTCAACGTTTCTTAGTGTCAAAATAACACCATTTATGAGTAAGCGAATTAACATAAAAATAATGTGTTTTAAAATCTAAATTCTAAGACGAATGAATGAAATACGTGTTAATTTAATATATATCATAAATGTAAATATTCTGAAAAAAACCTTCTAACATATTCATCTTGTGTTAAATTAACCCAAAAATTTGTGGACCGTTTGGGACATGCGATTTACGTTAAATTCGACACATTTTTTCCAACAATGTATTCAAATTTTTTTGCTTTTTTTAAACATTTATTAAATGATTAATCTACTATCACATCAATCTTTCCAAATTTTTCACTAAAATCGACATCTAATCTTACGCATTCCTGAAATATTCTTCGCTGAGACCTCGTATATAAAATCAACCACGATACGCGTTTACGTTTGACGTGCCGAGACTCGGATCGATACTCAGAGGCACTCGCGGCCTCTCTGGAAGGGAAAGGGCCGTCCTTCCTCTCTCTCGTTCGTTCCCACCATAGCTAGGAAGGAGGGCTCAAGGGACGGTAGATAAAGGCAGGCAATGAGAAAAGCGTACTGTGGAAAAAATTCCGCTCGAAAATTTATTGATCAAAGAGTTTTTCGAAAACAATGTGTATAAAAAACTTATTATTTATTATTATTTAAATATTATTCAACAATAAAAAAACATTTTTACATTATTCCTGAGAATTTTATTAAGATTTTTAAATAATTAAATAATAAATCATAAATGTACTTCAAAAACAACTAATTTAAAAATCCTAACATTTAAAACACAGTCGAAATATTCTGAAAAAAAAAAAAAAAAACATACAGATTGTTCTCAGTTAGTACGGTCAAATACCAATAGTATACTCTAGAGACTGTTTTGAGTAAGAACAACAAGTGAACGTGTGTACTTTCATACAACTTCATTAAAGAGTTATTGTGTCGTTTGCTTCCTACTAAAACTAGAACTAGAAAAAAACAAAAGAACAATTTAAGGAGTAACGTTGAAGTTAATTAACGTTGGATTAAACCGGGCATTAATAAGAGACTTTATCTTGGACAATTTTAATTATCTTTTTTTGTTTGAGTGGAGCTCTTCGTGTTACAATATTCGCACGGACATTCGCTTGCGTAGGTACTTGGTGTAGATAAGAGGGAGACAAGACTAAAGAAGAAAGGATTAAGAAGAAAGGAGCAGAGAGAGAGAGAGAGAAAGAGAGCGGGCTTGTTATAAATTACGATCGCATTTCGGATGCGCTGTCCGCCGGAGCTTTTCACCGCACCAGATAAACGCGTGTTTCATTAAACGAGACGCATTTATCGGGCAGCGTCGTGCGCATGTTCGCAATTAATATCGGCATATTGTACTCGCTGGCACGCGGATAAATTGCAACAGCCGAGATAATCGAGGCGCGCCTCGTGGGCGATTAAGCCGCCGTGCATTTCGAAGCTCGAAAAATCGCGCCGAAACCAACATTGAAGTTGAACGTATGTCTTCCGATTGAGTCATGGACAACAGAGAATACAAGATTCATTCGATTGAATTGAAATTCTTTCATTTAACATTTTTATACAGTCAATCTGTTTGTCAAACTCAAACGGAAAATATTATCTTCTTAAACAAAATTATATTACATACATAGACACGCTGCACGTACATAAACATATAATTATATTACATTTATTATATTTGCGTAATTAAAATAACCTTTAATATCTGGAAAGACAGACATTTAATTTAGGAATCAATTTTAGTTCAAATTTTAATCTAATGGAATCGGGTTACTAGGATAAAGATTAAATTTTCAAGTTAATTATCAATTTAAGCGATTGCTAATTTAAAAGTTAATTTCCTATTCGAGAAAAGGTAATTCAATTTTAATATGAAGATATTCTATCGCTTGTTTACTTCTTTCCTATTCTCCGTTCTCTTTTTTTTCCTTGAAATCTTTCGGCAGAAAGACAAGAAAGCAGAGAGAGAGAGAGAGAGAGAGAGAGAGAGAGAGAGAGAGAGAGAGAGAATATATATGCGAATTCTCCGAATCTCAACACTGCTGATGTTAAAATTAAAATGCAGTCGATGTGCAACAGCTGTCTCAAAAGAGAGAGAGAGAGAGAGATATGGAGTAAAGAGAAAAAAATATTTATTGCGTGTTTGAAAGTTGCATCTCTTAAAAGTCATTAAATCCTATAACAAAATGCATTATACGAAGCAATTTAAATGCAAGATCTTGATATTGCTAATGACGCTTCGATAAGCATAAAAATGATGTACATCAATAATGTACAAAATACAATACAAATAAAGAGATAAATGTATAAAAATTGTTATATAGTAGACTCATAAAAAACGTAAAGAGAAAAAAGGAGAAGAATTAGAGCATTATTTCGAAATGCGAAATCTGGAAAACATTTTTAACCTCAGAGAAGCCGATCTTCATTTAGTATCAGGCAACTCAGAATGCTCGGGGGAAAAAATCACAGCAAAAAGAATCTACATGGGATCCCTCTGGACTAAAGGAATATTGCCTTCTTCCTGTGGCCACGTTCCTGAAGACCGAACAAAACTGGGCCTGAGTAGCCGTCAGGGCAGATTATTGCAGTATGCACGCATCCGCAAATGTACGGAACGACGCCGGTAATGGCGCTGACAAGGTCAAGTCGACTGCAAAGAGCCGGCAAGCCGCTCCAGAAATTCCCAAGTACCGCACGCGAGGCATTACTTCCGTCGCCGGGTGCTGCCACCCCTTTAAAAAGAGAGAGGAGAAAGAAAGAAAGAGAGCGAGAATAAGATAGGCTTTTCTCAGTGGGGCCCTGCACGTCTACGACCTCTGTCGGGCGCCTTTATCGTGGGACTTGCCTTCAATGAACAGGCAGAACGGCAGATTAAGGCCGCGGTAATTAGCCGGAATCCTAGGCTGGCAGGATATCCCGGTGCTGGTGTTATCTGACGTTTGATGCGCAATGTCTATTACGTACACAAAGCTCAACAAGAAAACAGGATTTCAGGGGAACTGCTGCCCTGAGTCTCGAATTTCTCCCTTAAGAGAGATGATATTACGAGAGACGATACAGTTCATTTTTATAATTAAAAAGATAATATATTAATTTAAAAGGTTATATAGTTATACGATAATTATATTACCTGTCAATAGAACGATGAGGTTCGAGAAGAGGCTTGCTGCCTCCAAAAATCCTCCTCCCTTCCTCTTGGAAGATAATTTCATGTATAGGTTATAATTTTCGTAATAAAAAGATATATATTTTAATTTAAAAGGCTATAATAATTACGTTATCTGTCAGTAGAACAGTCGAATTTTATATATACAATTCGAAACCAAGTAATAGAAATAAATGTGAAAAATCTACCAATGTGAACGCTGCTTAACCGTGTATCGCGTGCTAATGAACGAGGATACTCGGCGTACATTAACGTTCCCACGTGAGATTTTTTTCGCGAGCGGTATAGTAAATTATATCGCGATCGTATTTTCAAACGCATTCCTTGGATGAACGCAGTACATAGGAACTGGCTAACATATCTACTACATTATGAAAATAAATCAGTATTAGATTTAAATAACACGAAAAAATATTTTAATGTAACCATTAATCATTAACGGCAAACATCGACGTTGTTTATTGATCAGTTTTATTAACGACATATAGTTACTAGAAACCGAGTAACTTCTATAAGTAACACCGAGTAAATAATGAAATAAAAATTTATTTGTACTCTTTTAAATTTAAAAGTAAATATTTCGAATTTCAAGGATTTCGAAAAGACGTTTTTCTTTCTTTCTCTTTGCAGCTCCGAGAACACGCAAGTGAAGATGCGTAAGACGAGTAATACTTTCTCTCAGCAAATAAAAGTTGCTTGAACAACGCTTTAAGTGGCTGCTATGATAGATTAAATTTGATAAGTGTTGCGACAGCACATCTTCCGAGCACGCATTGTTCCCATACATGATTCCCAGTATACAATATATAGTATATAGTTTTGAACTTCGAACCTCAAGTGCGAGTTTACACTCGTTACGAGGTTCCTAAGTACCGCACAGTTTCGCAATCCTTTATTTGAAAAGCAGTAGAACAACAAACGTTCAAATTTCTCAGTTTCTCACATATTATGTCGCTATAATTAAAACAAATTGTACGAGTTATAAAAGGAGCTCTTTGAAACTTTCAAGTACTATAATTTAAAAATAATGAATAAATGTAATAAAAATATGTCTACAAACATTCAATGGATTTATATTAACATAAAATTAATGTTAAAATTAAAATTAACAAAATTATACCGCAATAAATTTGCAATAGAAAGTCATAATTTTATATATAAATTATTATATATAAACTTTATCTCCTTCCGTTTCCTTTACAATTATATATATTTTCTTATTATAGTATCTTATTATATATTTAAAGTACATAATACTTAGTACACTTTTGGATCGTTACAGGTTTCTTTTTAAAAAGATAATACTGTTAGACTCATTATTTCTGTACTTCGCAGATATAGAACTGCTACAGCCAATAACGATTTATTGAATGAGCATTATATCGAAACAAAAATATGTCTAGGAGATCTCTGTAACAAACTTGTTGTATCGGAAGATAATTAAGAGTGAAAAAGAAATGACAACGCGAAACGATGACATACGTAAATGGGGACAATAATTGCGCATTTGTGGTATTCTATTTCGAGAGCGTTGCAAGACGTGACAGCGAAGATACGTCTCTCTTTTTACGAACGAATAAGAATCAATGCTAAAGTCAATAGCTCAACAGCTGCAACTGGGACGCATTATCGAGAGGATTATCGTTCTGATAATAGATATTCTAAGCTAAAGACCTGCCGCATATAGAAGTTCTTGTCGGACTTATAATTGTCGCACAGATTCCATAAAAGTCTCGAGTATCTCTGCTATAAATCTTCACATGTAGATATTATTTACTGATTACTTCAAAAAGCAACTATCTTTTTTAGCTTTCGCCAAGGACGCATGTAATTAATGTGATTGTTTAATATTTTGATTAATCAATATCAACTGCAATAGTAACATCAATTTTTTTTTTATAAAACAAGTTCTCGTGTTATTTCTTTTTATTTTATCCCTTTACTTATTTTCTTCGGCTAATTTTAACTGTATACTCCTGTTCGATTGTTATTGCAATAAGAAAGAAAAAGTTATGCAACAGCACGAAAGTTTTTCCCACCTTGAAAACCGCACGATCTAGTTCGCCGCTTCGCTCGAGATACAAAGCGAGGCGTCGCGGGTGATCGATCGATCGTGGCGCGATTCGATCTGGTCATGGGCGGACGGTACGATCAGTGCACGTTATTACGGTGAGGTGCTATAAATCGCCATTTCGTGCGTCGGGCGAAACGCGAGGCCGAAAAAGCGAGGCCGGCCGGCGCGGCAGGCGGTTTTCTCTCGCTCGTGGATCCACGATCCGGTGGACTCGCTCGATGCAGACAGTGACCTCCACACACTAAGTGACACGTAATTCCGCGCTCGACATTCCCGTTCGTGGTAGCAGCCAACGTGTGCTCCGCACACAACTGTGCTCGCGCTGCACAAAAAAACAGGAGCGGCGAGACACACCTGAGCAAGTATAGCGACGGTAGCGGTCGACGCAAATCTCGTTCGGTATCGAGAGAGAATTTTTCGCCACCTATGCTATCCTTCTCCGCAAATCTTATTCAGACCGGAAATGCGTGTGGTACGGTTACAGGAAACTCCGATATGCAATAAAAATAGGAACACATGCGTTTCCAAAAAACGTATAGCGTACCCCGCGTTAAAAATATTTATACAGACGTATTTAAAAAAAGTACATGGGAAGAACAGTTTTGGAAAAATATTTAAAAATTTATAGATACAAGTCTGAAAATAAATTTGTTAAACTACCAAAATATATAAAACATTTAAGCGTCGATGGCACACATTAATGCAAAAATTCTAGCAACTAGCTTGAATGTTCTACGTAATTATTTTAATGGTTAAATTCAACAAAATTATTTTTAAATCCCTATCTATATGCACACATAATTACGATTTAGATACTTCACCAAAAACATTTTTTCCGTACTTTTAAATACTTTTGTAGATAATATTTGAAACTTTTTAAGCCTTTAATTTCTCGAATACCGTTAAATTTCCTACTTCCTCTGCGTCGTGTGATTATATTATTTTAAGAAATACAAATTTCATAAGAATTACAGAGATAAAGTATATATAGAACCGGCATTAACAAATCTAACAAGTTGTTGAGAACCCGAAACTTTAAATTAACGCCAAGATATGGTTGACTGCTATTGCAATTTAGCACAAGAGTGAGGCGTCGCGCGTCACAGAAGCATCACTCTCACCTTTTTTTCAGTTACATAAATCGACCGCAACTTTCGATCTCACGACGCGAGCTTTTTTTAGAAGAGGTTTCCTCTTTCGTGTGCCGAGGAGCAGAAACGAATACATTCATCACGCTTAGTCGAGTGAAAGAAAAA
Organism: Mycetomoellerius zeteki; assembly: GCF_001594055.1. NCBI lineage: Eukaryota > Metazoa > Arthropoda > Insecta > Hymenoptera > Formicidae > Mycetomoellerius > Mycetomoellerius zeteki. The sequence goes on along the minus strand of NW_017256696.1, from coordinate 2,092,630 downwards.
GATAGGCCAGCTAATTGACTTCTTCTTCGGGAAGAAATTCATTCTTCTTAGCAAAAATTAATTTTAAGAAAGAGAGAGAGAATTACTAATTTATCATATTAAAAAAATTTGAAGTGCAACAAAATGTATAAACAACGTATGCTGACTATCGAAAATTTAATTAATCGCCACCTTTGTTCTGTAAGCAAATACTTGACGATACAAACTCAAATTAAAAGTAACACTCAAATTTAACTACGGAGTAAGCTTTTGCTTTATTCATTGACAGTTCCGGAATTTAATTCACGAAGGGCTTTTCAATTCCCGACAGTACGAAATGTAAGTTAATTAGTTAGAGAACTTCACCATACAAATTTATAACTGCTTTGTATGCGTAGCGCGTATTTGTATCACCTAGATATATTTTTTTTAATTAAAGGACATAAATAAAAAACATTCTTTCATTTACATCAAATACGTTTATGGAGCTTGTTCTTATCCTTAAAATAAACTGATCTTGCTTTCGCTTTCTCTCAAATGTTACACTATCGTTCACAAAAAGTACAAGTGTGCATTTATAGACATATATCGCTCATTTACCACAACAATGAGACACAACTCAAAAAACAAAATTTTCCAGAAAATAAAACTGAATGCTTTGAATTATTAAAATCTTGCGATATATTAATTTTTAAATACACTTTCAGTGTAACAAATTGTAGAAAAATAAAGTATAGTCTTTTTTAAATTATTTTTTTTAGTTTTCTTTTTCTACCAGCAATGCCAAAATGATAATTTTTTAACTAACATGTCATGGCAAACAAGCAACATGTCTTGTAAATATATATTAATATCCTATATATTGAGTTCGCGTCGCCCACATTATGTATGAATCAGCCATCCCTGCGGGATTAGCAATACTTGTATAACTAAGCAAAAGGTCTATTTTTTATTCCTATACTAGACCACTAGAATTCTCTTTCTCGCTTTCGCCAAATATCAAACATACATACTTACTTCATTTTAAGTTCCAAAAGTGTACGATACAAATTAAAAGGCCATCTTGGCGATGGACTGCATTTAATTATAATACAAGCTCTGTAACCAAGATTTGTAAACAAGATTTCCATCCATTTATATTGTGTGCTTTATACAGAACGAAATTTATTAATTTATGCGACTGTTATTTTTCGCTTTAATGGAAATGCTAAGTAATTTTAATGGATTTTTAAATTGCAGGAAAACATAGTACATTCACTATGGTGCAAACATTTGTTCATGTTCCAAATATTTTCCAATATTTTGTTTCGTTTCACAAATACATAATAAAATAAGAACAAATCTCGAAGCAAACCAAACTATAATTTTAAAAATTTCAACTTGTATTTTTTCAAAATTTGCATTGTATTTCAAACGAATGTACTACTAAAAATTCCTTAACAATAACATCTTTACAATAAAAAGTGAATTACGAGTAATGAAGCAGCGAATTATATTTTAATAGAAAGTATTGATGCAGAATAAAACAATTTTTTAAATGTTTTTGAAATTAGAATTTTAAAGATTAAAAATGACAAACAGAGATTATGGAAATAAACACAGCGTGCATACCAGGTACGACTAACAAGACGGCAGTTAAGAGATTACGTTTTCAAGGGGTAGGTTTATATATATACATATATATAAACCCATTTCGATTTATATATATGTTCAAAACCGGTACATCAAACCCGAAATGCACGAATCTCTCGTGGGATGGGAAGTAGAATTGGCCACTTAAGCTCAATGCACATTGAATATATGTAAAACCTATTGTACTGCACTGTAATATTGATATTCCCTGAATTGCCGTCTGGTTTACAGCGTTCACACAGACTCATGTAACAACGTTTGAAAGAAAAGGGTTTCCTACTCAGATATCTATCGAGGGGACGTTCACATTTCGTCTCATCGCCTTTGTAATTTTTCATAATATGATCTCGTACTTATCATTGCATATCAATAATAGCGCATATTTCATTATATCTTTATATTCTTTAAAAAACGTATTACAAGATTGAGCAATCGTCATGTAATTTAAAATTTTCCTCATATATATTTTATTATTATTGATATTATATCCTGTCACTTTTTTGCATTTTCGTTTGTTAATCTCATTGTGCCTCGACCCTCAACCAGAAGGGAAACTCCAAAAGGGGATGACCGTCAACGGTTGGCTGCACAAATGCCGGGCGCGCGTCACCAATCGACTGGTTGGTTGTGCACGAGAAAAGAGAGGAAGAGAGAAAGAGAGAGACTAACTTGACCTGCCCCAAAATCGAGGTGAGATACGAACGTGCGCGAATACAAATGGATACCGACGAGCGAACGACGGAGGCGGGAACGCATCCTCTCGTCGTCGCCATTAGCTCTTGATGAAATTTCACTCCATCCGGTGCGGGACATCTTCGGACGGCTGTCGATTACAGTTATTGTCACAGCGATTTTTCAGCTATACTTTTAAAAAACCTGACGCGTTATTTGATTTTTCCCTTTAATTTTGTGATTTTAGAAATGCGCTACAGATCATTATTTACCAAAAAATAATAATTCAATAGGACTAATCTTAATACAAAAAGAATCATTAATACAATCTGCATTTACCCAAAGGAACTTTACTACAGTTAAGAAAATGTCAATCTGTATAAAAATAGTACGTCACAATTATAGCTTTAATTAGCTTCCACGAAATTCAAACATTTTCAAACCTAGAATTTTTATAAAGTAAGAAAGAGAGTACTTTTATCTTATCTTATCAATAAGTAGATATCATTCCTTTACTTCAAAAGTGACACAACTAAAAAGACACGATTTTCGAGTTATTGCCAAGCATTAGGTATATAAATATCATTCGAACAGTCATCAAAAGTAAACTAAACTTCATTTTAAAAAAATCTTTAAAATTGTCACATCTCAAAAAGGATAATTTAAGAAAAAAATCGCCGCAACACTAGAATGGTTTGTTAAGGGTTGTAAAATAATAACAATTCGGTTAGTAGTCAATAATTTTCTGTCAAGTTGAAAAATAATTTTCCCTTTTTTTGTAAAATTTAATTTTTTAGTTGAATTTTTTGAAGTAAAAAAAGGAATTTTGCTGAAACCTGTAATATAGAAAAAGAATCTTTATTAATTAAAATTCTAATTAAAAATGGACAAATAAGAATTTTCTGGTTGAATCTATTATAATTCTAGTTGAGTTAATCAGAATTCTGATTGATATAATCAAAATCTTCTAGTTCGTTCATTTTCAAGCAGAACACGGTCAAATTTATAAATTCACGAGGATATAAATTTATAAATTACACTTAGGTAACAAGAAAAGTGTAAATTCACATGTTCTTTTTATATATATAAATGAAATCTTTACTTGAAGGCACCGGCTAACGCCGGGTTCAATCGCTACCATCACCGATCCTTTCCCACACCTTTTCGCGGACACCCTGTATACGTCGGTCGCGCGCTCGAAAGTAGGTGACTGGCTGGATGTTGCGCTGCTGGGCGGCGCTGCCGCCCGTAGCCGCCATCGCCATCGCCGTATCCAGCCGGATTCACACGCAGATGCCGCGCGGAATGACCTTCCGGCCCCCGCGCGCGTATTTGCGGCCTCGCAAATCACGTTGTTCCCCGTCTAAGCCGCTTGTTTCGCTTAGAACAAACGCCGCAAAGTTTTTGTTTCTCGTATATGCGATCCTGCACTAAGCATTATAAACGCAATTTCTCATTAAACGACTACTGACAGAGATTGTCAGTGTAATAAAGATAGACAACACACCGGCTAGTAATCGATACTTAATGTATTACCTGAGTTAACACATGATGAAAAAAATTAAAAAAGATAAGCACACAGGTACCGTTTCATGTGGAACAAATTGATTAAAAAAATATCTTTTAAAGAACGAACAAGGAATCGCTCTTTGAAAATAGCAAGATACAAATGCAATAAATGATATTTAGGAAAGATCATTGTTAAAGATATTTCGTTATAACAGATCTTTTCTTAAATTTTCTCGAAAGAATGAAATCTGCGTTAGTTAATTTCAAATATATCTAAGATAAAAAGTATGATGGAATGCGGTTGCATCACACCTTATTCACATCTAGGGTTAATTGAGAGAAGGCCGACGGTTTGTCAACGCTAAACGGGTTTATCGAATTATTTTCATAAGCCGACGATTTAAGCGCGACCTTTGATTCAAGCACCAGACCTCGAGAATAATCTTTTTATTATCGGTTGTCGGATCGAGTTATGACATATTCGATGTTCATGAAAACAGGGATCTCACGAAAAATTACCTTTTTGTTACGTCATTAGAGAATTTAGATTGTCGTGTGATCTAACTTTTAACTATGAAGAAATCAAGTGAATTCGGTTTAAAAATACTTACTGGTTTGCTGAAAGATTAAAATTTCACTGAACATGGATCTGAAAATTTTGTTGAACCATAAAAATAATTATATTAAAAACTATATAAAAAGTAATGAGTAATGCTGCAACATATATTGATATTCTAGCAACCGGTTTGAATTTTCAATAAAATTATTTTCTGATTTATATCTCACAAAATTTCAGATCTTTCAGCAAAATTGTTCTTTTGTGTAATAAAAAGAATTGTTCATTAGCAATATAACTACGTCATTAGGAAGTAAATTGTCTACGAGAAGAATAAATGATTGAATAAAAGCATCATGGAGACTTCGATCATCCTGTTATTCTTCCTATATGATCCAATTTATTTATCAAAAGTACGAAAAATGTTTGACACATCGAAGCAAGTTAAATGAGAGAAAATAATAAATCTGTAATTACGTGAGAAGACAATGGAGCCTAGAAAAAGGTTTCCACATCTTATTATAATTTTAAAGTTATAATAAAAGCGGTGCATGAATTGAAAGCTACGCAAAGACCTAAGAATATGTATATATATTTTTGATGAACGGGAAGGAACGGAGAGGTCCATATAAACCCGCATTTCCACATAAACCACCACGTCGACGACCTTCCCTCTTCTCGTCAGCTGCGCACACAACCCCCAGCTGGTCTCCTCCCGCGCCACCATGATGGCGTTCGCCAGCTTCGCCGCGTGACTCCCCGAAAGCCTCGCCCACGTTGCTGTGCGGTGCGCCGTCACGGTCGCAGTTACGACCTTTTCGGAACTTCGTTACGAAACGTGACGGCCCGGCCGCCACCGTCGAGAAATCGATACGCCAACGCTCACCAACACAATATCCGGTAAGTCCTTCGTCCTAGCTAAGCGCAACCACGACGAAGATGAGGATCGTTGTCGGCGCTGGTGTCGCTGCGCGATAACGACAACGACGACGACGATGACGACGCCGACGCCGACGCCGACGCCGTTGTTGGTATGCGTGAATATATCGACCGGTTGGCTTATCTACCGGTGAGGAACGAGCGCTGTCGAGGACGGGGGTCAAGGTCGCCGCAGATGTACCACGCCTCTGCCTCCACCGTTGCCCCGTCAACACACGGCATGACAACGACGATGATGATGATGATGATGATGATGATGGTGATGATGATGATAAAGACGACGACAATGATGCTAATTCTGATAATAATGACGACAGCAACGCAGTAGCAATGTACGTCGAAGGCGTTGCCACGTGCGACACCACTCGTCTATATGTGGCTTTTCTCTCACCATTTTGATCTTTTGCTCTCTGTGTTTCTACATTGGCTATCCTCTCTCTTGCTTTCTTCATCACCCTCGCAACACGTTGATCCGAAATCAAAAGCGCCCCATATCATTTGTATAATATATCACTCTGAGAAATCGTGAGTATCATCGCGCATATTGTTAATTAATTATTCACTACATTAACCTGCTTCAATGACGCATCATTAAATACCCAGCAAAATGTATACTTTATCGTAATGATAAAATATACAGTTTGCTAAATATGAAAGTAATTAATGTTCAATATGAACATCATCTGACTGAATTATTTCCTTGATCTTTTTTCCTCTCATAGCTCTGCAATGGAATGAATGCGTTGACTTCCACGACCGCGCTCCACTAAGTGCAAGAGGATGCCACTAATTAAATTCTTGGACACTGGCGCCTGGAGGCATGAGCAAGCCGCGTATACCACTATCGTCTCTCTCTCTCACGAAGCTCGTTAACTCCGCTGAGGTTTCATCGATACCGAGGGAAGAAGGAAGGAAGTACCTAACGATGTTGTCATATTCTAGAGCTAAGCTCTGCGACGGAACTATCCTGTATCACGCGAAGAAGCGTTGGAGAATACATTTTAACAGATTATTTTCTTTTTATCGGCGAAATAATACACGGCAAGAATGATGCAAAAACACAAGATGGACGATGCGATATGTCGCATTTTGTCGCGTAATTACTCAAGTTGTTAATTAAGGGCACAATTAAGAATGTAAAAATGCTCATACAGAAAGATGAACACGATCTGAACTGTGTATAAAAATGTGCCCTTGTTTGCTAATAAAAATTATCATCATCATTAATTCTCATTTATATAATTATAGATAATAAATCCAAATAAGTTGTAACAGATGTAATATATGTGCAAGAATGCAAATAGTAATTAAATATACAAGTAATTTAAAAAATTTGTACATAATTTTTTATTTGTGAAATTTAGATTTATACACTGAAAAAAATGCATGTAATTTACATGGAAATTACATGTTTATGATTGGAAAATTGCCTAAATATGATTGGAAATTTACAATTTCAAGTAAATTTCCAAGCATATTTATGTAATTTAGATAATTTTCTAGTCATATATAATTTCCATGTAAAATTACATGCATTTTTTTCAATGTAGTTTGGGTTAATATGTTTACAAAAAATTATCATATATAAAATATATATTTACTAATTTTTTTTTAATAAAACCAATTTTTTAATTCACAAAAAGCATTTTAACATGTTCATATTTTAAACATTTATGTATCAAGTAATGTTTGTCGTATTGTTACGTCGTATTTAATGCGCGGTGTTCGTTACCGACAACTAAATTCTCTTTTAGGGTAGTAATAAATTTAAAGGGTTTATCAGGATAACGAGAGGCAATCGCACAAAGGAATCATGCACATACATACAATTAATAGCGTTGTGTTATCTAACAGTCATGTTATCTAATAGCAGTCTTACCGGCTAATTAGATTACGACACAGCAGTATTCGTTATGAATAATGCGCGTGATTCTGTTAAATAGACGTTCGTCATTATTCAGACGATATGATGATGCGAGAACATAATAAACCGGTTATAAAATGAATTATGAAAACAAATTAGTGCAATAAATTATAGGAAGACGTTAAAGTGTTCTCTATCATTTCATATATAACTCTTAATTCAAATTACAATTCCCTTAAGGAATACATACATTACACACACACATACATATATAAATATATAGCAAAAAAATTCTCTCTTTACTGCTTTTATTATACTATATCTTGTAAAATATATTTAACATAAGTACGTTACATAATTATTTCTACCATGCTTCACTCCAAGAAATTTAGAGAGTTCAGTTTCAAGTATAAAATTTTTGATGAAAAAACAATGAAAAATATATAGTAAAAGTATTAAAAAACGGATGTTTACATTTACTTTCTTTTAAAAATTTTTCCCTACGCTAATAAATTCACAATGATTAATCCCGTGAATATTTATGTTATCATTGAATAGTCACTTTTATATATATATATATATATATATATATACAGGGTGTTTCCAAATTAAATCGCAAAACTTCGGGAGCGTGTAGAGGAGTAAAAAACTAAGAAAAAAAGTCCTATAGACATATGCTCGTTTTTGCTCCGTTTCAGAGAAA
>NW_017256696.1:2054365-2084459 GCF_001594055.1 Mycetomoellerius zeteki | reverse complement strand
TAAATTAAATATATTTTTTTCTTTTTTCGTGATTTCCTGCGAAACAAAGCAAAAAGGAGCATATGTCTATAGGACTTTTTTTCTTAGTTTTTTACTCCTCTACACGCTCCCGAAGTTTTGCCATTTAATTTGGAAACACCCTGTATATATAATTAATTTCTTATAATCAATGTTCCTATCATTACATCTTTAATATTGTCATTATTAAAAAAAAATATTTAATATTTTCTCATTATACAAATGTAAAATTATTTACGTAAGCTGTACTTTAAAACTGATGTTTTACCAGATTTGATTATATTATGCAGTAAATCAATATTCCTTTCATTCATTATACACATTTGTAAATCAAAACAATATGAGAAATTAATTCTTACAAATTTAGAAAATAAATTTAAAGATATTAAAAAACATTGTGTTAAGTCAGTGTCAGATGTAAATAACTATAAATCTACTTAAACCAATGAAAATAATTATGTAAAACATTCAACTAGTCTAACAAAATTATTTTCAGATCTGTATATAAATTTTTAAATATTTCAATAAAATCTTCGTTCTCTCTGTACCTCAAAATAAATTATCAAAAATTCACCAATAATGCTCAAATTGATTAATATTTCAAAGTGTTGAATATATGGCATGAAACAATGGCCAAGGTTTCTATCGAAGGGTGTGATCTATCGCTTCAACAGAAACATTGGCCATGTTTTTGTTGATATGCGCTCCTCTATCTCTCGATCCAAAGATCTCTCGCCCCCTTTGCTCTCGCCGCTCCTGCTTCATGAGCCCATCGGTTCCGATTACTCTGCGCCATCGTCTTTTTCAACTGCGTCATTTGCTCTCGCTGACCTCAGGACTGCCGTTGTCTTCTCTATCTGTGTCCCTGGCCGTTCAGAATGGACGAATTGCTTCGTTGGAGTCTAGGATTGAGCTCATCGACCGAATTGATTGACGTCCTTGACTCTAGGATTGCTGGTCTTAGGTTGGCGGTCCGGCGCCTCGACGCTGCTGAATCTGCCATTGAGCGTCTCCTCGCTGGTGCTGACCGTGCGTCGAGCGAGTTATGTGTATTGGCTACTGGACATGCTACCTTGGAGGAGCGTTTCTATAGCCTCGAGACCTCTGTCTCCGCTGTTGTTGGCTCTATCTTTGATTCGAATTCTGCTGTTCTAGGTGAACTTTCTGCCCGTTTTGAGAGACTGGAGAATGATCATTTTCTACTATCTCGATCTGAAGATCGTATTAACACTGTCTCTCTTGTTGCTGCTTCACTGAACGTGTCTCTGGTGGTTACTGAAATCGTTTGTGCGTTCAGAATCCGTGATCGAATCTCGTCTTCAAGTCCGCTTATTGTCAGGCTTGCCAACATTCCAGGAGGAATGAGCTGCTTGATCCTCTCTCCCCCTTTCACTCTCCATCCCTCTAAGTCCGTCGTTTCCCTTTCTAATGCATTCTATATCGGTTATATTCTAGTATTAATTTTAACATTTGTATTTTATTCTCCGTGTATTATTTCGTATTTAATTTGTACTGTTATTATTGTATTTTATACTTAATTTGTTCTCAATTACTATATTCAAGCTTGTATTCAATTTTCATATTATTTGTCAGTGTTGTGTTTTTGTAATTCTTTATACTTTTTTTTATATTTTTTATCATCTTTACGTACGATCTATTATACTTTCATACCGTTCTTGTACCGCTTTTAGCGCTTCTGTAACCATAGTTCATTACTCTCTCTTTCTAGTAGGCGTTAGAGCAACAGAGTTTGCTGATGGCTCATCACTTTATGCGCCCGTACATTATTTAGTTATTTTTTCACTTGATTCTGTAGTCACTACTGCTTCAATTTGTAATTGATGCACAAATAAATAAACAAAAATTATTTAATTACAGTTGCAACAATTCTATCAATATCTATTCCAGATTTCCTCCTTTCTTTCATCCTTTTCTTCCATCGTTGTTTTTTTGTACACCAATACATTTACATGATTACGATTACGAGCGCTAAAGTACAAAAAACGCGTATCATCGATGCAATCGATGTCGCACAATTTTTGTTGTAAGCGGAAGGATAACAGAATGTAGATAAAGAAAATAGAATCGTACAAAGTTACGATTTGCTGTTACTCGTAACGTTTCTCAAATTAGCGTAACAGGTATAACAGGAGAAGGGATTCGAAAATTGTACGACCAAACTCACGCGCCACCCACTACGGCTGCACCTGTTGCTCATGCACTTTCCGTACTTTGAATAACAATATATAGAATGATTGCTATGTCGTGTTTTATGCGAACAAGTACGAGTTAGAATTTAAGACAAATATTAGTTCAATTGATGGCCGCAGGTCACGACACAAGTCGCTAATGATTAGTTGACTGTTCGTAAAGAATAATTGTGTTTGATACTTCGCTTCGAAAAGTAACGAGAGTGACTGCGTATACAGAAGAGCAGCGGAAGATTCGCATTGTTTTCGTCACAAAATAATCTGATGTGAGACAAATCGTGGAATCAATTGCGCGTCACGCTAATTATGTAATAATTGTAGGGAGTGATCACGTTTCTCTCGAGGAATGATTCGAACTGACACAAACAGCAATCTGTGTTGTCATCCGCCTCAGCGAAACTTCGTAAGAATGATAGCTCGGCGACAGAATGTAAACAACAGCGTGTTGCACAGCGTCGCAAAAGCAAGCGTTAAGTGCTCGGGCGTCATAAAAGCTCATTTGCTATAATCACACAAATAAAAAAAAATTGATTTTAAAGTTTTGAATCATCCAATTTTGTAATTTTACTTTTAAAAGGCAATTTTGATGTAATAAAGAAATAAAAGTATGTAGTTTTTAAATGTTTTTTTTCTTTTTTTTCTTTATGTATGTATCGTTCTTTTTTGCAAGAAACTAACAAATCACAATTTTTTTAGTTATATGGTTATTATAGCAAGCAAGCAATACGTCAAATCATCGCTAAAAAAATATTCAACGTTCGCGAAATATACCGAATATTTCAACATGCATTTTTTTAATCAATTTCAATGTATAGAATGTATAGATTATCGAATTTATATATTAACAAAAATTAATAAAATAAATAGTGAAATTGTATTAAAATTTTTTTTAGAATAAATATTTAATTTTTTTAAAATCGAAAATTATCTCTCTCTCTCTCTCTCTCTCTCTTTATATTTTTTATAGCTTTATAACATACTAATTATAACGATAAAAAGCAATAAAACGTTAAATTATCCAAACCTAAGATAAATTTTAATCTTCTTTAAACTTTGAAATTTTGCACACAGATTAATCTGAAATAACTTGTTTTATTATCTTTATTATCAATATTCAATGTCAACTATATAAGTTGGGATAAGCAGTGAAATTGGATATCCGAGTCAAATTTTCACCCTACAAGTCGATTTGTCCAAGCAATATGTATTTGCATAAAAATATAATAACCGATATAATTTAATCAGTTATTAACGAATACACAGCGAGCTTCGATAAAATATTTTGACGTCCGATTCGCTCTCGTTGTGTCATTGTTACGTTCCCTAATTCGACGTGTCTACGTCGGAGTGATTCGGCGAGGCAACTATCGCCTCGAACCTTGACCCATAATGTCGACTGCGTCATGGACGACGACAGCGCGGGAGAGATTTACTCTTCTCTCATCAACGACCAAGCACGACACGAGTAAAATATCTTCAAACCCACAATTTACCGATTTTCAATTTCTCGAGTGCAAACTTGCTTTGACGGACATAACCTTAGACATTTTACAAAAACCTCTATTTAACTTCTATATAACAATAATCCACTAAATAAATAAAAATATAATTTTGTATAATTGTAATAATGAGAAATACTAGATTAAAATTATTGGTAATTTTAATAACTCCAAGTATTGTAATAACTCCTTCATTAAATACTTTATTTGAAATAGAAAGGTACTGCTTTATATAAAATTATTATGTCAGACTCTAATATAAGAATGCATATTTTAGAGTTTAAAACGGAAAAACTTGCATTGCATAATTTGTATAACAATTTTTCGCTTAAGCGAGAATTCATAATAAAAAAAACTCTTTCAAAGGAATATTTTTAAAAATTGTAACCACTTCTTGGTCGAAAGCTTAGAAGAATATCTGCATGTTTCAGCGGTGCTTTTTAAGCGAGAATATACATGAACAGATATCGTAAGATGTCAAGAATATTAAATATTTCTTATCTTGTATATTTTTAGTATGATGTCTTATATTTTCTTATCTGATTAATATCTTTGTAAAAATTTTTCTATGCCATTAAAAAAATTCTAAGATCTGTTCGGCTATTCTCATCAGTGCTTTATCGCGAATCAAATATTCAGAGAATCATCAGTCGCAATTTTTCACTGTCCTGAAATACAACGAGCACTCTCGTAAATAGCACGCGATTCTAGCGTGTTATTCTATCGATTTGCTTTTTATTTCGACGATCGCGGAAAGTATATCGTACAAGTGCGCCAGCTTTGGACGTATGCCACAAGACTCATAAAAATATCGTCCTCGCGTCACGGGTTCGCAACTCACCAGTTTTTTCATCGTGTCGTTCTCCTCCTCGTGTCTTCTCGCAATTTCGGCCGGGGGAGAAAAGCGAAGAGCGAAAACAATAAAAAGAGCACGATACTTCTGCGAATCCACCCGCTTTTCACGGCAAGAGATGACCAGCAACGGGGACGGGTAATTAAGCCGAGGCGATTAGATCAAGGTCTGCTAATGACGTTCCCCCTTAATATCAAGAAACTCGTCACGTTATACAGCAAAAAAATTTTAAGAATCAATTACTACTGTATTTAGACTAAATGTGGAAAAAGTAGAATAAAAAAAAATTAGAATTTAGAGAATGTGAAATAAAGAAAATATAAAATGTAGAACACATAAACTGATACGCACAGTGTATGATACACAAAATGTTCAAAGTAAAGTACATTAACCTTTAGATAAGATAGATAAGGTAGCTACGATATCCCAGATATAGTTTTCTTTAAAACTTGTCCTGGAAAAAATTATTTATTTATTTACGAGAATTCAAAAAACCAATTCTTCCTTTAACATCCAATATTGTCAATATATATATATATATATATATATATGGAGGTAGTTCACTATAATGTAATATAATTAAAAAGGTAACTATAAAATAAATTTTTTAGGTGTTCTGAACACCTTATCTATCTACAACTTACATTCTTCAAGCATCTATCTACTTAAAAGTTAAGTACAAAATATAGAATGTTTTACTTCTATTTTACATTTATCTTATCTGTGTGTTTTAGAGCATTTTCTTTTAGAAAACGATGGATTTTTCTTGATCTCTCTCTTCCTTCTGTTCAAAAGTGCGTTCTTTCTCTAAACGTTCTCTCGCGGCGACACGTCAGGACGCGAGCGGGGAAACCAGCGCTGTAATAACGAGGCTCGTGAGCTTGTGTAACGTCGTCATTTCCATGGCCATACGTCGTCGTCACGTAACTTTCTAAACAAAACTACTCTACCCACCTATCGATGCTACCGTCGTCGTCTCGGTACACTACACGCGTTCGTCGTCCCTCCTGCACCACGATTCGGAATTTACAAGCGCCCGGCTGCGCCATTATCATACGGGACCGGTCGATATTCTCCGTCTATTCGAGATTCGACACTTGCCGGAAAGTACCTCGACGCTTTTCAATGGCATCAAAGTCGTCCGCGCAGCAAACCGAGTTTCCGACTTCTGCTCGCGCATCGTATTCTCGCGAGTAAAAATAATCGAGTTTAAAAAGCGAAGGAAAAAGTCAATGTACGCGAATCTATGTAAATTTCCACGAGGCAGATGCTTACTCTTTCTCCACACGAGTAATACGAATAATCTCCGAATGATTCTTTGTGATAGAATTTAATTAATTAATTAATTAATTAAATTTTTCAAATTGGAGAATATTGGAGATATTTTATTTTAAATATTATCATTATTATTGTGAAATTTACTACTTGTACGATTTAGGAGAATTCTTAATTCTGATAATATATATAATTTCAAAAGAAAGTAACATTGAATGGCTCGTTGTATCACGTCAATTATTATTGCTTGAAAAAGAAAATAATCGGCAAAATGTGACGATTTGCCAGAAGAAATATATTACACGCATACGCTGTAAAAAATAAAATGTTAATTTCAACTTAAAGATGTATAGTGGACTTTCTGAGATATGAAAAAATGTTAAAATTAACACAATTACTGTATTAATTTAAATTAAAAGTAACATTTTATTTTTTGCAGTGTAAACATATCGATAAACATTCAACCGAGCAAAATTATGCTACAACGCTAGCGTTTGTCGAAGAAAGATTACAATTTTTGACCAGACAGGTGGTTCTGCTTAATTGTTTCACCTGATTTCATCATCGCGTCCCGTGATCAACCAATGTAGTTCGGTCATTACAAAGTAATGAAGGACACCGAAAAGGGTAATGTACGACGACAACGAACGATATAAATCCGATAGCAACGGTGTCGCTGGAAACGTGCCAACACGGACGTCCAAGTCTCTCCGGACTTCAAATCCGTGCCTGGCACGCGCAGACAATCTCGGTTTGCCATGAATAAACAAATAAATAATTAAGTATCAAACGTACATAGAGGAGGTGATAATGAGGAACGATAAACTGTCAATCAAAAGTTAACGTTCTAGACAAAAACATGATAAATCCATCACTTATTACTTCGCTCATTTTAATTACAAACCTCTTACCTATAAAATGAACTTTACAAATTTATGGATGTATCATGTTCTTGTAGCAGACTGTAACATTTGCATACTGGTTGACAGTAATATCTAATTTAATTAGACACGCGCAAATGATACTATAGATTACATTATATTTAATAATTTATAAATAGCCAAATCCAAATCAAGCAAACAAACGCGAATAAACACGATTAAATAATCCGCTCGAAGTAGTGTCCCCATTCCATTCATGAAGTATGTTGTTCATTCACATAGCATTATTTACGTTCATTTATTTGATCTAAATCTCGATTTAGATAAGAAAATCGATAGAAGTTATATATTATTACAATGTAATATATGTATAATAGTATTAAAATATACGTAGAATTAAAGTTAAATATTAATATTTAATAGTGTATACTTTATATCCGCCTTTAATTTCTAGCAGAGGGTTACACTAATTCTGCGACAGAACTTCGTTTAAAGATCGCGTGCGTATCGAGCGAGACGCATTCCATAAATAAAGCAGAGGATACCTCACAATCGATCTAAACAACGCTCGGCTCTTTTCTTCGCGATAAGGGCGAACATTGCCGTGTTCGATAAATGAGAATACGAGACGCCAAACGCGCGACCCACTTAATCGGCCGTTGGATCGGGACTGATCTAATTAAGATTAAGATAGCGCTTTTCGCTTTCGGATTACTTTTGTCCAGCGTGAGACTATTTTGAGGTGGCCTACTCTATCCAACTGGAACGACTTGCATGTAATTATAGAATATTGATGACCCCGCATTATGGTGTTCGATATAACGAAGCGTCAAACGGAAAGTGAAAAAAAATATTTTTGCTGACACGAACAATGTCCAAGTTTTCGACGGCTTCGATTACATATTGCGTTGAAGGTTACCAATATTCAATAAGAATCTAGCTGTCTTGAAAAAGTATATAAAATCGTTATTCCACAACCCTCTTCTCAGAAATACACACCATTTTCCATATAATATTGTACGAAGCTAAATTAATAAAATATTTTTTATCTGATATGAGATTCCTAAAAAATATATAAAATATTTAAAGAATGAGTTCTTCAAAATTAAACACACAAAAAAGTGTGTAATTTAATCTACAACTAAAATTAATCAATTTTTCGCTCACGCACTGAAAAAAGAAGTGTTTAATTTTAAGATATTAAAATGTTTTATTCTTGAATCCATTTTTTAAACAAAAGATGTTTTGGTTTTAAACTTTTTAAATAGACAAAACATTACGTGTTTGGATTTAAAACACTATGCGTTTATATTTAAAAAGTTTAAAACTAAAACATCTTTAAGTGTTTAAAAAATAGGGACAAGAATAAAACACACTCCTTTTTACAGTGATATGTATTATTTTCGATCTTTATATTCAACCATCTTATTTTCTGTTTGGATGTATCATAAAAAGCAACTTTTCAGAATAAATTGTTTTATGATAATATTCTGTTACGATCACCATACGGCTTATTAATAGAACATTATAGAATACGGCGCGGCGGTGGCTGCAAAATTTATTATTAGTGAACTGCGCGATGTGTTAAGAGCCCATCTTGCGCTCGCAATAATAATTTTACAGCTCTCGCTTCTCGCGCAGCACTCGTTGCAGCGGTATAACAGCGTGCAAAGTGTTTGCCTGAGAAATGTGGCGTGCCGCGCATAGAGTCCTGAATTTTTCAAATCAATCTTCCTCGCCTCGATGGCGCCGCGAGACGTCCCGCCGTGAGCCGGAACGCGCTCAAAACGGGACAAGTCTCAAAGAATGACTTGTTCCCTATGCAAAAATAGCCGACGCGATGCGAAAGTAAACAAACCGCCCGGCATACAAATATAATTTCGGCACAGTACCGTTCTCAAACGTTTATCTCACTCGGATTGATAAATCCAACCCTAACATATCCTAAATATAACAAATGAGAGAGAGAGAGAGAGAGAGAGAATGAGTATGTTCAAATCTAGAGATGTAATAATTTAAATAACAAAACGTCATAATAAATTATATGCTACATGACATAAAAATAATAAAATAATTCAGATAGTAATTATTATTTCTGAAATATTTATAAATATAACGTTTTAATAATAAATGTATCTTGTCCAATTAATCATTAAATTTCTTGTATGTTACAGAGTATTTAAGAGAAAATTATTATGTCTATGTACTACCCTCGTACATCCTTCATGTACGATTATTTATTAATCATATATCAAACTTAAAGCTCAAAAGGAATTCTTTTTTTTATAGCTTTTCTGATTTAAGATGAAAGATCGCATAGCCGGTCCACGTTCTGTTCCGACTGGTTCCGTGAGAAGCTCCAGGTTCCTACTCCCCGTCGTCCACCTTTCTCTTCGCACTCGTTTCCCTTCTCCGCCTCCTTCCTGCCCGGCACTTCCGACGACGTGAGGATTCTATTCCACGGCTTCGCTCGCGCAACGAACAAACGTCTCGTCGAGGTGAACGTTAAAGCCCATAGCGGACAGGTGGTTTCTTTGACGACGTTGTCACAGCGGCAAGAGTTTAAGGAAATGTGAACGGCGTTTACGACGGTTCGGTGACCTTCGGCCAGCCGGACGATCGCGTTCGCATGTTCATATGCTCTCCTATAACGTTCTTTCCCCGCACACTTCGTCTCCCGCTGCGTAAAGGCACACGAGTTCGCGCGATGCACAATAGCGGCAATACGACTCGGGATTTTATATCCACTCGACTAAAACACGGTAGCCACCCGGTAGCAGAATTGATAAGCGGCGAAACAAACAAGCGGCATGTCGCCGTTCGCCGACACGAATCCGAATCTCGAGCGAAGCGGCGAGCAGAAACGAGCATGAACGCGATCGAATCTGCCGACAATGTCGAAACATCTAGAAAATACGTCACATGTACTGAGAAAAATTTCTAGTTAAAAATGTGAACGAATCAGAAGATTTTCATCATACCAATCAGAATTCTGATGATTACCTCAACTCAAAGAATTTTTACGGATCCAATCAGAAAATTCTGATAAATTATTTATTTCTGTTCTTATTTCTTATTAACACTTTGTGCTTCAAAGACGGGAATTACAAATTGGGAGACAGTATCCATCAAGGAAACACACCTATATTTATTCTATCAACACTGACGTCCTTGCTCTCTTTTTTCTATCTTAATCACAGACGATGATAAAGTATCTGACGCTTCGGATATATTCTACACATCTCAAGAGCCTTAAGAGATATATATATTTTTTTTTTTTTTAAGTTAAACGCTTAATCTAGCAAGAAACTTCGAGTTTTAAGCTTTCGATGTTGTAAAAATTACAAGATGTAGATAGAGAAAGAGAGATTATAATTTAATGATGTTATTAAAACGACCTATGTCAATGTTTACGCGAACTAGGTGATAAAGTTTCACGCTGCGATATGAACTTGAACGTGGTAGGCACGTTCCAAACATCAAGACAATTTCTAACTCATCATTATATTCTACTGTTATAAAAAGAGAAATGGTTCATACATAAATGTAATTACCTTCTTAAGATAATACAATCGATGACGTTAAACCAAAAGAAATCTCTCTATTTTAATAAGGTATTTCAATAAATTCTTATTGTCATATTTTTATTATATTTACAGACGACTTGTTTGTACAGCCAACGATCCTAAGACGACTAATAACAATGGCAACAATAATAATAGTTACAATATAATGATAATTATACTACCAAAGCGTCTTGATAGATGGAACTTTCATGAAAACGTTCAACGATCTGCGCAGTAAACTTTGTTACAATTAACTTGTGATTAAGGAAAATAAATTGTACATCAGTGTCACGCATCGCAAACAGCCGTGCACCGCCGATTAAAGATATCTTCGTATTATGTGTATAATAAGCGCAATTGAAAGCAGAGACAACTAAAAATAACATATTTACAACAACCATTGATATCGTTCGAGCTCGCTGGTCTCCTTGATTCCTCAGACTATCCTCGTTGTTTTATTCGGAGTTATATTATACAGGCTCTCTACACGATATTTTCATTAATGCCACATCCTACACGGAGAGAATTTTTTCTTAGAATTTATCCTGAAATTATGACAGTCGTGGGACAACATTGTATTTCGAAGAATTTTAATGTAAATCTCTCTCATTCGTTAATAAAACTACAATAAAGTATAAAATAAGTTTGATCAATTTTACTGAAGTGCATGGTAAAAATCTTTAAAATATTGTATTGTACCGCAACTACCATTTTTTCAGGGTAAATTATAAAAGAAAATTCTCTCCGTGTACTTATTTAAAAAAAATCTATATTCTCTACACTAAGAAAAATAATCTGGTTGGATTAAATAGTAATTCTGGTGGAAAATGGACGAATTAGAATTTTCTGGTTAAATCAACTAGAATTCTAGTTGAGTAAACTAGAATTCTGGTTGATATAATATTTCTGGTAAAATCTACTAAAATTCTTATTTTTACCAGACTAACTATATCAACTATATCTTAACTAGAATTCTAATAAATTTAACCAGAAAATTCTGATTCGTCCATTTTCAATCGGAAATTATTTTCAATGTAGCGAATCATTTTTTTACAAAAATGTAAACATTTTAATTCAATTTATAAAGTTCAAATCAAATTTAAAAATTAAACTGTCGTTATTTATAAATATAATAATTAAATGAATGTGTTCCATGTTTATATCGATTGATAATATATATAATATATATAATACAATTAATTATATTTATTAAATAAACTTCTATGTTCTCTGACATTATAAGTATAATATTAAAAATAAATTACAGATAAAAGTATTACCAATAATTCATTTTAAATATCATTTAATTAGTTATTAACATTCATTTAAATAACATTGTGGATAATTCTTTGATCGATTCTTTAATATAGTAATATTAAAGTTCTTAATTCTTAAAAATTATCATGTTAACACTATGTTTGAATATATAACGAAAAAAATACAAATTATTATAAATATCAATAGCAATTTAATAATACATCGCGATGCATTGCTGATGGAAAATTGCTACGTAATCTCCTTCGAATTACACGACATCAGCGGATAAATTTTTGCGCAATATACCCTACGATAATAAACTATCAATAAACCATCAATAAACTCTCTTCTCTTTTTATGAGACTCATTTGTCCAAAGCTAATACGTAGATAGCATCTGTCGCAATAAACATTTTATCGATTTCGCATTGCATAATGAAACACATTTGCAAAATTTGTGTAATCCTTTCATAATTCCTATATGTCGAAGTATTTCTGTTGAATAAATATCTCACGACGTACTTTTTTTTATCGTGAAAAATATTAATATTAAATAAAAAATCTCAAGTACAAAATTGCACTTTTTATTTAAAAGTGTTTATGACAACAACATTTGAAGATGTTTGTTTAAAAATATTTATGATAATCGATCGCTCACTTGAAAAATCGTTAGTATCATTTCACTTAATTCGACGTAATGTTTTTCCTTAACCGCAATTTTTGTAACTCATATCAGATGCGACTTTGTTCCATTGAATGTACGATATTTATTTCGAAATGAGGTCTTCGACCAATTTCGATTGTTTATCAAGTCCTAGAAAGATCTCAATATACGATTAATCTTATCGTTTCTATCAGAACTAATTAATAAAAAATAATATTTTGAGAAGAGAGACACAGTTTGAGGGAATGAAGAGCGGACACACCGCGGACTTTCTCTCGAAAACTTCGCCCGACGCTGTCCTACTTGCACTTCGCTCACTATTTCGTTACGGAGATATATTAGTGGGTGTTAAATGCTAGAAATAAACTCTCTAACTATTCGGATACACTCCGGTTTGCGTGTCACCTCCAAAATTAATATGCAACTAAAGCTGTGAACTTTTGACTCTACTGAGATAAGGTGGCATTCTTTTCCTTCATGATAATCAGTAATTTTACAAATTACTAGTTTGTGCAAACGATATTTTATCGGCAGCGTTAATCGTGAAACAAGTATTAATACAGTGCAAATCTGCACGCGAGGGCACTCTATTATAAATTCAAAATTTACTTTGTAATTATTTTATAATACAAATGTGTCCCATTTTTTTAATAATAACCCTTTCTATTTTCATTTGGAACAAAGCAAACGTATAATTGAAATTTAAATGAGCGTGCAATAAAGAATTAAAAATATTCCGCGAAATTACGCACAATTCCCGTACTCATCCCGAGAATTTAATGCATCGAAATGAGAGACGCACGGTTTTATCAGAAGATGATAAATTAAAGCAGATAAGTCCGCGCGCGCGCGAAGTCCTTCATTATGTGTGTACGATATATGTATGCCAAGCTCTGCGTACAAAGAGAGTTATAATATTCCGAGAGATGATTGAAGAATAAGTTACGCCAAGGCTCCATAAGCCGGCATGTGTCTCGGCGCAACTTGATGAAGTATAATTGGCGGCGTGATTGGTTTTCTAACCTTTCACTAATGTGAATGATTAGAGGATAGATAAGTGAAACGCGTCAGGCATTCGCAAGAGCGAGCGCGCGCGAGTCTTTGGCAACAAGAGGGAATGATTAAAACTTCACTTCGCGCGCGAATGCGGCGAACGAGCGAGAGCGAGCACGCCTGTATTTCTCAGACAAAGTTAATACGTAAGGATCGATAGATAAGGCATTAACTTTCGCTTGAAAGACGTACGAAGTGTTGTCGTTTGATGAAGACGTCGGTGAAATTAGAGGACGGAACATTTTATTGGTTGCTTTATCGAAGTGTCAATCTCTTTCCTAAAATATTATTTCTAAATAAATTATATATATAAATATTATTTTTAAATAAGATATATATGAAAATAAAATTTCAGTTGGAGAGGACAAAGCTTGATTAATTAAATTTGGAAATTTGTATTGAAGATAAATTGTTTCAATTAATTTGTAAAAATATTATATAATGGAATGCGAGACATATATTACTAATTAATAAAAATATATTAACAAAAGGCAAAATATATGAAAAAATAAACACATTGATTAAATTGCGACTATACATTCAATACAGTATCTGTATAATATACAGTACCATAATTAAAATATGAAAGCATCTAATGTTATCTAAACTTCTTTATGAACATATCAATCAAGATTTTAAAAATTCTAATTAATTTCTGAGATTAGAGCTACAAAGTATCGCATTAGTGCAACCTACAAAAATGTCGAGTTGAATGAAAGACTTTTAGCTCGTAATAAAAAACTCATGTTGAATAGTTTATGAAAGCATCAGAGCGATAATAATATCGCCTCGAACGCACAATGCAAAAAACCGTTTTACAGTTGTTATATAATTGTTGAGTATAGGTCCGCTGGCTCGACGCAATTATTAAGAGACGATAATGAGCGTATCCGATAATAACCCGCGTGCAGATAACTGAAATATTAGAAAACCGGTTACGTCGAATGTGAGCGCGGAGAGATACGTGTGGCGGCATTAAAATATAAATTACTTCGAGGGGCGCGTGCGTTCCGTTTCCGGCGACTCTCTCTTTCCTTCCTTCTCTCTTTCTCTTTCAGAATATGTTACAATTGCCATTAATTGTCTGCTTAAATATGAATTTTCGCGCGCCGAGCGGTAAATGCATGCCCGCATGCCGCCCATTTTCCATATCCGGCGCGGAACGTTACGATTCGCTGAACATCTTTCGACGCCGCGCTAATAGTATATTTCGCATAACACGTATTAAATCGTACGAGAAACACCTACGGTTTTCAATTTAAATTCCCGCGCGCTCATTGCACACCGGCGAGCATTAGGTCTGAAATTAATCAAACGGAAAATCCGATTAACCCTCCGGCCGCAATCCGACCTCAATTCGTCGCGAATCGCAAGTATTACGTAGGCTGCTGAATGTGCCAAAATTTCCGCTAAATCATTTCGCAGCCATCGAGCGGATAATACCTTGTTACTTACGCTAGAGAACGGTTCGTCATTACGTCCCTCAGTGTTACAAAATTTTTCAAAATTCTATAGCACTTCGAGAAGTGCGACCAACTCGACGTTTCTAATGATATTTCAGACTCGTTAGAGTCCAACGTCGAGACACAACCAGTTTGCAAATATTAAGTTTTGCCGTCATATTTTACACGCGTGTTATTCCACGCGGTGTATTTTATCGTGGCAGTAGATCAGCGCGTAAACGAAACGAAGAACCGTTCGTGAACGCGGCGTCATCCGGCGGATCGGAGAACGTATGTGCGAAATGGTTGAAACTTGATTTATGACACGATCCGCACGACTGTGTGTCATTGTATAATTACAATGTCGAAGATTATGATACACTGTTAATTCCGCCGATGAATTTTTCATTTTGCGCTCATTTATCCGATCACTTTAAAAAAAAGAAATGAAAATCCATTAGACTGTGCTGTGTAACAGAAATGTATGAAGCAAAAGATACGTATATATCTATATAAAGTTTTAATCTCTCTTCTAAAGTTAATATATTTATACAATATATAATTGTATTGTACAAACAGTACAATATATATTGTGTAAATATATTAACTAATTAAAATAAGTTTAAATCGGATAACTATAGTTATCCTCGAATGAACTGAAAATGATTTAAACTTTATTCCTAAACTTATGCGACAGCAATAAATATATAGTTGTATATAAAAACGTTTAAAATTTAGAACGTTAAACCTAATTTCAAAATTTGAGATTTTATTATAGCTCTGCAATATAGACTTAAATGTAATATTTTTTAATTCGGTGAATTTTTACATGGCAAATCCCTTCCCGAATAAAATAAAATTCGATTTCCAATGCTACGCATCATCGAGATCTGATTTGATTAAATTTAACAAATGCAAATTTCATTCACGATTTAGATAACTTGTAAATCTACGATATTACCATCATAATTCGCGTAACGCGATCCCCTAGAAATATGCAACTTAGCCTCCACAAAGCTCCTTATTCGGAGGGATATAGAAAAGTATGTTCTTTCGGATGAATCCTATACTCGAGATGCAGGCACTTACTCTGATTGGATAAAAGCGAGGACGAGCGACGGGGATTAAGCATACTTCTCTTACACGTGTTACATAATCCGGCGGATAATCATACCGTATAATAACGAGAATTTTCTATAATAACGAGAGATGGTAGCGAGCGTAGTACGTACAGAACCTACAGAAAGTTTATTATTCATCTTGAATACAAACGTAAATTAACCCTAAATTTGAAACACGAGATAATCAGATACTGCTGAATTAATCATTCAATGGCTTTATGGTATCATATATCAATTTGGAATGTTCTATAAATTAGCGGAACAAAATGAGCAGAAACAATTCTAACATTTTTATTTGTAGCTCATTGTTGCTAAAAATTTGTCAAAAAAATTTGTTGTTCTGTTAGTTTTTCAAAATGATGTTCCGCTAAAGAAAGATTTCTTTTTTATGCATACATTGTTCCGCTAATTTCATCTTCATTTAGTGGAATATATTTTTTTTAAGAAAACTGATAAAGCAACAATTTTTTTTCTTTGACAACTTTTTAACAACAAATAAAATTGTTAATTAGAATTGATTCTGTTCACTTTCTTCCGCTAACTTATAAGATGTCAATTTGGAATCAATCGAGTAATATTAATTGATACAAGGGAATAATAAATGAATTGATTATCTGTGAAATCAAACAATCAACAAAATTAAGAAATAAACTTTTGTATAATACACGGTAAATAATATTTAAAGCACTTAGAGCATTTAAATTAAACAAACAAAAATAAATAAACGCGATACAGTTTAATATATACTTATTTATTTTAAACCATTTTTACATTTTTTCTCTGTACTTTTGATTATTTTTCAATAATAAAAAATAATAGATAAATCAGTATAAATACGAACTTGATTATCAGCAAATTCCTAACATAAACTGTAAGAATGATTCAACTGATATAAATAAGTACACAAAAAGGCCCTTAAAGAAAAGATATAAAGCGGAAGAATATCACAATTTTCGCTTCTTTTATCTTCTTTGTCTCCCTTCGCTCTCTTCGCTTTGTTTTCGTTTCTCTGAATGATAACGAGTGCGCCGACTCATATAAAACAATAGCCTGATAGTATCACTGATTATCTATATTGCTGTCGTTGTCATCGCTGTTATTTCTTATATATATATATACTGATATTTTTAGGTAAATGGGAACAAAGAATTTAAAAAATTTACTAAGTAAATAGACTAAGAAATAAAACATTATCTCTTAGTCCATTTACTTTGTAACATTATTTAAATAAGAATACCAAATAAAATATTTTTTTAACAATACCCACTAATTTTATCTAAATTCCAATATCTGAATTATATAAAAAATAATTTTAAGGAAGAGAGAGAGAGAGAGAGAGAGAGAGAGAGAGACCGACCAAAATAGAAATTTAATAAAATTTCTATAGTAGACGTGAATTAGATCAATTATAAAATAATAAAATCCACTGAAGAAATTCCCGTCAGTTCGCGTTTTAACATTTACTAGAATTGTTTGCGAAACCGGTTAACGTTCTCGCGTGCAACGGTGCAGCGAGAGCGGCAAAGAGCTCGCGCGTAAGGAGAACAGCATAGGATAATAATAATTCCGCATCCGCACGCGCGTTATAATCTCAGCGCGCCGCAAGCGTCGCCGGCGCGAACACGCGCGATTTTACAAACGAACGAGCGCGACGACTTTCGTTCGCGCCATGAGTAAATATCAATCGAGATGCTGCCGCACGATAAAGTCTCTCTCTTTTCGCGCCGTCTCGATAAAATGTATCACCCATATCGCTCATTAGCCGCGCGGCGCAAATCGTGCGTTCCACCTGCGATTGAACGGCTAACCTGTTCCGCTCCGTGCCAACTTGCACCCGCATTCTTCGCCGGTGCGTTCTGCGATTTCGACATATCAATCGTGCCCCAGGATCCCTTCCTTCCGATATCACACCCCGGTAGTCCCCTAGCCGTATCGAACGGTAAGAATAGAATCGAATGCAGGCAGGCTATGACGAAACGGCTTAAGCTAGGATTATGTTCGAAAAAAAGACGTGTATAAGTTATAAGTGATCTAAAAATGTCACGCGGAAAAAGAAGAGTTTTAAATTGCAGAATATATAACAAGATAATAGAACTTTTTTTTAGATATCTTTTAAATAAAGAATTTTTTTAGATATTTCTTACTTTGTGTCTCGCAGTTTATTTTAACCTAAAAATTTCCGATTAATAAATAATTTTATTGTATTGCTCAAATAAAGAGTCTCTACAAATAAAGTACAATACTTAATATACAATACTTAATATATTGTAATTAAAAATATCATGTTTTTAAGTTGATTGTAACAAGATTTTTATTAACTTATACTGTAAACTAAAAAACAGATTCATAAAAATTGTCTGTAAAATTATATGTTGGGCGGAAAAACTGAAGTTTACAGAAATAGTTTAACTCTATTAAATATAGTAAAAAATTTAATGAAAGTATACAAAATATACATAACTTATTCCATCAAAATAACCCTTTATTCAGGCATATCATTTAAAATAAATTATGAAAACTTTTCCAACTTTAAATAAGAAAATTAATTATAATCATATAGTTAGAGTATGAGTCTAAAAGCTTAACTTAGCTTACTTATTTATTTAAAATTTATAAAAAAACACATAATAAATTTTAGTTTAATTTAAAACATTTTATTTGGCAATTCTGATTGTATATCGCAAAGATATTCAGTTTATCAAATATTAGAAAGCGATTAAACTTCAACATCTTGCAAGTTTTCCAATAATTAATAATAAATTGAAGTGGAGACACACACACACACACACACACACACACAATACTGCTAAATAAAATCCGATTTTTAATAGTATTCTTTCGAATCATTTACGTCATCAAATCACATACACGTAATGACGTGTAATTAAAAATAAAATTGCACGTAAATACGTAATAAGCTGGTTCTATTGAAAATTGCAAGTAAGTATAATTGGTTGGAGCTTCGTCATTAATCTCTCCCTTTTCTCTTTCTTCTCTACGTTAGTTCTTCAACATTACACAGGACGACGAATACAACAAATCTCGAGTGCTATTTTTCAAGAAACTTCGATATTTACTGAATTCTCGAGATACATTCGTTCGTACAATTTCCAAGACTAAATGACTCTTCCTAGTCGTTATGGATCTCGATATGTGATTGTACCAAGTACTCCGCAAACACGTCAAATGAAATACGATGAAACTTGGGTAACGAATTGACTCGAAACTCGATCCCGGCCCTACTAGACAGTACATAAATCACATAAGATGCGAGCTCGCGTGTGCCAGTCGGAGAGATACATAGTAGCACTCGTGCGTTTGCTATTACGATTCCTACATTTATCGTCAACAGGTCAGACCGGCTCTGGAGAGCGCGTCGGTTTCCTCGGTACGAGAGCAAAGGACGAAGAGTTTTACGCGGGAAAGAGAGGGCGGACGTATACATCAATGTTGCGTTGAGTGAAGTAAGACGGTGTCGAGTGTTGTATTTCGCGGCAAGAAAATATCTACAATATTTAAGAAAAAAACGCTGCAGGTTGCAACGCTCAATATTAACGCATGATCGCCTATGAGAGCCATATACTTAAGTTATATATGAGAATTAAATCGATCGATAATTATATCGTTATGCATCTGTTTAAAAAAAATACCTTCTTTAATATGCATCTTGCATTTTCTTCGCTCCGGACTAACATTTTACTAACGCATTATTTACATATAAATCTAAATTACAAAATAAACTAAATTATAAGGAAATGCGATTAATTCGCATGGAAAAAACAGTTTTGCGTCAGAGTATCTAAAAAATTTAGCTAGATACAGATCTGAAAATAATTTTATTGAACTTCATAATAATTATGTAGGAGGCAATAATTATGCTCAAGCTGGTTGCTAGAATGTGAAAACCTTTTGCAGCATTCATCATCATGCTTGATTTTTCTATGTTATTATTGATGGCTCGACAAAATTATTTTCAAATTTGTATCTATCTGAAAATTTTCAGATTTAGATTTTTACTTTACTTCAATAAAATTGGTCTTTTCGTAAACATGCAATTGCATCTCAAATTATATTTCAAATATTTTATTACCAAACATTTTACAATAAGTATATCTATTAAATTTTATTATTTATGTACATATGTACCAATTTAAATTTGACAGTGTCGAAACAGTGTTCATCTTTCATTATAGACAACCGACAGACATACAGCCAATTATTTTTCATTCTGACTTCACGAAGAGGGAGTGCGGCACAATGGACGCGTTTGAAGTGTTCGTCATTGCGAGATAAGATGGACACGTCCCGGCCGGCCGGCGGCGACTCGATTGTCTCGTCACGTGAAATTTATCTACGCAACAAAGTAGCGCAAGTGATGAGAGGAATGCTTTTCTAGTCCGGTTAAACAACCACAAGTGATACTATTTTTACGATAAGCGCGAAAGTCACGTGCCAAGCCCGAAAAAAAGGAGAACCTACTCATACATCAGTTATCTCTGACGCATTCGGAATGGTTGCATTGCTCATGCAGGTGACATATTTATAGGTAAGCATGATCTTTTCTTTGGCGAATTCATTAGGAAAAAAAGTAAATCGATCGAACCAATCGCGTATGCGCAAATGCGACCGTGTATGATTAACGATCGGCAAAAAGTTATGCACAGATAACTTTAGTAGGTCACTCTTTTTCAGAGAACAGAAAATTTGTAAAAAGCTTACATACAAAATGTATTACAAGCACGACTTATATTTTTTTATAAATTTATAAAATCAATTTTCTCGTAATTAAGTTTTAATTTTTAACAAGAAAATAAGAGATCATAGATTAAAGTTTTATTTCAGTTCCACCAATAATTTATTATCTATCTAAAATTTGCATAAATTCATAATTCGTTAAAATTCTTGTTCTACTAACTTTGTTTGAATAATTTTTATCGGTGTCCAAACAATTGTTATTTCTTTCTTAGTTTATCGTGTTAAATAAAATTTTTCTTTGTACAGCATTAAAAATATATAATGAATATTTCTGTATTTTATCAAGATTCGTTTCTAGTATACACTATCGCTTGCGTAAACATTTCGCTCGACAGAAAATGCGAGGGAAATACCTCGCAGTGAGTTTTCTTGACTGTCGGAATGTGGCGTAATTATTTTTCAATGCCACGCGCCCCGCTAATGAGTTATCACGAGCAGGTTACGCTTATTATACAACAATAAGAGCAACAATAAGGTTACCCACATTATGCCACTTTCTCTCGAGCGACGACAAGGCGCCAGTAATGCATGGAGTTCACAAAGTCTTTCGACCCATTTCTGATAAAGTTTCGCCACTTGTCACGGTAAGAAATATTTACACACAAAAACAGAAATATGTGCATATAAAAATAATGGTAATCCACCATGCATATCAATAGAATTACGCGGTTTCGAAAGTTAACAAAACATTTTTTTGACAAAATACAATTTGCTAGTTTTCTTTATAGTTATTTAGTCCTGAAAGTAAATTATTATACATACTTGATAATTAATATAATTTGTAACGCAAATGACTGTAATTGAATTATGTGCAGGATTGTAGATCTCAAAATAACTAGACGCGTTCACGATCATTAAACGATACTTTTGAACTGCACATATCAAGAATGCGACAAAGAATGCGGTCGATGTATATATGTTGTATTTTTACTTATTTCTTGGATTATTTACATTGAAAATGACCCGATCGAGGTCGAAACTGTTTGTAATGCTAAATGTAATGCTACACATTCGTTTTATTATATTTTTCTTATATTAAAATTCTGTATAAAATGTTTTTTGTATTACATATGGCTCATAAACCTTTTTAATTACTGATTTATTCTTAGTCAGCCTTTTTGATAATTTATATCATATAAAAAATATTCTTACAAAAATGTCTCTTAACTCATTTATTTTTGGACGTCATATATCTCACAATAGAAGATAAATTATTTTATATTATTTATATTAAAGTTCATATTCATATTTTTCTTTCTTTGGTAATTAAGATTATGATTAGTACTCTATCGCTCGATATTAATTATTAGCAGTTATTATTTGTTATTTCAGCATGATACATGTCAGATTACCCCGTTGTTTTTCCTCATCCCCGTTGGAATCTCCTTAAATCAGACATCTGGTTGGTAAAAAAAGAATATGCGCGATATCGGTAATCTCTTAAAATAGAAGACGATTTATATAGATGTTCACAAACGCATTTACTATTTTTTCCAGAATCTATTTCAACGACAGTTTCTTTGATCACATGGAATACTTTCGAACTAAAATGTCGAATATTAATAATAATCGCGTTACAAGCGAATGAAAACACATTTACGTACAATCCACGACAAACAACTCAAAGTTCGTTGATATAACATCAAAGCTTAATAGCTTAATAACAAAATTTTTCTAATTAAGTCTCAATTTAACATAATTTAAAATAAATTCAGCACTCTAATCGAAAAGTTATATATGTTGAATTATCATAATGAAAATGCCTTTATTCGGCAGAAATTTAATTTTATAGTATTAAATAATTTTTCCTATATTGAGATTGAAATTTCAAATAAGCGCGTTAAATAACTAAATATACATACACATCCAAAAATAAACAAGTTAAAAGACATGACGAGCATGACTTAGCCTTAGCGTTTTTTTAATACTTAATCATCGTCAACACTCATTAACGTTTTGCACAAACGTTAATGAAATTATTGCTAGGTATACACGCTTTATCTCACCACTACGAGAATTTAAGTTTCAATCAATTTACGCGAAATCTAATTGCAAAATAATTATTCTACCCGAAAAATATAATGCTGCACCTCGCATTATATATTAAAAATTGAGAATGCTGTGTGGTCAAAAAATCGATAAAAATAGGTATCACGTATTCATTCATATATCCTTTTAAATTAAAATGGATAAAATAATCTAATCGAGAAAAGTTCTTTTATTCAAAAATCATAACATAAAATATCATAACTTTATTGCAATCTCAATCGATCAGGTTTTACCCTTTGAACTACGATTCACGGAGATAATTTCTTCGTCTCTCTTCTCTCTTCGCGATAAGAGAAAAACGAACAGAAACGTATGTAAAAAGTGCGTATTTTTTCCACAATGAAAAATTCAATCTTCTGAGATTACGCCGCTTTCACGCCTGAAGAGTCCAATATGAAATTTTACGTTCACAATTTGCTCGTGACAAGATCGTAACTCATGCATTCCGGAATTCCGCAACGCTGCGGCTGACTCATAGCGACGCGCAGCTAATTCGGTGACCGTTCGTTAAAATTAACTAATTGTAGGTCGGAATACCGCGCGCACATAAATATATTCCCCGCGAGCTCTCTGTTTTAGATCGACGAGGAAGAAACTCGGACAAGTACTTCAAGAGGGAGTAAATTACTCGCGCGTTTTTTATCGAGACAATTACGACCGTCCATCAATAATGCAAATGTGCTCTAATCATGTGCATAACTCTAAACGTACAGCATGACGTCGAGTATATCACAGACTGGAGCAATTTTAGTGTCATTAAATCTATTTTACGTCTATCACTTTTCATTCTCCAAGTACCTAATTAATTCTACAATGTAGAAAAAGAGAAAGAGAGAGAGAGAAAATGGCTTATATTTAATAAATTTTTTAAGTACCAATAATTCAGGTCATAAAAATTAAAATGTCTAAATAGATAATAGAATTTCATTGTTTATTTATGACTTTATCCAAATAACATTTATTTTAGCGAAGCTGATGTATGTGCATAAATTATAAAAATATTCAATATTAAAAAGCAATGCTGCAATCTATAACCCTGTTTTCTCTTTTAAACGATTAATACATAGTTGATTTTTTATCGTATATCGAGCTTATATGCATAATAAAGTTTGTTTTAGAAATTGCAATTGACAATATTATTCAATAATAATAATCACGTCCTTTATCAAAATTTAAAAAATTCTATGTTATTAAGGCCTGATTAACGTTACTTTGATTTTAAGCGAGGCTTAAAACTCTCTTTCTGTCTCTGTCTCTTTTTGACGAGCTTTAAAACGAGACAGAAGAGTTTTAAGCCTTGCTTAAAGTCAAAGTAACATTGGTGCAACCGGGCCTAAGTTTATTTAATATCTATAACCTACATTCCTCTTTTTTAAATACTATATAATCAATATATTAATATCACTACGAAAATGTTTAACATTTAATATTCATTAAATTAATTAAATATGTAAAAAATTGCAAAAGAATATATGCAACTAAATTCTTGTAGAAAAATCAACAATGAATTAAACAAAAGGATCCGTTGTGGAAGAAACATAGACGTATATCTGCCTTAGTCTGTATATAAACCGAGATACCATTATCTAATCCCTGTAGAAACAGAATTTTGTGAGATGCAATTGAAGATAACCATTACGAAAAGATGAAACTTACAATCGGACAAGTAACGTAAACGATAGCCGTCGAGAGATATAGAACACGTTGTGTACGAGCGTTTTGTGCAAAAATATATCTCGCTTTCGTGCGAAGATACATCCCGCCGTTCTCCGAGTGGCTAACTATATAAATCCAACTGGACTAGCGCGCCGGGACTACACACGGCGAGATTAATGTGATTACCTGTTCAGGTAACAGTGACACGGTGTGAACTGCCCTTGGATGCCCGTCTCTCTCTCAGACATAGCGTCGGCAACGCCGCAATTCCGTGTCGTATTCGCAACGCTAACACGCGCCGCGAACGCGATTTGAGAATTTTCCGCGCGAAAAGAAACTCGCGTTACTTTGCGCGTGACTTTACCGTATAATTTTTGCATACCTCGGCTAAATTACGCTAAACCGCACCGCGGTGGCGACGACAACCACTAAAATTGTTTTCGTCGATAGTGATCACGAAAATGCTCCATCGATGGAATCGCTTATCGCATGTCACTTAGTGTCACCGGAAACGGTTGTATCATTTTAACACATATTATTACAACTTCAAACTGTTTACAATATACGTGCATTGTAATAAGTGCTGATATTAATTTAATAACAAAATATAATAATTTTGATATTTTAAAAGGATTCTTTTCGATAAAAATATCGATAAAAAACAGGAAAAAACAGGAAAGTTTTTTTTCTATTTTTTAAGCTTGTAATTGTTGATTATGTTCTCGTTTATATTATAATTTTGCTATTATAATTGCGCCACAATAATTGTGCCGTTTATATTACATTATTAATTTCTCATACATAAGTTTTTTACTTTTTATTAAAGTTATCTATATAAAATAAACGATATTGAAAATTTAATAAATTATTCTAACACACAACGTACTCTTTTGAAGGTTTATTAATCTTCAACAGCACATGTATATGTGTGCTTCTTAATACAGATTTGCATAAGCTCAAATAGCAGAAAAACTATTTCAATAAATGTAACTTGAGTATATAAAAAAATCTAGATTTTTTTTGCCTAAAAAGGAAAATATTTGATCTCAAAAAGATATCTATAAAAAAATAAATAGTAGAATGCCCAAAAACTACTTTTATATATCTTTGAATTCAATTAATTGAAAATTTTTTAATTCTAAAATTATCAAACAGCTTCACACATGACGTTAAAAAACACTTTCTAAAAATGGGATCACGTTATAAGAATACTGCACAACTTTTATAAGAGTTTCGTATTATTTTCAGAGATCTCTAACGCGATAGATTAAGACCAGATTAGATAAGAAAAACATAAAGGAGACAAATATTTCGTGTAGAATCTTGTAACTCTGACGAAACGTAACGACTGTAAAGGAAATCGCAAGAGTCGTGAATAATAGCTGGCGAATAATCTCGAGTCTAAAAAAGTTAATCCGTTGCGAATTTGCTTATCTGGCTCGGAAGTTCTATCTCTGTGACGGGCATCTCCAATTGCGAACCATGCCAATCTCACAAAATTCTTATTCTACAGGAACTAGATAATGATACCTATCTAGGTTTATACACAAAGTGGCGATATATACACGTCTACATTTTTTTATAATGGACTTTTTTATTTAATTTATTTTCGTCGATTTTTCTACGAGAATTTAGTTGCACATATTTTTTACAATCTTTTAATATTTAATCAATATTTAATTTTATTTAACTAATATTTAATATTTAATCTATTTAATTTATATATTTAAAATTTAATCACTTTAATTAATACTAAATGTTTTAATATATTTCATTAATATATACTTATTAATAAAAAATTATAAAAAATAAAAGAAATATATTAAATAAATTTAGCACAGTTTTTTAAATATATGTAGATGGAGGACGTGATTAGAGAAGTTAATAACAGTAGATATATCAATTATATATCTTGAGGCAGGAAATAATAATCAAACCGATAATCAAGACATGATCGATGCATAATAACAATAAAAAGATCTTGTATGATAGAAAAAAAGAGGATTCGAAAAAACGCAATTTAGTTTTTCAACGTACTATGTGAGTATAATGCGTCACAACAAAATTACAATAATAATAACATAATTACTATACTGTCTATTTTAAGAATCTATTTTTAAAGCAATGAAAACAAAGTTAACGTTTATAATTTGCAAAAAATCTACAACTTTTTTAATTATTCTCTTAATTTAAATTACTTTAATAACAATAAGTAAGAATCGACTGTTACTGATACGTGAACAATACAAATAAACGAAAAGAGTCATATTTAGTCAAAGTGGAGCTTGATGCTTAATAAACTTTTCGAATTTTTACAATTTCCAGTTAATTAAATTACTTTAATTCTTCCAACCAAATTTGATAAAAAAAAATACAGAAATGAAAATTACACAAAAATTTTGCACATTTTCGAGCTTTGGATTCCTATCAAAGAGGAAGCGGGATACTTCAAACCTGTAAATGCGCGACGGTAAAGAGAGAGGGAGAAATAAACGATTTTGCGCGAGCGATCGTAATCGCCGCAGCCCGGTCGTTATTCTTCACTGCTTGGAAAAGTCGTTTCTCTTATTGCCATTGTCGTTTCGCACCATTCGACTACTTTGACCCTCGACCTTCTGCATCCGTCGAGCATGCTTATAACGTACAATGCATACAAATACGAATGCATCACGCTCTTACATACGAGCTGGTTCCAAGTTCACTGCAGCAATCCGTTTTATCTACGTGTCCGTGAGTTAATTTGCTTTCAGCTCGCGCTTTGCTTTAACAAAATTTTGACACGTCGACTATAAGTACAAAAGGATCGAAAATTGAAGAATTTCTCAGATGCCAAAGAACCGTGAAAAAAAAATTAAAAAAAGATTTTTCGAGAGAAATGACAAGAATTTATCGCATACGTTATGTTAATCATGATACTTTTATTTTCTTCGATTGATTAATTATCTTGTCTTCGAACTTTTGTCTTTGAACCTGATGTAATTGTGCAAGAAACACGTATACGATTCGCAGACTTTAAATATAAATTTATACAAATAAATAGCACCTAACCTTTGTTATGTCAAACCAATATAAAAATTCAAAGATTGATGAGTAATATACAACGAAAATTATGTGTGTCAATGTTCTCAGGAAAGGCTTCGAATTGTATGTTAATAACAGTTATAATATAATTCGTTACTCACTCAAGGTGAGAATAATGAAAAATTTTAGTATACGACATGCTTACGTATCTCGTCACGAAATGCATTGCGCGAATATAAATGTGGAAACTTTTGTTTCCCAATGATTGCATGAGCCACGTACGTGTTGGAAAGATAATGAAGAATAAAATCTTTTGCACGTGTCAAATATGATAATATTTCCATCCACTAATATTTAATAATCAAAATCACCGAGATTACGTATCTTCCTAAAATAAAGATTAAAATATCACGAGGTCCTTATTCAACAGCAATAAAATTCGTAACAGAATAAAAATATGTTCTCTTGATCTCAATTCGAATGATGCAACTTGTCCTTTGTTTTCTTTGCTGTTCGCGGGTGGGTGTTGGAGGCGGCGGCCGAGCGACATCATGGCGAAAAAAGAAGTTGCTCGTCGGCGGAATTAAACATAAGGCGTATTTCGAAGCGCTCCTGTCAAATTTTATTCTCCCTCTCTCTTTCTATCTCTGTCTCTCTCTCGCTCTCTCTCTCTCTCTATCACTCTCGATATACCAGCATACCATCATTGGACGCGCATAGCGATGCGATGGTGATGTAACTTCTCCTTCTTTGTTCTGCCTCATTGGCCGCGTCGTGGTGCGTGTTTGCAGACAGTTCAGCTATCTGGGTAGCTGAGAAACGGACGGACCGGATCTTTCCTCGAATCGTGCGAATCGACGCGTTCGGTATCGCAATTTCACAGCGCGCCGTAATTCTACCCTCCGAGAGCGGGCTGATAAAAAAGTCTTGAGCACACCACAGTATCTGCCAAGTACGAGTATCCGCCGAATTAATATTCTGCGATCTAACTGCCGACTGCTGCCACGACTGTAGCCAACATCATCGAAGATGAGCACAAATTTTTTCAGAATACTATCACAAATCTTAACTCAAAGATGGAGAGGAAGAATAGAAAATGTTCGTATCTCTCGAAAAAAAAAACAGATAAACTTTCGGAGATAAAAACTTTAAAAGAATATAGAGTATAAACAAATACAATAAGGGTCACTGCACTGTCTTAACGCTAAGAATCTCTCCTGATATACATAACAGTATTAGTCTTCGTAGACTTGTACTGGCTATCGAATTTTAAAAAGTTTTAAAAAATTACTTGAATCTTACATATCTAATCTAAAAGACAGAAAATAGGAAAATTGTCCTTTTCGGTGTGTGTAGTGATTATATACATTATTTTTCAAAAATATACACAAAATAGTTTTTTCCGTTTAGTTTTTTAATTTGAATCTTGTGAAATATATTTAAAAAATGATAGAGAGAGAAAATAAAAATATTACGCGTCATTTTCACACAATAAAATTTTTATTAACATTACTTGTAAGTAAAAAAGGACTTACTTTGAGGAAAAAGAGAATCGAAAAAAAATGTGTTATGTAATACTAAGCGATAGTACAAGATTCGTATAAAATTTACGAAGCAATCGTGACGATATTTAATGAGCTGCAAACGCATCGAATTATCTCGCATGCTACTTGATACATGAACCGCTTCGTACCGCTCCTTATCGTTCGTTATCGTTCGTACGAACCCAAGATAGTGTCATTTAGCCAGTAGAAATAACAGATAATCACAAAATTAAACTCACAGTATATTTAGATCAAGATTTGCTGTGAAAGTCTTGCGATATTTACCTTTAAAACCAGTTATTTTAATAAATGAATAATATAATGAATATTTATAGTTGCTGTTCGATAGCGGTATTCCTATGTCGCAAGATATATTTTAGATATTAAACGTGCAAAATAAATTGAGACAAAATAAAATTAAACTAAGTCTTTAGCAGCAGATTATCAAGTTAACTTGTCAATTGTCTAACAACTTTCCTGTTTAAAAACTGTCTCCCTTTCCTGCTTTTATATCTCTCACAATGAGTAAAAGAAAAAGTTCTCGGCGCTATATAAAACGGAATACAGGAACGGAGAAATCAGAAACAGCGTCGCGAGTTTCCGCTATAACATTTAAATATCGTCACGACTGCTTTGTAAATTTTATACAAATCTTGGGCTATCGCTTGTATAACGACTTCCTTTCGATTCTTTTTTTGTTCCTCGAACCCAACTTCTTATTTTTAAATATTACAAAAATTTATATATAGGTACGATATTAACATAACATTTTTATCTTCCGTCATCCATTCAATAATATATTTCAAAAGATTAAAATTAAAAAATTTTCATATCTATCACGATGAGAAAAAGTTCTCGGCGCCATATAGGACAGAATATAAAAACGCAAAAATCGGAGACAACATCGCGAGTTACCGAATCCCGTCTTAACGGTTAATGCTAACGATATAGCAATTCACAATGCGCCCATAAAATTTACAACGTTGTAAAAGCATCGCGCGTGCCAATTCGACCACCAACAGCAGCAACAGCAAGCGCAGCGAAGAGAGACGACGATGTCCTCCCATGGAAAATATTTCCCGGCGCTGATATCCTAGTTTACGTCACGCTCCCTCCCGTCCACCGTCTGTCGTCCGTGAATGCGACGGTCGTGCGCATTAACAAAAATCAATAACCAATAATTATGGTTGCCGTGGTGGCTGTTCCTCTCCCACCCCCACCCCCTCCCCCC